>NW_022196222.1:0-547500 GCF_008641045.1 Pistacia vera | reverse complement strand
ATTAATCAACATAAAGATTAACCAAACAAGGTTATGTGATTTACCTTCCTTGGTGGCTCCTCCTCTGGATTTTTCAAACTAGTTGCTATCAATCCAATGTAGGATTGAGTCTGTTGGTATCCACACGAAGGTAGACTCAAGATCACCCTAGGATTGACTACTAGATTAATCGGAGGGCTTAAGGGAGGTGGCGGCTAGGATTTTTTGAAGAGTTAATTTTGCTATTTTATTTGCAAAATTAACTTTTGATATTAGCTCTCTTAAAACAAAACCCAATGACCCTTTATATAGACAATCCCAAATAAGAGTCCAATAAGGATTGTAAATCCTTAATTCCTATTTGGATTAGATTACAAGCCTTGATATAAGGGATTAGAATATCTCTTAAAGATATTCTCCTAAAACATGAATCCTAATTAAATAAATATTCCTATTTATTTCATTCCTATATAAATACATATTCTAATTAAATAAATATTAATATTTATTTAATCCACATATATATATATATATTTGAATAAATGGGTTTTAATATATATTTAATTAAATTAAACAAATATTCTCCATATTAATTAAAATTAATATGATTCCAATTTTGCTAAAATTCTGGCATGTGTCATATGACCTCGACGAGAATCAAGCAAGTTCTAGAGAAATAAATCCATGGAAGAATATCTCACATGAAAGAAAATATGAGAATATGGATGTGTCAGTCTAAAGGCACAAAATCTCACGGTTTTGTTACCAACTTTAGTCACTACCATTCTCAAGGAAAATAATGACTAATAAGTCTAAGTTGGAAGATTACTTATTCAATCATGTTATGAATTTTTCAAGTTAATTGAATCTTGCTTGATGTACACAACCCAAAAATCATTGAAAACCACAAAACAAAAAGCAAAAAGCAAAACTCTTTTATTTATTTATTTTTTAAAAATATTAAAACACAACCTAAATCTTCCCCACACTTAAAACTGACATTGTCCCAGTGTAAGATGAAATGCAAAAAAAGGCAAAATAACCAAAATTAAAGGAAGAATAGAAAACAAACTCCCCTTGGGTTGCCTCCAAGCAGTGCCTTTGTTTTGTGCGTTGGTCGACCCAAGGCTTTCTTCTTGCGATGCACTAGTGTTACTGGAGATGATCACCGGTAACGTTCCTCCTCTCAAAAACATTACTTGAGGTAATGGGAGAGGCTTCAAATATGGAATGGGGGACTACAAAACAAGGGTAAAGGCCTCTCGTTAGAAATTGGAATGCATATAAGGAAAGTTATTGATGCTGTAACTTTGGAGAATCATCAACGATGAACAGTTTCCTGAGATCAGTACTCAAGGCTAATCCTCATTCTCTTTCTCAAGATGCTTACTAATGGCAACTTCCAATCCATCTTTTCATCAAGTTCAAAAACTTCCTTGCTAAAGATCAATCACATCAATAGAATAAACAAGATTATTGTACAACTGCTGTAAACTAGTACAATGCATGCATAATAACAATAGAAAAGGGCCCAACAATTTTCTTTTTTATTATAAGTAATACGTCTTTTTACACAAAGAGATCATTTACAAAAAGCCATTTTAAAGACAAAAAACAGGGAAACAGTGTAGCTATTGCTCCTCGCTTGCCGACGCCCTCGACTGCATCATCACCTAGATCCTGCATCCACAAGGAAATAACGGGGTGAGCACAAAATAATGTCAGTAAGTAAAACCTCTATCTGCTTTCCCGTAGTATTTCTCTTAATTCTTCCTCACATTTTCTGTGTTTCCTACTAATTCATGGCCTCATCTTACGGAGGGCACAGGGATGGCGTTCACACAACACATCTCACTCCATGATGCCGGGTGGATTCACACAGTACCAACCGTTCTTAGTGACTACCGAGTGGGGATACGAAGCACTACTCCGTTTTCAATATCGGGTGGAGACCACAGCACCTACCCGTTCCTTATGACTTTCGGGTGCGATCACAAGCACTAACCCGTTCTAATCACTGTCGGTGATGGTCAAAAAGCATCAACCCATTATAATAAATGTCGGGTGATGATCACAAAGCATACCCTTTCTAATAAATAACCGGGTGGATCACAAAGCATCACCCTTTCTACTACCTATCGGGTGATGATCACAAAGCATCAACCCATTTCTAAGGCTAGTCGGTGATGATCACAAAGCATCAAACCGATTCTCATAACTGTCGGGATGATCACAAAGCATAACTATTTACTACTCTCTCATTCACTCTATTAGTATTCATTCTCTTACCCTTAGAGTAGTTGATCCACAAGGTCTCTATCAAGAGAGTGCATACACAAAGTTTCCTACTCTTTCTTAGGTCACTTCTCAATGCACAATAATGCTATGGAGGTTCATCTCCACTAATTCACTTATGAAATGCAACATGCAATGTTGCAAGAATAAGGTTCACTACTCATACTCAAACCTCTAAGGCATTTCACAAACAACTCAAGTGCATATAAACTCACTATAACAATAATCTAATCTTTCTCAACCATCCAAAATGGGGAGAAAACCCCTCACAATAGCCATAAATCCTGCCAAAGAAGACACTTCCAAAAAGGATTCTCATATTCTCAATTCAATCTCAACTACACCTTTCAACCCACATTCACTTCTATTTGCAATGTATAAACAACACAAGCATAGAAATCTCCATTTAAGCCAATAACATGGCATATAACTGTATAAACATACATACATAATTGCATCAAAACCCTAATCAAGAAAATTCTCAAATCTCAACTGGGTTGGGATTATACTTTGTTATGGAGAGATTTCACTACTCTTCCTACCTTGGTTTGCTTGACTTTTTCTCTACTCTTAAACAAATGAACAAAAACCTCAATACAAATATATACAAAACTCACAAAGCTTCACACCAAAGCAAGAATCCTTACTTAGGTGCCTTTGATTTTCTCCCAAATCACCAAAAGCCCTTAAACTCCTTGATCAAAAGAAAGAGAAATTGAGAGGAAGCAAGAGAGGAGAGTGGCGTGATGAGAGAAGAATGAGGGTTTGAATGCTTAATTCTTTTAATGAAATTTATACACAAGCATTCCCATTGCCCTACTCTTCTTTGGGAATTCTATCTATATCCTTGTTTATCATTACAAACACCCCTAACAACATATTCTCCATGAAAATTCCTACATTTTACTCCCACTTTTCCTGCTAATTAGGGGTAGAATGGTCAAATTGCCCTTAGGAAGGAAAATATCTAAAACTTAACAAATTTTGGTTGGCCTGTCGCCGGCGAGGAATCTCTGTCCCGCGGCGAAAGATCAGCAGCTTCGTGGCTACACACCTCTTCGCCGCGGCGAGATTATTTTGCCCCGGCGAAGCCTGAAACGCTAACTTCTTTATTTCAACCAAATCAAGGCAAGTGTTCAACAATCACTCCAAAGGGCAACCAAACAATAATGAATCAACTCAAAAAAGCAAAGAAGAAGAATTAACTACGTACCTCAAATGGGGCGTACAATTATCATCATCATCATCACATCAAGTATTTCATGGCATCATAAATATTAAATTAACAATTTCACCCTCAAATTCCATGGTAAGTATGCCACTATGAACATCATTAGTCGGATGTTTTTAAAAAGGGTTTCTAACAAAATAGAAGCAGCACCATTTCCATATCAGCACATAGAAATCAGTAGAGAAAACTAAATCATAGAATCTCCTAACTACACCCTTGGGATACGCATTAGATCTATAGTTTAATTAAATCCAACACCAGTTTTATCAAAGGTCCAAGTTTCAAAGAAGCATATATAGAATAGCATGACATTGATAGAAGCTCCTAAATCTATCATGGCCTTCTCAAACTAGTGTTACCTACGTACAAGGGATAGTAACATACCTGGATCTTTTCACTTCGTTGGAATTTTTCTAAGACTAAGCGAAAACATTCCTAGTAATCTCACCTCTCACACCCTTTAAGTTTCTGTTTCCTCTATTGTACACAGTTCTTTCAGAATTAGATAACGAAGAACGGTACTTGTTTAATAGATCTAAAAGTGTGAATATTTACCTCGCATCTTGAAAAGTCCTCATATAATCACTGTTCTGCTCATCTTTCTAGATTCTGGTAAAGCTTGAGGAAAATGAGGTATGGTTTATAATCGAAAGAGGCGGAAACTTACGCTTAGGAACACATCATCGTTGGAATGTTCATCTACAATGACGTTTTTCTCCTTTTTCTTCGACGATGCAGGGGCTGCCTTTATTGGAATCTCAACCTCTTTACCACTTCTCAAGACGATTGCACTTACATTTTCTCTTGGATTACCCTGTTTGAAAAGGTAATTTTCTCAAACTTATGCCTTAGCTTACTATTGCGGTTGCCACGGCTCATCTGATTCTCCAAACTTTGAACACTGGCCTTCGTCTTGTTGAAATTGCAAAGTATTAGCGGCAACAGACTTAACAATATCTTCTAAAGACATACCAGAATAAAAGTTTGGCCAATTGTTGTCTAGGGGATATGGCTGCTTATAGTGTGGAGTGGGTGGTTTTGAGTTACAGGGTGATTCACTTGTGGATCTTGAGTGTGTTTCATATACAAGCAAAGTGCAAGTGTACTGTCGCACAGAATAAAGTGATGAGTGGGTATCTTTCCCATGACGATTGTGGCTAAGCACTAAGTTTTCTACTGTTTTTAAGTTGGAGCAATCGAGTTGTTTGGACTGAAGGGAGACAAATTACAACTTAAAAACTAAAACTAAATTATATAATGTTCAAAACAAATGATGAAAGCAAAATTTAGACACAGATAAAATCAATTCAAAACAAATGGGTAGGGTTTGACTTCATTCGGACTCTCTGGGTTAATCCTAAAGATTATACTATTATATTCACATGCATTGATTGTAAATCGAATCTCTAAGTTATAAAATATACCTTCTCAGGTATATTTCCTACTCTTCCTTATTAAACTTCGCACCCAACAAAATGAGACTAAAGGTTCAAAGTTCTAAGCACAAAGATCCTAGATTGATTTCATTGATCTTAAATCTTTCTCTAGCATTTAATACTTCAATGGTGATTACCCAAGAAGCTTAACATGAATATTTCTCAATCTCATCATGTTCATCCATAAAAACAATAATTAGAACAATTACACAATCTAAGCAAAACATATGAAAATAATTATCATCAATTACTTAACCTATTAGAATCCGAACTACACAAAACCCTAACCCAAAATAGGTTAGTTCATGGCTAATCACAATACCAATAAAAGAATGAAAAATTCGAAGTTCAACATAATGAAAATAAGAGAAAAGACAGAAATCTCTCCAAATGAAGAATCCACGTTTAATCTCAACTCTTCACCCTTTGAAATCAAAGTTCGCCCAAACAAATCTAAGAAAAGTAAAAAGCTGCTCTCTACTCAAAAACGAACTCCCTAACAAAAATGACTAAGTTTCCTTTTATACTCAACCCAAAAACCTAGAAAAAGCCTAAATGAAACTGTGCGTTTTGGAATTCGCAGACTTCGCCGCGGCGAAGAAGAATGAATTAATCGCTCATACGCAATCTCTTGCCGCGGCGAACATTCATGTGGTCTAAAATTATAGAATGCCTCCGCTTATTTTGCTTGAATCTTCGATCTTCGTCACTTCCTGTGGAAACCAACGTCATAGTGCATCCACTCTGCTTCAGAACTGTCCCAACTCTCGAGATCCGCTCACTTCAGAGTCCAAAAACTCCAATTGCCCTATTTGCATAATGCATATTAGCCTGAAACACAAAATATAAAGAATTAAGTAGCAATTCAGGTCAAAATGAACTAGTATCAAAATAGCTAAAAAGTCTAATAAAATAGTATAATACGGATTATCAAATACCCCAAACTAAAGACAAGCTCATCCCCGAGCGTAAGGACTCAATGAAAGAAAAAAAAAACAAAAAACAACCAAAACACAAAACACAACACAACAAACAAAACTGAAAAATGAACAAACACAACTTAGACTCAAAAACATATGAATTGCCTAGAAATTGCACAGTCTCAAAGGTTGTTGAAAAATATTAACAGAAAATGTTCACACTCCAAGAAGTTATAAGCTACATCGACTGTCTTTGTCAATCGGTCCACCGAGTAGGTGATCCCACTTCAATCCACATTCCAACTTCCAGATTATTTTATCCAGAAATGAAAAGTTTATCAAATGGTGGCAACTCCATAGCCTAAATATCGAACTACTCTCCACTAATGTAGACTAGACAAGCTGAGAATCAACAGGTTTTACAAGCTTGTAACGTTAGGCTCGGGTAGTGGGTTTCAAGAAAAAGGATAGGATAAACAAAGTAGGAGAACTTGGTTTTCCTCATGCAAACACTAAAAGTCACATCAAACGCCACTTCTCTCAACCACCAATCAAAGTGTCTACCATTACACCCCTCAAACTATGCATTCCTTAATTTGATTTTGAATTGAACTAAAAAAGAATTTTTTTTTTTTTTTAATAGTAATCATCAAAATGAGGTTAATTACCTCTCCTATTCTTATCGCCCTTCTTACAACCCCAAACTATTCTTTTAGTGATTCGCAACAATCTTCATTTTCTTTGTGTTTGCATTAAGCTCAAAATTCTCTTAGGGGTATGATAAAGTGTTTAAGGTATAGGGATGGACAATTTTGGCTTGCAAGGAAATAAGGCAATGATGCTCTCATAAGGCTCAAATGGTGACTAGGGAAAGATTCATTCACGGGTCAGCTGGAAAGGCAAACGTTCTAAAAAAATGCCTAAGTCATTTCCTCAACAATGTCTAATCCTAGAATCGCCTCAAGCACTTCTCTTCTAGGTTCTACAGTCCACCAACATTATCAAACTTACCTAACCACATAAGATGAATCTAAGCATGGAGAATAAATGAAAATGGTGGCTGAACCACAACCACCTCAATCAAATTCAGTCAATAAACATAAACTTGAAGCCATGCTTAACATTTCAGAAATAAATCCCCACAATCCTAGTCTCATCATGGACTATGCAATTCATCATTGGCAAAAACAATAAAAACACAAATGTATTGAAACAAAAATAAAAAATTTTCAAATTTTCCTACCCCCACTAAAGATGACATTGTCCCAATGTCACATTATGCATAATAGGAATAGAAAACAAAATAAAAAAAACTGCGAGAATAGTTCCCTGATTAATCCGTGAAGTTGAGTTCTGCACACATTGTGCACACACCAGTCCTAGCTTTTTCTCCCCAAATTCTGTAAAACAATTTAAAACTATGGGGTCCACTAGTGCAGAAAATCCACTGACTAATATGAAAGTATTACAACCTAATCTCATTTTTACATCAACTAGAATTTTAAAAAAAAAAAAAGACAACTAAAACAACACACACAATCCCAAACAACAATAGCAACTGAGTTCAATGTTCAAGTATAAAAAAACAGAAACAACTAAACAAATAAAATAACAAACTAAAACAGGTGCTTAGGTGCATTTTCAGCTTCCTCCTCTCCTCAGCGTCATCCTCTTCTGAATCGGAGCCCATCCACTATCTAAATCCCAGTCTTCCCACTGGTGTTTGAAGTATCAATCTCGACATTGTGCAGCTGCTAATTTGCAGCTCAGTGTCTTCCTGGCCTGCTTTGGCAGCCACCCGTGACGTTCTCATTCTTTTCATCAGACCCACATTTTCTGCATCATTTCTCTCATTGGGACTGTTGAATCGGATGGTGGCCGTGTTGTTGTTCTCTTCTCTTGGTGCCTGATCGGGCCTGTTTCTGTTTGAGGTGCAAGATGTTCGAAAGTGAGGCTGTGTCGAGGATGGGGCAGCATGGATCAGTGGGTCATCAGATGTACCTCGACCCCGTATTAGTGCACAAAGTTGTATGGTTATGGGAACGAAAAACTGCCTCGCCTAGTTGGTGCAAGTGGATCTCGTCAAGATGATGTGCCCACGTCCATTCTTCTTGTGGCAATAGAATACAACAAAATTGCCTTATCATATGTCATTGTACTATAGTGCATCTCCGGTATCATCCTAGCTGAAACAAAATACTGCCACAACCGAGCCACTAGTGTTAAACTAGTCCTCTTAAGGTTTTCTTCCCTTCTTTGAAACATCCCAAGAGGCATCTAGTTTTGCTATGGTTCTAGGAAAACTCGTCATCTTCTGTGTCCTCCTAAATCCTCATATTCATCCTTGTTAATCTGAGGTAAGGCATAGAAATCATTGATGACCTTGGCCGTAAATACCACATCAGCCCCTCACAAAAACAACCCCCTCATCACATTCAGGGAGGTTGGCATAAAACTCTCTCACCAGTGGTTCCACAGCTGCATGTTCGGGTTTATCCCGAAAATTCTCCCATCTTCTCCCTGACTCATCACAGCCTCAGTTGCAGTCAGTCCACGTTCAGGGATAAATCCCTGTCTTTCCTTTTGACTGCTACTCATAGTTTTTCTAGCTTTCATTCATAAACCGGTCATCTACTTTCTTTCCTTTTCCCGACCTTGGATGGTACCTGACTTGAGCGGCGTTTCTCTCGACTACACTCTCAACTCAAACAATGCAACTCAAAAATTGAACCTAAGTGCCTACAACAACTAATTCAATCCTGCAAAATTACAACACTTCCAAAAATATTCACCTCAACCCCCAAACTACGATTTTTCCAAATTCAACCAAACACTTCAAAATTAAAAACCCATATACTCCTCAAATACACACACGCATAATCAACCTTCCTCAAATAAAATCAAGACTCACAAGCACAAATTCCACAACTCAACCACAATCAAAATTCTTAGATCTACCATTCAAAACTCGAAATTTTTAATAAAAAGCTTAGAGACATGAATCTTACCAACCTAAGGAGTATTGCACCAATCTAGCCAAAATCAGCCCAGATTGCAAACACCCAAAATCTGAATTCAAATTTTCGTGAATTTTTCGCAAAGATTGTTGTTGAAATGAGATGTTTGGTGTTTAGGAGGGTTAAGGAGTGATAAATTTGGTTGAGAAATCACTGGGAAGGCTGGATTGAAGTTGAAAAAATTTTGCTTCCAAAGTGTGTTGAACAGTTTCATGAAAATGAAGAAGAAAGGGAGATTTTATGAAAGCAGACTTCGCCGCGGCAAAATTCATCATTCGAATCTAGGGTTTTTTTAAAAACCAGTCGATGCACGGCGAGAGAAATTCTTCGGCGGGCGAAAAATTACAGGGAGTATTTGCCTCGACGAAGAACAGTCTTCACCGCGGCGAAAATCCTTGTTAATAATTTGCCCCACTTGCTTCGCGCGGGGAAAAACACATTCTTCGCCGTGGCAGGAAAATACAGGAGATATTCGCCGCGGCAAAAATTGGAAAATTTAGTTTTCCACCTTGATTCGCAATGTCACCTTAAACATCCAAAAAACACCAATTAACTTCATAAACAAATCAAACAAAAACTAAACAACTGCAAAACAATCACAAAGATAAATAAATGAAAACACTTGGGTTGCCTCCCAAGGAGCGCTTGTTTATAGTCGAAAGCTCGACTTTCTCAATTCCTCAAGTCGGAATGTCAAGCCAGATCGGGATGGACTTGCAACTATCACCCCATCAATGTATGGCTTCAATCTCTGTCTATTGACTGTAAAGTACCCTTTTCGTCATGTGAAACTTCCACCACTCCAGATGGATGAATTCTTGTAACTGTGAATGGTCCGGACCATCTAGACTTAGTTTTTCGGGGAAAAGCCTAAGCCGAGAATTGAACAATAACACTCTCTGACCCACTTCAAAGTTTTTCTTCTGATATGTGTCATGCCACCTTTGTCTTTTCTTTGTAAATTCGAGCATTTCATATGCTTCAAGATGGAACTCATCCAGTTTATTCAAGTCAGCATTCTTCCTCCCAGCAGTTCTAAGTCCATGTTAGTGCTTAACTGCCAGTTGCCTTATGCTTGAGTTCTACCAGCAAGTGACACGCTTTCATAGACCATTCTAAACGGAGACATACCATTGGAGTCTTAAATGTAGTTTGGTAGGCCCATAATGCATCATCCAATTTCCGTGACCAATCTTTCCTAAATGGATTTACTGTCTTTTCTAAAATTCCCTTCAGTTCTCTGTTCGACAGTTCTACTTACCTGCTGGTCTTGTGGATGGTAAGGTGTTGCAATCTATGTTTTACCCCATACTTTCCCAACAAGCATCCAATTGCCTATTGCAAAAGTGCGATTCTCCATCGCTAATGATTGCCTTGGTACTCCAAATCTTGAGAAAATATTCTTTCTCACAAAATTTATCACTACCCGGATCATTAGACGGCAATGCAACTGCTTCCACCCACTCCGATATGTAGTCTACTGCCACAAAATATATGTGTTCCAAAAGGTTTGGGAAGGGACTATGAAGTCGACCCTCCCCCCCACCACATCAAATAGTTCAACCACAAGGATGTTGTTCAATGGCATCTCATCCCTTTTGAAATATCACCACTCCGTGACATTGGTCGCACTCTTGAACCATTCGGAAAGAATCCTTAAAAAGGGTTAGCCAATAAAACCCAGATTGAAGAACCTGGCTGCTATCCTAGCTCCTTCAAAATGGCCACCACTCCTCTCGTGACAATGTCGTAGAATGCTTTATTTTTCTCCTCGGGACACATTACGTATAATTTGATCAGACAGTGTCTGTACAAAAATGGCTCTTCCCAAAAGTAATACTTCAAATCTGAGAAGAATTTCCTCTTTTGTTGGAAAGTCATTCCAATGGAGCACAAGTCATTCCAATTAGGAGCAACTTGATGACAAATAATTCGCAAAATCTGCATACCATGGTGCTATCACATCTCATCAATTTCTCATCCGAAAATGTTTCGCTAATTGGAATTCCTTTTCATTTTTTGGTTTGGTCTCTCAATCCTGACAAGTGATTGCCACCACATTTTCTGACCCCTTCTTATCCGAATTTTCAACTCAAAATCTGTAAGCAATAGGATCCATCTTATCAAATGAGGTTTCCCTTCTTGCTTTGCCAATAAGGTGCTGAGTGTGCGAATGGTCCGTATAAACGATCCACCTTGCACCTACAAATATGAACGAAATTTGTCAAAAGCAAAAACCATAGCCAACATTCTTTTCATGGTGGTGTAATTCATTGTGCATCAGTGAGTGTTTGCTAGCATACTGAATTGCTGCAACATTTTGTTTTTCCTCTATCCTAACACTACTTAGAGCAAAATCACTAGCATCGCACATCAATTCAAATGGTAGTCCCCAATTGGGAAACTAAATAATAGGTGCAGATGCTAAAAGTTTTTTTAGAGTTAGAAAGCATGCATGCTCATCATTAAAATCAAAAGCAATACTTTAATTAACAAATTGCAAAGGGGTTAGAAATCTTAGAAAAATCCTTGATGAAACGTCTGTAAAACCCCGCATGCCAAGAAACTTCGAACTGCTTTAACACTTGATGGTGGTGGTAGCTTCAATCACTGTGCTTTGCTCGGTCAACTTCTATTCCGTCTTTTGAAATTCTATGACCAAGCACTATTCTCCTGGACCATGAAGTGGCTTTCTCCCAATTGAGCACCAAGTTGTCTCCTTACATCGCTGTAAAACAAGAGAAAGATTAGATAAACAGTTGTCAAAGATGAACCAAAAACTAAGAAGTCATCCATGAAGATTCTATAAAAGTTCCACAAAATCCAAAGATCGACATCATGCATCTTTGAAATGGCTAGTGCATTGCATAACCCAAAGGGCATCCTTCGGAAGCAAAGGTGCTATATGGACAAGTGAAGGTCGTCTTCTCTTGATCCTTAGGAGCGATGGAAATTTGATTATATCCTGAATACCCATCCAGGAAGTAAATAGGCATGCCCTGCAACCTTTCCAACATCTGATCAATGAGGGAAGTGGAAAATGATCCTTCCTTGTCACCTCATCAATTTTCGGTAATCAATGCACACTCTCCAGCCCGTGACCGTCCTAGTTGGTATAAATTCATTACTCTCATTTTTTATCACCGTGATACCTCCTTATTCGGAACCACTTGTACGGGCTAACCATGGACTATCGAAAATATGATAAATATCCTGCATCTAGGAGTTTCACCACCTCCTTTCTCACACTTCCTTCATCGAAGGATTCAATCTTCACTGGGTTGCACCCTAGGCTTGATATCACCTCCATGAGTATCTTATGCATGCAGAATGATGGTGAAATGCCTCTAATGTCTGAAATAGCATCCAATTGCTAGTTTGTGTTCCCTCAACACCTTATCAACCGCTCTCTTCTAATTTACTCAAAATTGAACTAATAATTACTGGGAAGGTCCTTGATTCCCCAAGATATACATTTTGAGGTGGGAAGAAAGGTTTCAACTCAAGTTGTGGAGGTTCTTCTTTTTTTCCTTTTCCCTTTTTCAAAATCAAATTCCTCAAATTCTTGATCTTGGCTCATCATCAGTTGAAGTGCTTCCAACAATCTAGCACATTCATTACTGACTCCTCATTACCTTTATGTTTTTATTGGCATACATGCTTCTAGAGGTAATTGTGGGTGTTCTCTTCAATAGATTCTGCTACTAGTTATCTACCACATAACACAAAACATGAATCCGATCGGATGGAAACTTCATAGCCTCAAAGACATTGAAAGTTACTGTCATCTTGAACTCTCAATAGTAACTTGCCTTCCTGCACATCTATCAGCGCTCTTCCTGGGGCCAAAAATGGTCAGCCCAAAATAAGAGGAATTTCCTTATCCTCTTCCATGTCCAAAACAACAAAATTTGTAGGAAGATATTTTATCAATTTCACCCACACTTCCACTATCCCTCGGATGTTTATGGACCTATCTGTAAGTTGCAAGAAATGGTCGTTTGCTTCACTCACCAATTCCCAATCTCTGAAAACAGAAAAGGGCATTAGATTAATACTAGCACCTAAGTCAATAGAGCACGATCAAAAGTAATATCTCCTAAATGCAGGGAATAGTAAAACTCCCTGGATCTTTGAGGTTCGGAGGTAGCTTCTTTTGGAGAATGGCGCTGCATCCTATGTGAGCATCACCATTCCTCATCTCTAATCTCTTTTGTTCGATTAAATTTCCTTAAGAAATTTCGCATAGCTCGGCATCTGTTGTAATGCCTCTGCAAAAGGATTTTAATATGCAGTTTTTTAAATATTTCAATAAATTTGGAAAACTGCTTATCCTGATTCTTTTCTTCAGTCTCTAAGGAAAAGGCACGGGTGGAGTGTGATGTGAAAACTCTGCTAGTATCTCGGGAAATGGCAATTTCTTTCCTTTTCTTTTGTCTCTTCGTTTCTATTCTTCTTCCCCAGAAATAGATGGTTTCTCTTCGCAACTATTTCTTCATCTACTTCCTCATCAGATTCTTCCTTTTCTTTGGTAGGTTCTTCTTCTCTTGATTTTTTCACACTCTTCCAAAACTGTCCCACTTCTCAAAATTATTGCACGCTTGCTCACGGGGGTAGTCAATGTGTTGCTTGGTAGAGCACCCTGTGGTTTCTCATTTAGCTTTTGCCAATTGTCCTATCTGTACCTTAAGATTCCGAATGGACGCCCCTTGATTTCTAAAATGTCCTCGTCTCATTCATAAAACCTGTGGTTTCTTGCATGATCCCCAAAAATGTCCTCTAATTTTGTCACTCTTGGGTCCCTTGTTGGTTGTCACCCCTTGTGGGTATTGGCAATGACCTTTGATTCCATTGACTGTTTTGCTGATTTTTTTGGTTTTGATTGCCCCAAGACAGGTTGGGTGATTCCTCCAACCAAGATAAATGTGTTGGAGTACGGATTGTTGGTTGCCTTTGATTTCCAGCAAGTAGTTAACCTACTCAGTGTTGACGATGCTGAGGCAAAGCTGTTCCCTACTTGACATTCATTACACATGATACCTGCCAAAAAATCACAAGTTAGTTGAGGAGCTTGAATGGAATTTACCTGCATAATCCCAACTGTTTCTGAAGTGCTATCAATTGGGCTGAAATGGCTATATGGATCAATTCATAAAGACCCATAGATTTCTTCGGCTGCACCCTCTAATTAGGTCTTTGATAGTTGTTGCTTGCCAAAACCTCAAGCAACTCGTGAGCTTCTTCCGGAGTCTTATTTGTAATGCTCTCCCGAGCTATCCACCATGTTTGCACATTCACTGTTAATCCATTATAAAATGTTTGGACTTGCATCCAACTGGCAACCCATGATGGGACACTTCTCAGTAATTTGTTCTCTCCCAAACTTCATACAAAGATTCTGACTCTTCTTGAATGAATCAGTGATGTCATTTCCAACTTTGCCGACTTTGCAGAGGAAAGAACTGGTTAGAAACTTTTGTGCTAAATCATTCATGTGGTGATTGCTTCTGTTCGAAGTGCCAGATACCATCATAGCTTTCTTTTAGAAATGGGAATAGTTCAATCTGATTGCATCATCTAACACTCCGTTAACTTGAAAGTACGTAAATCTCCAAGAAATTTGCAATGTGTAGATTTAGATCTTCTTCAAATCCCCCTGAACTGAACCGACTGCTAGATCATCTGGATGATTGCCGACTTTATCTCAAACGTGTTGGCTTGGACACACTGGTCTTGTAATGCTCAACCCACTGCCTTCAACTGAGCGAAATAAGAATTCCCTCAGTGTTCTATTCTACATCTCTACAAATACTTCTGGTTCAACTGGAGCGTCTCTTTCCTCTTTCTCTTGCTTAGTCTTCGAGTGGTTCTTCCTCTCAGGATCAATAGGAACCACTAGCTGACGTCTTGCTCTTCGTATAAAATGCACGAAAAACTAGCAAGAGTAAATCACACAAAACAAAGAAAAGTAACAAAAATAAAACAATAACAATTAAGATAAAATAACACTCCAATCTAACACAGAAAATTAATGTTAACTCAAAACTCATAACTCGGACCCCCGCGCAAAACTTGATGCGTGTTTCATACAAGCAAATGTAGCAAGTGTACTAGTCGACACGTAATAAAGTGATGATGAGTGAGTATTGTTCCACGAGGAAGTGGCTAAGCACTAAGGTTCTACTGTTTTCAAGTTGAGCAATCGAGGGTTTGGATTGAAGGGAGACAAATTAAACTTAAAAACTAAAACAAAATTTCTAAATGTTCACAAACTAAATGATGAAAGCAAAATTTAAGACATGGATAAATCAATTCAAAAAAAACGGGTAGGGTTTGACTTCATTCGAACTTCTGGGTAAACCAAGATTATACTAATTCCATATTCACAGCATTGATTGTAAATGAACTCTCTAAGTTTAAAATATACCTTCTCAGGCTATTTTCCTACTCTTCCCTATTAAACTTTCGACCCAACAAAATGAAGACTAAAGGTTCAAAGTTCATTAAGCACAAGAATCCTAGATTGATTTCATTGATTCTTAAATCTATCTTTAGCATTATACTACAATAGTGATTACCCAAGAAGTTAACATGAATTATTTCTCAATCTCTCATGTTATCACATAAAAACATAAATTCAAACATCACACAATCTAAGCAAAATCAATGAAAATAATAATCATCAATTACTTAACCCATTAGAAACGAACTACATCAAAAACCTAACCCAAAATGGTTAGTTCAGGCTAAATCACAATACCAATAAAAGAAATGAAAAATTTGAAGTTCACTTAATGAAATAAGAAAAAAGACAAGAAAATCTCCCCAAATGAAGAATCCACTAGTTTATCTCAACTCTTCACCTTTAAATCAAAGTTCGCCCAAAACAAATCTAAGAAAATGTAAAAAGCTGCTCTCTACTCAAAAACGAACTCCTAACAAAAATGACTAATTTCCTTTTTATACTCAACCCAAAAACAGGAAAATGCAAATGAAATTGTGCAGTTTGGAATTCGCAGACTTCACCACGGCGAAGAGTGAATTATCCCTCGTGCGCAACTCTCTTCGCCGCGGGCAGAGACAAGCTTTTCTGCGGCGACCTTCATGTGGAATTCTAAAATTACAGAATTACCCTCTGCTTACTTCTTTGCTTGAATCTTCGATCTTCATCACTCTCCTCATGGAAAAAAACATCATAGTGCATCACTCTGCTTCAGACTGTCCCAACTTATGAACGCTCACTTCAGAGTCAAAAACTCCAATTCGCTCCTTATTTGCATAAAATGTCCATTTTAGCCTAAAACACAAATATAAAGAATTAAGTAGCAATTCAGGTCAAAATGAACTAAGAAGTATCTGAAATTCGACTAAAAAGTCTAATAAAAACAGTATAATACAGGATTATCAATTCCATAGCTAAGATTAGGGTGATCCCTCAATCCCGAGTTATATGTGCTCGATAGGGATCAACTTCCTTTGCGATTGTCCAGGAAAAACCATCTGCATTCACTTGCTCAATGGGCTTCTTTTGAAGAGTTGGGCACATATTAGTTGGGTGTCCTACTACCGAACAAATCCCAAAGCCTTCAACGTTTGCATATTACCTAAACTATAACGAACAAGAAGTTAGACTCGAGATTGTGTTCAAGGGAGGAAATATTTGCCTCATATCACGCCTAGATGGAAGGTCAAGCCTAGTGCCAAATTGCGAGAATGGCTGCCATATTTGCAATCAAGTTTCTCGCGGCCTCAGGAGTTTAATCCACCAAAAACCACATGCAGCATCAATCATGCTCCTATTAGTGTATAAAAGGCTTCATAGAAATACTGGATAAGTAGCTGCTCACTAATTGATGATGGGGGTAACTTGCACATAATTCTTTAAAACGTTCCCAAATTCGTGTAAGGAATCTCGTGTGGCCTATACCACAAATTTCTTTTCAAATGTTGGCTGCCCTTGAAGTGGGAAATATTTCTCCAGAAACAACTCTTCATCTCGTTCCATGTGCTAAACTCCCGGAGGGTAGATAACAGAGCCAATCCTTAGTCGAATCCTTCAAAGAAAACAGGAAAGCTCTTAATTTAATTTGCTCTTCATTCACCCCATAGGTTTCATACTCGTGCAAACACATGAAGCTCCTTTAAATGCTTGTGAGGATCTTCACCTGCAAGGCCATTAACGGGGCAGAGTGATTAGTCCAATTTTAATTCAAAAGTAGTAGTAGTGCATCTAAAAAAGGAAACGTTATGCATAAAGGGTGGTTGATTCAAATCAGGGCAGCAAGCTCCTCAAAGTTCTATTTCCAGCCATGACTTCCTCCTCTTGTAAATCAGAATTGCTAAAATCGGGAATCAAGAACCAAATTGTTTCCTCAGGATTTCTCCGAGCTTCCCTTAACCTGCGCAAAGTGCTCTCTATTTCTGGGTCGAATGTTAAATCACCAAGATGAGAGGACTGGTCATAAAACATAGAATGTCATAAAAGAAATAAATGACAAATAATGAAAACCAACCAGAAAATTAAAAATATATATATATATATTTTTTTTTTTGTATGACTAGAAACAAAAAAAATGCCAAAAACCCATCAAAACGTTGTTTTTTGGCCTAAGAGGGTGGGCTAGATTTCTAGTCTTGCTCAGAATTTTGTTTCTTCGAAACGGGTAATCGCAGCACTCCTAATTAACAAAATTTTCTTAGGAATAGTACTACTATTTTTTTTTTTGAAAAATAAAAAAAACAACAAGAACGAAATAAGAATCACAAAAAAAAAAAAAAAAAAAAAAAAACAACTAGAATCACTCCCGGCAATAGCGCCAATATCTGGGGTGCTATCGCAGGCAACCAAAATAAAACCTAAAAAGACATGTAGTAGTGTGAGTAAGGATCGTTCCACGGAGAGTGTCTAGCGACGTTTAATGTTACGTGAACAAGGCTGGGGGGTTTGAGTAAAACGGAAACAATTTCAGGAAAAAACATTCAAATTAATCAAACAAAATAACAAACCTTGGTCTAAGTCAACAATACCACCAGAATTTTACAACTGATCACGAGAGCAAGTATATATCAATCATACTTGAGTATTCACCGTTAGAACTATTTTCCTATCTCTTCTTAGAGTATAAATTAGGAAACAAGGGATCTTAATTAATCTACTACTAAACAACCATACAAGCGCAAAGTTTTAATCTAGTAGCAGCCTTAAGGGCTAGAGAAATCGATGGAGCTGAACAACACAAAACAAGCGGTTGTATTAATTTAGTTGAATGTCTTCTAAGATTAATAATTCTGACGCATCAAATTCTTAAACCTTAATTACTCACAAGTTAGAAGGATCAAACCATTACAGTTTGATATCTAACTTAGCAGTAGATTGCAACAAATCTAAACTAGTAGGCCTCCTAGTAATTAAATGAAACAATCATGAAAATAGCATAGAAGAACATCCAATACTCAAAAACATCAAATAATGTAAATGATAAATATTTTTGAAACACCTTTTGGAACATTCCACCCTATAAATATGTTTCGATTGTGTATTTTACGGATAAATTCCTAAAGTTTTGAAATTATATGTTTGGATCCTGCATGATATTTTATATGCATGTTTCAGATATTATTATTATTATCCTTACACAGGTTGTTTTTTCTAAATACAACTCGTTCTCCAAACATGTATCCCCGGGATTCTCATTGAGGGATATTTAGAGGATACCTAACTGGAGGGGGGTTTTACATACTCGGGATTCAATCAAATCCCAATGTATCAACCCGATGAAGAGCACACCTCTTTTAATACTGACCGGGGTATTTACTATCACAGGGTTATGCTATTCGACCTGAAGAACACTAGGGCGACCTACCATTGTTTGGTAAATCAGGTGTTCACCGAACAAACTAGAAAGACCATGGGGTGTACATTGATGACATACTCATCAAATCAAAGGTCGTCAAAAGCCACATCGAGCATCTAGGAGAAATGTTCAATATCCTCACGAAGTATCGAATGCAATAGAATCCTTTGAAGTATCCTTTCGGAGTCAATTCGGGGAAGTTCTTGGGTTTTATAGTCAATCATCGGGGCATTGAGGCCAACCCAGACAAGATTCAAGCTCTTCTGAACATGCAAAGTCCAACCAAAATAAAGCAGGTTTAGAGTTTGATAGGGCGAGTAGCCGTACTAAGCAGATTTGTCTCCTGTGCAACTGACAAGTGCCTGCCATTTTTTGAAACCTTGAAGGGCAACAATGGTTTCAAATGGATAGAAGAGTGCGAGAAAGCACTCTAAAAGTTGAAGAGGAACTTGGGGCAGCCTCCTTCATTATCAAAGCCCGTCTCAAGTGAGCCCTTACTGTTGTATCTATCGGTATCTAAGTAAGTAATCAACGCAACTGTGGTACATGAGGAAGGAGAAGTGTAGTGGCCAGTTTATTATATTAGCAAGTGATTGCTTGACATTGAAGCAAGGTATCCAGAAATGGAGAAGCTCACTTATGCACTCATCATAACCACTCGGAAATTGTGGCCCTACTTCTAGGCACACTCTGCGCATGTGTTTATGAACTTTCCACTGAAAAGGGTAATGTAGAAGCCCGAGGCATGAGGTAGATTGATTCGATGGACTATGGAGCTAAGTTAGCACGACATTAAGTACCTTCCGAGGACAGTGATCAAAGGCCAAACATTGGCTAATTTCATTTCAGAGTTCTCTTAGCAGCTCAAAGGGGAATCAAGCTCACTTGAAGCAAGCACCTCAAAAGAGAACAATTCAGTGGAAGACAAGCTCGACAACGTGTGGCAGTGGACCTTGTATGTAGATGGGTCCTCAAATGAAAAAGGGGCAAGGGCTAGGCTCATGCTCAAAAGTCCTGAAGGAGATCTAATCCGAGCTACAGTTAGATTTGGGTTTGCCGTCTAGAACAATGAGGTAGAATATGAGGCCATGCTCGCAGAGGTCCGCCTTGCCAAAGAAATGGAGACAGAATCAATCAAAATCTATAGTGACTCCCAGCTCATTGTCCGTTAACTTTTGCTCGTCCTCGGGCAAAACTCAAATTCACTTTCCCAAAAACAAAGAAAAAAACAACCAGGTTGCAGCGCCATCAATAAAGAATAATCAAGCTCTTCAAAACTCATAACATATCATGAACATACATTCTTAAACAACTTCCAATTGCTCAGTAAGCATTTTCACTTGAAGATGGAGTAAACTAAATACGTAGAGCCTCACGGAATTAAACACTCGATTCTCATGTGTTTGAAGGGTATGTGTTTCGCTCAAATTCATTCCAATGGAAACAATCTACCATAGGCTTGCATATCTTCTCATTCTCCACCACTGGAATCACATGCATAACACAACTCATAAGGATTTTTCAAGGATTGTAGTGGGGTTTAGGATCAAGGTGGGAAATCTTTTGGAGTGTATCTCAAAAGCCATCGAAACTAGTGGAGCAAAAATGAATCAACTCAAGCTCGAATATATAAAACATGTAAAACCAATCACTTTAGTAGCTTCTTCCTTGTAATATATCCCATATAAACATACCCCTTCACTAAAATTTCAGGAGAAATTATGAACATGGATAGTTTGTAATATCAAAAGCAATTTCCTCCATCACTTCCTTTTTTTTTTTTTTTTTTTTAAGATTACTGGAATTCTAGAATTGAGAATGATAACATATATTCCATTTCACCAGTCATAGCCATACCACAAATCCAAACACCCCCACACTTATTTCTTGCACACCATACATGTTATAATGACGAACAATGCTCCACTAGCTCTATGGCTTAGGTAAAGGCATTTTTTTTTTCAGGTTTAAAGCTTGTAACGTGGGTTCACAATAAAGCTCAAAAGGATTCAACAAAGGGAAAAATTAATTACAAGGTAAGCTATTTGGCTTATGTAGCTTATAACAAAGAGGGCCTTAATCATTTTCATGCATGCATGTGTCCATATGACCTCGAAGAGAATCAAGCAAGTTCTAGAGAAATAAATCCATGGAAGAATATCTCACATGAAAGAAAATATTGAGACTAATATGGATGTGTCAGTCTAAAGGCACAAAATCTCACCGGCTTTTGTCTACCAACTTTAGTCACTACCATTCTCAAGGAAAATAATTAGACTAATTCAGTCTAAGTTAGAAGATTACTTATTCAATCATGTTATGGATTTTTCAAGTTTAATTGAATCTTGCTCATGATGTACACAACCCAAAAATCATTGAAAACCACAAAAACAAAAAGCAAAAAGCAAAAACTCTTTTATTTATTTTATTTTTAAACAAATTAAAACACAACCTAAATCCCTTCCCCCACACTTAAAACTGACATTGTCCCCAGTGTAAGATGAAATGCAAAGAAAAGGCAAAAATAACCAAAATTTAAATGCAAGAATAAGAAAACAAACTCCCTTTGTGTTGCCTCCCAAGCAGTGCCTTTGTTTATTGTCGTTGGCTCGACTCAAGGCTTTTCTTCTTGCGATGCACTGAGTTTACTGGAGATGATCACTGGTAACGTTCCTCCATCTCCAAAGAACACATACTTGAGGTAATTAGGGAGAGGCTTCAAATATGGAATGGGGGACTGCAAAACAGAGGGTAAAGGCCTCTCGTTAGAAATTGGTAATGCCATATAAGGAACGTTACCTGAGTGCTGTAACTTTGGAGAATCATTCAACGGTGTAACAGTTTCCTGCAGATCAGTACTCAAGGCTAATTCCTCATTCTCTTTCTCAAGATGCTTACTAATGGCAACTTCCAATCCATCTTTTCTATCAAGTTCAAAAACTTCTTGTGCTAAAGAATCAATCACATCAATAGAATAAATAGGATCATCATCATCATCATCATCATCATCAGGATATTTCATGGCATCATAAATATTAAACTTAACAATTTCACCATCAAATTCCATGGTAAGTATGCCACTATGAACATCTATCTTAGTCTTGGATGTCTTTAAAAAGGGTCTTCCTAACAAAATAGAAGCAGTTTGATCACCATTTTCCATATCAAGCACATTGGAGGCTCCTCCAAATTTGTCGACGAATGTTTTGTTACCGATCCAAGTGTAGGATCGAACCTGTGTAGTCCACACGAAGACAATCTCAAAAGAACCAAAGAGGTATTTGCTAGATCCTCTTTGGCTTCAAGATTAAGAAGAAAAGAAATCAATGAAATTGATTTCAAGGCCAAATCAATCTGCCGTGGGAGTGTTTTTCCAAAAGGAGGCTGCTGTATTTTTCAAAGGAAAAATCATCTCTAATTTAATTAACACATTTTTCTTTTATAGTTAATTAAGTTGCCCTAATCCCATACAGAATAGGCTTGGGCTCCAACCCAAATGCCCCATGTTGCCAAACACTCCCAATTTGATTTATTTTATTTTCCATCATTATCTCAATTAAAATCAATTAATATATATTTAAATATATATTAACATTTAACAATAATGATAAGATATTTAAATATGTGCGAACCACATTTAAACATAATTTCACTTATTTAATTTTTCTAACAAATTAAAAAAGGCTAGACCTCAGCACAATTTAATTGCACTGTGAAATACCAAAATACCTTTGCCTTAAAAGACGGAAAGCCCTTCTTTCTTCTTGGATCTAAATTGTCTTCTATGTGTGGACCCATAGGCTCCTCATCATATCGCAGTGATAGTATCGGATTAACACCAATTAATCGTCTACTAATACAAGACCAAGATTGGCCCTAGCAAGGCACATGGCCACCGATAGATTTGGATTCAGCAAAGTAGCTACCTGTCAACATATGGTTACGTGCAATTCGATCTTTCATCATACTTATCTGACGAGACGAAGGCATAGAAATAGTGTCAACCTTGGTTACTCTGATATATTTATTCAGTTTGGACCAATGACCCGTATATAAACTGGATAGAGCAACAAACTCAATCCCATGTGGCCACAGTTTTAGTGTCATTGCCAATACTAATTGCGCGTGGATAACTTTCTCCCATACCAGGAGTGAGAATCCTCTTCAATCCACCATAGTTTGATACACTCTTGATGCAGCAATCACCACCGTATTGACAGCTCTGAAAAAACTGCGTTAGGCTAGTGTCAAACTACACCAATCGTGCCACGGCGCTCGTGATCTCAAGTCTAAGGATCAATGCACCACCATTGTTAGAGGATTTGTTCCATAGACCCTAGGGTTATCATCCATATGGAATCCTCTGGGGGGTCATTCCGGTGAACTTGCTGCAGTGTAATCGCCTACAACAAGCACCCATGTGTTGCAATAGGTTGTCACCAAACAACCTTGACAAGTGAGATCAGTCACTGCCTTTCGACAGGGTCGTTCAACACTTTGATAGCCTTAATATTATCTATGCCCTTACTTCAGAATAATACTGGGGCTACGGACGTTTCTAGAATGGCCACCATATGTGCTCATAGGGTTCTCACTATCAAGATTTGAAACACTTGATACCCTCGTCACGGTTCTACCATTCTAAGGACATATATCAATACATATTACAATATTAATGATTTACGTGATATATAATAGAATGCCTTTTATTGATTAATGAATATTATTACAAAGAGACAATTTTACAATAATTGATTGGCTATAGGGCACCTACTCCAACAAAAACCCTATCAGAACATTTGAACATGCTGAGGACTGCAGAACAAGACTTGAAAATGTCCAAGCCTGTTTTACTGGTTGCTACCAATAAAGCAAAGGGTAACGGCAAGGGTAAGGCCAAGGCCAAACCCAAGCCCAAGCCTAAAGGACATGTTGCTCTTTTGTTGCAAGCTTGACCACTAGAGGAAACACTACAATGCTTTCCTCGTGAGCAAGAAATCAAATACTATGACTTCAGGTATGTTTATGATTGAGATTAACTTCTCTCCCTCAACATCTTGGGTCATTGACACAGGATGTGGTACTCACATTTGTACTGATGTGCAGGGACTAAGGCAGAGTAGAGTGCTCCCCAAGGGAGAGTTGGACCTACGAGTTGGAAATAGAGCACATGTGGCTGCATTAGCTGTAGGGACTTACTGTTTATGTTTGCCTACGGGCTTGTTGTTGGAACTACATAACTGTTATCACGTACCTTCTACTTCTATAAATATTGTTTCAGTATCTGCTTTTGATAATATGGGCTATCATTTTGAGATATCTAATGGATTGTTGTCCTTCAGTTTGAATTGTATTCTATTTGGAATTGTAAGGTTATATAATGGATTATATGTTCTTGACTTAAACAATAAAGACATTCTCAATGTTGAAACCAAGAAAGCTAAACATAGCCATCAAAACCAGACATATATCTAGCACTGTAAATTGTGTCATATTAATAAGACCCGTATTGCAAAACTTCAAAGGGATGGAGTTTTGGACCCTTTTGACTTTCAGTCATTTGAGGTATGCAAGTCATGCCTATTAGGCAAGATGACCAAGTCTCCTTTCACAAGACAAGGTGAAAGGGCCATTGAGTTGTTAGGCATCATCCATAGTGATGTATGTGGTCCACTAACAGTTGAGGCTAGAGGTGGATATTCATACTTCATCACATTTACTGATGATTTCAGTAGCTATGGTTATGTCTACCTTATGAGACATAAATCTGAAGACTTTGATAAATTCAAGGAATTCAAGAATGAAGTATAGAATATGTAGGGCAAAAGTATTAAAGCTCTTCGGTCGGATCAAGGAGGTGAATACTTAAGCTTAGGGTTTTCAGAGTACCTGAAGGAATGTGGGATGGTATCACAACTCACTCCTCCTTATACACCCCAGCACAATGGAGTGTCTAAAAGGAGGAACAGGACCTTACTTGACATGGTTAGGTCCATGATGAGTTTTAGTGATTTACCTGTATCATTTTGGGGTTATGCCTTAGAGACTGCAACTCACGTTTTGAACTGTGTGCCGTCAAAGTCTGTAGATAAGACTCCATATGAACTATGGAGTGGGCAAAAGCCCAACTTGTCTTATCTAAGGATTTGCGGTTGCGAAGCTTATGTTAAGAAATTGACTTCGAACAAGCTCGGCCCAAAATCCTGTAAATGTATATTTGTGGGGTATCCAAAGGAGACTAAAGGATACTACTTCTACCACCCAGAAGAGCGCAAAATTTTTGTTGCTCGATCTGGTGTCTTCCTAGAAAAGGAATATTTTCTAAGAAGTATTAGTGGGAGAAAAGTAGAATTAATGAAGTTCTAGAACTGCAAGATATATTAGACAAAGGATGGGATGATGTGCCACAGGAAGTGGTTGAGCATCAAGAGGAGGTTACTCCACAACTTATGGATCAAAGTAAACCACCTCAGGTAGCACAGGAGCTACATAGATCTGGGAGAGTACGCCATAAGCCGGAGAGATATGGTTATCTCGTGACTCAACATGGTGACGTACTAGTCTACCAAGACGATGAACCCAAAACCTACGAAGACGCTATATCAGATCCATATTCTGTTAAATGGCTTGAAGCCATGAAATCTAAGATGGACTTCATGTACCAGAACCAAGTGTGGTCTCTGGTGGAACCACCTGAAGGGATAAAACCCATAGGGTGTAAATGGGTCTTCAAGAAGAAGACTGACATGGATGACAAGGTGCATACTTATAAAGCACGATGGTTGCCAAAGGTTTCAAACAAATTCATGGCATTGACTATGAAGAAACCTTTTTGTCGGTTGCCATGATTAAATCCATCCAAATTATGCTTGCAATTGCTGCATATCATGACTATGAGATTTGGTAAATGGATGTCAAAACAGCTTTCCTGAATGGAAACCTTGAGGAGGATGTGTATATGACACAACCTGATGGTTTCGTTCTTGATGGGCAAGCTGATAGGGTATGCAAGTTGCAGAGATCCATTTATGGACTCAAGCAAGCTTCAAGGAGCTGGAACATTCATTTTGATGAAGCCAAAAAAGAATTCGGTTTTATCAAGAATGAAGATGAGCCCTGTGTTTACAAGAAAGTGAGTACGAACGCAGTAGTATTCTTAGTGTTGTATGTCGATGACATACTTCTAATCGGGAATGATATACCAAACTTGCAGTCGGTAAAGACGTGGTTATCCAAGTGCTTCTCCAAGAAGGACTTATGGGAAGCAGCCTACATCCTTGGTATAAAGATCTATCGTGATAGATCGCGTAGGTTGCTTGGCCTAAGTCAGAATGCATATATTGAAAAGGTACTGAAAAGATTTAGTATGGAAGAATCCAAGAAGGGATTTCTTCCGATGTCACATGGTGTTCATCTCTCTAAGGAATTGTGTCCTAGAACACAAGATGAGAGAGATAGGATGAAGAGGATCCCATATGCATCAGCAATTAGATCTATCATGTGTGTCATGCTATGTACTCAAATTGATGTCTCATGTGCTTTGAGCACTTGTAGTAGATATCAATCAGATCCAGGTGAGCGTCACTGGATGGCTGTCAAGAATATTCTTAAGTACTTAAAGAAGACTAAGGATATGTTCTTGGTTTATGGAGGGGAAGATAAGCTCACTGCAAGAGGATATAATGATGCTAGTTTCCAAACAGACAAAGATGATTATCGATCACAATCAAGGTTTGTATTTTGTCTCAATGGCGATGCAATGAGCTGGAAGAGCTCCAAGCAAAGCACTGTAGCAGACTCTACAATAAAGGCTAAGTGTATTGCATTGTCAAATGCGGCCAAAGAGGCTGTCTGGATTAAGAAGTTCGTTACTGAACTTGGTATGGTTCCCATAATTGCTGATCCAATAGACATTTATTATGATAACAATAGAGCAATCGCTCAAGCCAGGGAACCACAGTCTCATCAGAAATCTAGGCACATACTTAGACGATTCCATCTCATCAGAGAGATAGTTGAGAGGAAAGATGTGCAGATCAGTAAAGTGCATACTGACGACAATCTCGCAGATCCACTGACAAAGCCTCTGCCGCAGCAGAAGCATGAAAGGCACTTAAGATCATTTGGTATTAAATATATGAATGATTGGCTATAGTACAAGTGGGAGATTGTTAGAGTAGATGTCCCCTAGAGCCAATCAATTATTGTAGAATTGACTCTTTGTAATAATGTTCATTAATCAATAATAAAAGGCATTTTATTCTATATCGCGTAAATCATTATTATTGCAATATGTATTGATATATGTCCTTAGAATGGTAGAACTGTGACGAGTGTATCAAGTGTTTCAAATCTTGATAGTGAGAACCCTATGAGCACATATGGTGGCCATTCTAGAAACGTCCGTAGCCCCAGTATTATTCTGAAGTAAGGGCACATATAATACGGTAAGGCTATCATAGTATGGAATGACCCTGTCAAAAGGCAGTGACTGACCTCACTTGTCAAGGTTGTTTACTGCCAACCTGGTGCAACACATGGGTGCTTGCTGTAGGTGAATACACCACAGCAAGTTCACTGGACTTACTAGAGGATTCCACATGGATGGTAACACCAATGTCTATGTAACAAATCCTCTAACAAATGGTGGTACATGTGATCCTTAGACTTGAGATCACTGGAGCGCCTGGTGCACCGATTGGTGTAGTTTGACAGTAGCCTAACTCAGTTCTATTCAGAGTTGTCAATACGGTGGTGATTGGCTACATCAAGGAGCGTAGCAAGACTATGGTGGATAGATAGAGGATTCATCACTCCCGGGTGCAGGAGAAGTTATCTCACGGCGCAATTCAGTATGTGGCAATGACACTAAAATTATGGCTACAGTGGGATTGAGTTGTTGCTCTATCCAGATTATAATATAGGCCATTGGTCTAGTAACTGAATATATCATATCGAGAGTAACCAAAGGTTGACACTATTTCTATGCCTTGGTCTCGTCGAGATAATGTATGATGAAAGGATCGAATTGTACAATAACCATATCGTTGACATGTAGCTAATTTGCTAAATCTAAATCTATCGAGTGGCCATGATGCCTTGCTAGGGGCCAATCTTGGTCTATGTTTAGTGAGACGATTAATTGGTGTTAATCACGATACTATACACTACCGGTATGATGAGGAGTCTATGGGTCACACACATAGAAGATAATTTAAGACTCAGGAAGTAAGAAGGGCATTTTCGTCTTTTTAGGTGAAAGGGTATTTTGGTAATTTCACATTGCAATTAAATTTGCTGAGGTCGTAGCCTCTATTTAATTTTTTAGAAAAAAATAAATAACTGAAATTACGTTTAAATATGTGTTCGCATATATTTAAATAAATTATCATTATTGTTAAATGTTAATATATATATATATTAAATATATATTAATTTATTTTAATTGAGATAATGATGAATTAAAATAAATATCTAATTGGGAGTGTTTGGAAACAAGGGGTGTTTGGGTTGGAGCCCGAGCCTATTCCATATGGGAATAGGGCAATTAAAATATTATTATAAAAGAAAAGTTTTAATTGTAAAAGGGGAGTGATTCATTCATTTGATTATTCATTGAAAAGAGAAAGAGCTATAGCCCCTAAACACTCTCACGCCAGATTTGGGTTTTTGCCTAAAATAAATTACTCTTCATTTCTTCTTTGTTCGTAAGGCTAAAGAGGGATCTAGCAAATCCCTCCTTAGTTCCTTGCGATTGTCTTCATGTGGAATACGTCGGTTTGATCCTACACTTGGGTCAATAGCAGAATACGTTCAGAGACAAAGTTGGAGGAGCCTCCAAATGTGCATATGATTTCTTAAACTTTAGATTAATTTTCTGCAGATTCTTATTTTGATATAAACTGTAGATTTGTGCTCTGATCTTGGTTCTATGGAATGATTCGTGTTGTTATTAATTCTGCTACCTCAATAAATCGTTTCCTAACAGGATATGATCTTGGATTATGGAGGGGATGATGAGCTCACTGTAAGAAGACACAGTGATGCTAATTTCCAAACAGATAAAAATGATTTTCGCTTACAATTCGGCTTTATATTTTGTCTCAATACAGTTGTAGTGAGCTATAAGAGCTCGAAGTTAAGTATTGTAGCAGATTCTATGATTGATGCTAAGTGTATCGCATTGTTTAATGCAGCCGTATAAGTGGTTTGGATCAAGAAGTTCATTACTGAACTTGATGTGGTTCCAAGCATTGTTGATCCAATAAAGTTCTACTGCGATAACAATTGAGCCATTGTTGTGGCTAAGGAATCACAGTCTCATTAGTAATCCAAACACTTACTTAGTCGATTCAATCTGACTTGAGAAGTCAATCAGAAAGAGAATGTGTAGATTTGTAGAATACCTACTAACCCACTATTGAAGTTTCTATTGGAGCAGTAGCATGATGAGCACTTGGGTCATTCGATGTTTAATACATGAATGACTGGCTATAGTGCAAGTGGGAGATTGTTGGAGTAGATGCCCTAAAGTCAATCAGTTATTGTGGAATTGACTCTTTGAAATAATGTTTATTAATCAATAAAAAGGCATTATCCACTGTATCATGTAATTCATATTATGTGTATTGATATATGTCCTTAGGATGGTAGAACCGTGACGAGGGTATCAAGTATTTCAAATCTTGATAGTGAGAACCCTATGATCACATATGGTGGTCATTCTAGAAATGTCCGTAGCCTCAGTATTATTCTAACCTAGGACACAGATAATGCGGTAAGGCTATAACAGTGTTGAACGACCCTGTCAAAAGGCAGTGACTGATCTCACTTGTCAAGGTTGTTTGCCAACAACCTGGTGCGACACATGAGTGCTTGCTGTAGGCAAGGTCACTGGATAGACCCACCAGAGGTTTCCATATGGATGGTAACCCCAGTGTCTATGGAGCAAATCCTTTAACGGATGGTGGTGCATGTGATCTTTAGACTTGAGATCACTGGAGCGCCTTGTGCACCAATTGGTGTAGTTTTATACTATCCCAACATAGTTCTATTCAGAGCTATCAATACGGTAGTGATTGGCTACATTGAGAAGTGTATCAAGACTATGATGGATCGACAAATGATTCATCACTCCTAGGTACGGGAGAAGTTATCTCACTGGGTAATTCAGTAAATGGCAATGACGCATAATCTGTGGCCACAATGGGATTGAGTTGATGCTCAATCCAATTTAATATTCCTGTCATTGGTCTAGTAACTGAATACAAACATGTCGAGGATATCTGAGGTTGACACTATTTCTATACCTCAATCTTAATAAGATAATAGTTGATGAAAGGATTTGATTGCACGGTAACCATATCATTGACAAGCTGTGGTTTCGCTGAATCCAAATCTATCGGGTGGCCATGATGCCTTGCAAGGGGCCAATCTTGGTCTATGTGTAGTGAGACAATTAATTGGTGTTAATCGCAATACTACGCACTACCGATATGATGTGGAGCCTACGGGTCACACACTTAGAAGATAATTTAAGAATCAATTTGTGAGAAGGGTATTTTCATCTTTTAGGACGAAAGGGTATTTTGGTAATCTCACAATGTAATTAAATTTGTTGAGGTTGTTGCCTGTATTTAATTTTAATATTAAAATTAAATTAGTGAAATTATATTTAAATATGTCTATGTATATATTTAAATGAATTATTATTATTAATTAAATGTTAATATATTATTATATATTAATTGATTTTAATTATAATAATAATTAATTAATTAAAATACCATAAAGGGTGTGTTTTGTTGCAATGGTGAATTAGGGTTGGAGCCCATGTCTATTCCTAAGTGGAATAGGGTTTTAATTGTTGCATTATATAAGTGCAACTTAAAATTTAAACAAAGGAGAATTATTCAATAATTAAAACCCTAGCCACCCTATATCTCTCTCTCTCTCTCACGTTACACTCTTGAGTAAAGAAGAATATTTTTCTTGTTCTTCTTTTTTGATTCTTGAAGCCCTTGATTGTTCTAGCAAAATAATCAAGGGTTCTGCGGATTGTCTTCGTGTGGATTACCATGAGTGCTATCCTACTTTGGATAGATTAGCGACGAATCACGTGAACAATGTCGGTGAACATTGGCTGGTGAATAGTGTTATATGAATAGTATCAGTGAATAGTGCTATAAACAGTGTTCGTGAGCGTAGTCAGAGATATTTGGAGGAGTCTCCAAACGTTGGTATGAACTAAATCCTTGTATGGATTTTTTTTTTTATACAGTTTTATTTTATGTTTTAGTTTATGCATGAAACCATTATAATCTGTACTAGGATCTTGGCTTGTGTAATTGATTGATTCCTTTTAAATATTACGTTTTTTCGCTGCGCAAATCTGATCAGTTACTAACAACCTTGCCTTAAACCTTTGAATGGAGCCATCTGGATTGGTTTTGATCTTGAACACCCACTTACAACCCACTAGATGCATATCAAAAGTGACAAGAACCAGTTCCTAGGTGTGGTTGGATTGTAATGCATCGAATTCAGCCTGAATGGTTGCCTTCCATGAAGGATGAGAAAGAGCCTCAGACACAGTAACTAGTTTTTTAGTATTAAGAGATGAGGTTGACACAAGAGGCAGTTTGAAGATTCTTGGTTTTTGACCTGGTTTGCATAGGATGAGTGTTTTAAGGACTTGACTTGCATAGGATGGGTGTTTAATACTGGTGGAAGAGGATCAACTATGGGTCGACTTACTGTCAGTGGAATAGTGTCATATGACTCAGTAAATGAAAGAGTTATAGGAGAAAAAATAGATTTTGAATTTTGACTTGAACCTGTAGGAAGAGACTTATTAGTAGACATTGATATGGAAGAATGTGAGGGCTAACTTATGGATTCAGAAGAAGCTGATGCAGAGGACAGATGTCGAAAGGCAGTGACTAATCTCACTTGTCAAAGTTGTTTGCAGACATCCTAGTGTAATGCATGGGTGCTTGCTAGAGGTAAGTTCACTGGACAGGCCCACTAGAGGATTCCATATGGATGGTAACCCCAGTGTCTATGGAATAAACCCTCTAATGAATGGTGGTGCATGTGATCCTTAGACTTGAGATTACCGAAGTGTCTTGTGCGCCAATTGGTGTAGTTTGACACTAGCCCAACATAGTTCTATTCAGAGCTATCAATACGGTAATGATTGGCTACATTGAGAAGTATATCGAGACTATGGTGGATCGACAAAGGATTCATCACTCTTGGGTATGGAAGAAGTTATCTCACTGGGTAATTCAGTAAATGACAATGACACTAAATCTATGGCCACAATGGGATTGAGTTGATGCTCAATCCAATTTAATATTCCTGTTATTGATCCAGTAACTGAATACAAACATGTCAAGGATATCAGAGGTTGACACTATTTTTGTACCTCAGTCTTGATGAGATAACAGTTGATGAAAGGATTTGATTGAACGGTAACCATATCGTTGATAGGCTGCAGTTTCGTTGAATCTGAATCTATTGGGTGGCCTTGATGCCTTGCTAGGGGCCAATCTTGGTCTGTGTGTAGTGAGATGATTAATTGGTGTTAATCGCGATACTACACACTGTCGATATGATGAGGAGCCTATGGGTCACACACTTAGAAGATAATTTAAGAATCAATTTGTGAGAAGGGTATTTTCGTCTTTTAGGACGAAAGGATATTTTGGTAATTTCACAGTGTAATTAAATTTGCTAAGGTTGTTGCCTGTATTTAATTTTAATATTAAAATTAAATTAGTGAGATTATATTTAAATATATCTCTATTTATATTTAAATGAATTATTATTATTAATTAAATATTATTATATTATTATATATTAATTTATTTTAATTATAATAATAATTAATTAATTAAAATACCATAAATGGTGTGTTTGGTTGCAAGGGTAAACTAGGGTTGGAACCCATGGCTATTCGTAAGTGGAATAGGGTTTTAATTGTTGCACTATTGACAGGCTATTCGCAAGTGTATGAAATCGCGCAAGTAATAAAGCTCGAGTAAACGAGTGTCGAATCCGAAGAGAACTAACTACCAAGTACCAAACTAGTCTATTTTGTTGCTATTTTATGAAACATAATTTTATGAATGAATTTAATGAAAAAGATAACAAACTAAAAATTAAACAAAGGCAGAATTTTATTAATACTATGGTAAACAAATCAATATGACTAAACCTAGGGCACAGATTTCACACCAATTTAATCCTATGCATTAACAATTATTGCTAACCTAATTAAGCTTATTCTAAAGGCCAAATTCCCTGATAGTCCACTAACTTTTTCTCAAACAATCAGCGAATTAACCCTTAAGCAACAACCCAAAATATCTCTAAGTTGGATTTAGGAGTTAAGAGATCATTACGTTCTATAGAATTTACCAGAGCCTCATAGATCGCGGTAACCTATCTCTAGCATTCGCTCAATCTATGGTTTTATTACCTTAGACAAATCAAGTTTCATCTCTAGATCTCAACCCAACCCATGATATCATTCAACTCTCGGATCCTTAAGAATTGAAAGCATTACACACAATAATAAAACTTAGAATTAATGCTCAATAAGAATTAACAACAAATAAAGTCAACACATATTCATAAATTGGGCTACATCTTTAGCCCTATAAAAGGGATTTAGTTCATAATTGCAGTAATAAAAACAATCATTGTATTCAATAACATGAGCTCAAGAAAGAAAAATAGAAAAACTTCTCTAATTTTGTGAACGAGAATTGCAAGAATTCCGATCTCCAAAATAGTAGCCGTCCTTTCTCCTTCTCTCCTCTCAAAAACTACTTAAAGACCCTTATTTATAGTGCTAGGGTTTGGATGTTACTTAGGAAAGAATTAAATGCCTTAACCCATTCAGATTCTGTAACGCCCCACTTGAGATACGTAGCCATTGGTTATGGCTTAAAAGGTTACTGAATTGCTCCTAAATGAGTTTGTATATTGTTCATATTGTTTGGTTGGCCCTTGATTGAGTTTATGTTTTGGGTTTGGTTGAGTGTTTACCCTGGAATTGATCAAGACTTGGCGGATTTTGGAGTTGCAACTTTCGCCGGTGCAAGGAAGAAGCTTCACCGCGGCGACATCAGCTCTAAATTTGCAATGTCGATTCTGTAATTCTTCATCGGGGCAACAGAGAATCCTTCGCCGCGGCGAAGGGCCAGCTGAGTTTTGTTTTAGTTTTCTAGAGAATTCTTTCCTAAGGGCAAAATGACCATTTTACCCCTAATTAGCAGGAAAGTGAGGAGTAAAATGCAAGGAAATTTCATGAAGAATAGTGTAAAATGGGGGTGAGTTTGTAAAGAATTAAAGGATAAAGGTAGAATTTCAAGAAAGAGTAAGGGCAAAATGGAAAAAGTGTATATTAATGACTAATAAGGGTTTAGTTCTCAGAACCCCTTTATTTCACCCTTTCCACTGCCTCTTCATCCCTCATTTTCTCTCAATTCCTCACTCAATCTTCCAAGGGTTTTTGAGAGTTTTGAGTTGGAATTTGACAAAGAATTGTCCTAAGCAAGAAGAGGTAAGAATCCCTACTCTAGATATGAGTTTTATTTATGTAGTTAAGTTCTTACTAAGTTATGCTTAGGAAATAAGGGAAAGCTAAGGTCCAACAAGAGTAGAGGTTTTAGTGAAGACTACTCAAGTATGAGGTAAGTAAATCCAACTCAAGCTAAAGTTTAAGAAATTCTTGAGTAGAGATTTATTTATCATGTATATATGATGCTTGTTGAGAAATTGAGTTGAGATATATGTCTACTTGTTGAGAGATTGAGTTGCGAGATGATTCATGTTATGTTTGTTGGATATTTCCTTTATGGGAAGTGTGATGTGTGATGAGTTTGAGATGAAGTTGGAGGAGATTGAGTAGATATTTTGGGGTGTTCTTCTATGATAGGAACCATGTCCATAGAAGGGAGTTTCCTCCCATTTTGGTGGTTAAAGAGAAGTAGAGTTGTAGTTAGAGAAGAGTTTTTGTATGCACATGAGTTGTTTGATGAAATGCTCAGAGAAGTATGAGTATGAATAGTGAACCTTAATTCTTGCTACATTGCATATTGGCATTTCATAAGTGCATTAATGAGCATAAACCATCCAGATGCATTAGTTGTGCATTTGAGAAGTAGCTTGAAATGAGGCATGTTTCCTACAACATGCAATATGTAGCAAGTATACTAATCGCTCAATTAATAAAGTATAGTGAGTATCGTTCCCACGAGGACTGCTAGCTAAGCACTAAGTATCCTACTGTTCTCAAGTTGGAGCAATCGATTTCTTTGTATTAACATGAGTGAATTAAAAAAAAACTAAATCTAATTACTGACTTAAAACTTTAACTATGAATGCGAGATGAAAAATACGGATAAATTCAATTCAATTAAAACGGGTAAGGTTTTGACTCATCCGGACTTTATGGGTTAACCTAAAAATTAAGCTAATTCATATTCATATGCATTGGTTGTAAATCGCCTCACTAAGGTGTTAAACATACCTTCTCAGGCTATGTTTTCCATTCTTCCTATTAACCTTCCGCACCCAACAATTTGACAGTTAACAATTCCAAACTCATTAGCATAAAATCCCAATGATTTCTTGATTCTTGAATCTATCCTAGCATCCATACTACAATGGTGATTACCCAAGAAGCCTAACATGATTCATTTCTCAATCTCATCATGTTCATCACATAAAGCATTAAAACTCAGAGCAACACACCAATCAAAGCATAATCATATGAAATAAAACAATCAATCACTTAACCCATTAAAATTCGAATTACAATCAAAACCCTAACCCAAAATGGGTTAGTTCATAGCTAAATCAACACTACAAATAAGAAAAATGATAATATTCAAGTTCAACATAATGAAAAGTAAGAGAAAGGACAAGAAATCTCCCCAAATGATGAATCCCTTGGTTCAAAATCGAATCTTCACCCTTCTAATCTCTAAATCGCTTGAAACTTAATCAAAGAAAATGAAAAAGCTGCTAAACCTACTTCCTAGATGACCCTGGACAAAAAGGCTAAGTCTTTCTTTTATACCTCACCCAAAATCCTAAGAAAAGCATGCACAAAGTAAAACTGTGCGTTTCACAAAAATGGAATTTACGACCGTTGCTGCGGCGAAGAAGAAATTTCGCCGCGACGAAGAACTAAACAGATCTGGTGCTTGACTGGCTCACTTCACCACGGCGAAGTACAAATCTTTGCTATGGCGAAGCTTCTTGAAAAGTTCTGAAATTATAGAACTACCACTATGCTTGCATCTTCGCTTGATTCTTCGATCCTCGGTGCTCTCCCTTGGGAACAAGCTTCATAGTGCTTTATCCTGCTTCAGAACTCTCCCAACTTCTGAGATCCGCTTACTTCTGAGTCCAGAATTTCCAATTTTGTCCTTATTTGCTCAAAATGTCCATTTTATCCTGAAACACGAAATGTGAAGAATTAAGCCACAATTCAAGTCCAAATGAACTAGAAAGTATCTGAAATCTGACTAAAAAGTCTAATGAAAACTATATAATCCACGGATTATCAAATACCCCTAAAGTAAAGATATGCTCGTCCCCGAGCATACGGTACAAAACTAAAGGAAACAAAAACAACAAAAAACAAACAAAAACACAAAACACACATATCAAAACTGAAAAATGAACAAAAACCAACAAGACTCAAATTCAACACACAAATTGCCTAGAAATTACACAAGTCTCAAAAGTTGTTGAAAAATTATTATCAGGAAATATTCAACACTCCAAGAAGTTGTAAGCTATATCGACTGTCTTCGTCAATCGGTCCATCGAGTAGGTGATCCCCATTTCAATCCACATTCCAACTTCCCAGATTATTTTATGCAAAAATGTAAAGTTTATCAAATGGTGGTGGACTCCATAAGCCTAAATATCGAACCACTCTCCACTAATGGGAACTAGACAAAGATAAGAATCAAAAGGTCTTTAAAAGCTTGTATCGTTAGGCTCGGGTAGTGGGTTCCAAGAAAAAGGATAGGAATAACAAAGTAAGAAAACTCGGTTTTCCTAATGCAAAACTAACATCAAATCGAACTCCACTTCTTCTCAACCACCAATTGAAATGTCCACCAATTCACAACCCTCAACCGTGTATTTTTCTTATTCTGGAAACCATAAATGCGGGAGAATTTCATTTAAGGTGTACGTGGCATTGTTATACTCGAGGTCGCCAAGTACTGCTAGATAGTTTTTAAGGCGGGTTCTGGTTTCCAGCCGGTATACCCTTAAACTAGGCAGAATTGGGTTTTTTTTTTTTTTTTTTTTTTTTTTTTTTTTTTTTTTTAACATGAAACAATAACAATACCTCTTTTGTTTTTATTTCTCTTCTCCCAACCCCCAAACTATTCTTTTGGCTTATTTGTACAACTCTTTCGTTTGCATTAGGACCGAATTCTCCTAAGGGTACGATAAAGTGTTTAAGGTATAAGGATTGGACAATTTTGTTGTTTTCCAAGAAAAATAAAGCAATAAAATTCATATAGCTCAAATGGGTGACTAGGGACAATTTCATTCATGGGTCGGCTACAAAGGCTCAAATGTTTCGAAAAATGCCTACATCATCTTCTCAACCATGTCTAATCCTAGAATTTCGCCTCAAGCACTTCTCTACTAGGTTCTAGAGTCCACCAACATTATCAAACTTCACCCAACCACATAAAATGAATCTAAGCATGTCAAAATAAATGAAAATTGTGACTGAACCACTCAACAAACCTCAATCAAAATCCAGTCAATAAACATAAACTTGAAGCAATGCTTAACATTTCTCAACAATAAAATTTCAACAACCCTATTCTCATCATTGATTTATACAATTCATCATCGGCAAAAGCAATCAAACTAAAATTTTTTTTTTCAGTTTTTTTCGTTTAAGGTGTACATGGCGTTGTTATACCAGAGATTGCCAAGTACTGCTGGGCAGTTTTTAAGCGGGTTCTGGTTTCCAGCCAATATACCCTTAAACTAGGTTTTATTTCTATTTCCTACCCCCAAACTAAACATGACATTGTCCCCAATGTCCCAATATGCATAAATCAGGAATAGAAACTCAAAAAAAAAAAAAAAATAACAAAGGTACGAGAAAGCTCCCTGGTTAATCCGTGAAGTGTCGCTCAACAATGCACACCCGGTCTCGGACTTTTCATCACCCAAAATCTGTCAAAACAATTGAAACTGTGGTATCCCTTGTGTTAGCACACATTCACAAATTAACTTGAAAATATTACAACCTAATCTCGTCCTTTCAACAACTACAAATTAAAAGAAACAACTAAACAAATCCAAAACAGAAAAAAAAAAAAAAACTGAGTTTAATGTTTAAAATGAACAACAAAATCGAATAAAAACAAATAACCATAAAGAAAAACAAACACAGGTGCTCCGGCTCATTCTTCTTCTAATTCTTTTTCCTCTTCATCCTCCTCTTCTTCCTACTAGGAGCCCATCCACTCATCCGAATCCTAGTCAGCCCATTGGAAAGCTGAAGTGTCAACCTTGAGCTCGTTGAAGCTACTCTTCTGCATGTCAAACATCATCTTGGTTTGATCAACCAACCAATCCTGTCGTTTTCCCATCCATTTCATCATATCCATCATCTGCTGCATCATCTCTTTCTATGTTGCTATGGAGCTGGATGATGTGGCAAGGCCTTGTGTGGTTCTCTGGCTTTTGCCCCTGCTCTTGGTTGCGGAGCTTCCAGACAGTCAAGTTGCTTCTTATAATACTCTGAGTCTAGAACTGGGGCAGCATGAATACGGTGCTCATCATCCTGAACCTCGACTCCAACTCTAAGGCACAAGGCTGTGATGAGATGTGGGAAACTGTAACTTGTTCACCCTGGTTTGGCGGCCTGTTGAATGCTGTTCCAGATCATGTCTCCCACATCGATACTCTTCCCTGTGGCAATAGAGTAAAGCAATACTGCCTTCTCGTGAGTAACGGTGCTGTAGTACGATTCCGGCATCAATCTCGTACTAACAAAGTATTGCCACAGTCGAGCCATCGGTATCAACTGAGTTCCCTTGATGGTCTTTTTCTATTTTTTCAACACTGCCCAATCTGCATCCGGTTTTGCAATGACCGGAAGGATGATACTGTCCTCAAACCATGATCTCTTAAACTGTATGTACTCATCCTGATCAAGGTTAGTCAGGTTGAAGAACTGATTGATCACCCTTTCCGTAAATGGCACATCAGCCCCTCTCACAAAAATTGTACCTTCCTAACAATCCAGGAGATTGGCATAGAACTCCCTCACTAGCGGCTCTACAGCCGATTGTGCAGGAGCACTCATAAACATCTCCCAACGTCTCCCTCCACTCTAGTCCAAGGCCTAACTCGTGGTCAATCCACGCTCAGGAATAATACCCTTATCTCTCCTTTGGATGGCCCTCTCATACCTTTTACAGGCTTCATCACTTACAAAGCGGTTATCCACTTTCTTTCCTTTGCCCTTACCCTTGTATGGATGCTTAATTTTGGCAGGCATTGTTCACAATTAAAGTTCACTCAAAAATTATATCCCAGCAATTCAAACCTAGTTGTTCTACACAATCACTTCAATCTTGCGACAACAAAACACACTTCCAAAAATTCGTACTTTACCCCCCAAACTTCAAATTTTCAAATCTCCACAAACACTCCAATATTTCAAAACCCACACTTCTAACAATCACCCAATGCACGAACTACCCTTCCACTAACAAAATCAATGCTCAAAATCACCCAAATTCCACAACTCAATCGCAACAAAAATTTTCAGATCTACTAACTAAAACTCGAAATTGTGCAATAATAAGGTTAGGGAACCTGAGATCTTACCAAAATGAATGAGTATTCGCCACCAATTGAACCAGAAATAGCCCAGATTGAAAAGCCCCAAATTCTTGATCCAAAATTTTTCATGAAATTTTCGCAAAAATTGTTGTTGAAATGGGTTGTTTTGGTATTTAGGAATGTTATGGAGTAAGAAATTTGGTTGGAAAAGCACTAGGGAAGCAAAAGATTGAATTTTGAAAATTTTTCTCTCAAGTGAAAATGAAGAGTTGCGTGAAGAATGAAAAAGAAAAATGGGTATTTATAGAAAGGTACCGTCGCCGCGGCGAAGAACAAGATTCGCCGCGGCGACGTCTTCGTTCATGAACCCTAAGAAAACCCAGGTTTCACCGCGGTGAAAACATACAGAGGCAACTCGCCTCGGTGAAGAAAATTCTTCGCCGCGGCGACAATGCCTTAGAAAAATTTTAAAATTTTCATCCTTCTTTCTTCGCCGCCGCGAAGACAATTCCTTCACCGTGGCGAAAACTTCCTGGAGCTCCCACATTTTTTTGGTTGCTTCGCCCCGGCGAAGAACAATCTTTGCCGCGGTGAAGTCTAGAGAAAAATCATTCCCTTCTTCAGCAAAAAAATTCACCTGAAACACCCCAAAACACAAAAATTAAAAATCATACAAACTCATAATGAAATTAAACAAATTCAAACAACCAAAATGAAAAACAAAGTTAAAAACACTTGGGTTGCCTACCAAGTAGCGCTTGTTTATAGTCGAAAGCTCGACTTTCTCAATCCTTCAAGTTAGTCCAGATTATCCAAGGACATCACATCTCGTAATTTTTCCTTGTGTTGGAGCTTCTTTTGTAGATAATCTTTTTCGCACCGGGTCCTTGTTGAGAGTTTCACCACCTATTTCCATCCCTTGGTCATTACTTTGGTGGTTTGACTCCTCTCACAAACCACTTTCCGTTGTCTTGACTTTCCCTCACCCTTTTTAAGCTGAGACATCTGTTCTTTGTGAGGACGCACTCTCGAGTGAGGTTCATCCTGGTATGTTTTGCACCCTTTTGTGTTATGGTCTTCATTCTCAAACTGATTCAGCTTGACCATGCATCTCTCAATTTCCAACTTAGGACTATTCAGATGAAAGGGTTCAATTTTTGACTGATCCACCACCTCGATTTTTAAACATGACTCTTTCTTAGGTGCAACTTTCATCGATTCCAAGACATTAAATGTTACTTCTTCATTTTGCATTCTCATAATCAAGTTCCCTTCTTGAACATCGATTAAAGCTCTTCCTGTAGCCAGAAATGGTTGGCCCAAGATAAGAGGAATTTCCTTATCCTCTTTCATGTCCAACACAAAGAAATCCGTAGGAAAGATGAACTTGTCCACCTTAACCAACACATCCTCTACAATGCCCCTCGGGTGTTTTATCGATCTATCTGCAAGTTGCAAGCATATTGTTGTCGGCTTCACTTCAACAATTCCTAATTTCCTGAAAACAGAAAAAGGCATAAGGTTAATGTTGGCACCTAGATCACACAAAACTCGATCAAAGGTAATATCTCCTATAGTACAAGGAATAGTAAAACTCCCTGGATCTTTGAGCTTCGGGGGTAGCTTCTTCTGAAGAATTGCGCTGCATTCCTCCGTGAGCATCACTGTTTCCTCTTCCTCTAACTTCCTTTTATTTGACAGAATGTCCTTGAGAAATTTTGCATAACTTGGCATCTGTTGTAATGCATCTGCAAAAGGAATATTTATATGCAGTTTCATAAAAACATCAAGAAATTTAATGAACTGCTTATCTTGATTCTCTTTTCTCAGCCGCTAAGGAAAAGGAACCGGAGGAGTGTGGTGTGCCAACTCTGGTGGTATCTCGGGGAATGGCAAATTCTCTTTCCTTTTCCTTTTCTTCTCTTCCTACTTCTGTTCATCTTTCCTTGGGCTGGGTGGTTTCTCTTCAACAATGACTTCTTCATCAACTTCCTCATCAGATTCTTCATTTTTCTTTGATGGACTTTCCTCTTTCCTTGATTTTTCCACCTCTTCTAAAACTGTCCCACTTCTCAACATAATTGCATTTACTTGCTCACGTGGGTTAGTCACCGTATTGCTTGGTAAAGAACCCTGAGGTCTCTCATTTAGCTTCTTGGCCAATTGACCCATTTGTACCTCAAGATTTCGAATGGACGCCCCTTGATTCCTAAAATTTATCCTCGACTCATTCATGAAACCCGTGGTCTCTTGCATGAATTTTCCAAACATGTCTTCCAACTTTGTTACTCTTCCATCTCCCGGTTGATTATTCACCCCTGGTTGGTTGTTTGGCAATGTTCTTTGATTCCATTGACTATTTTGCTAGTTCTGATTGCCCCAAGCCAGATTTGGATGATTTCTCCACCCCAGATTGTATGTGTTAGAGTACGGGTTGTTTGGTTGTCTCTGATTTCCTGCCAAGTAATTCACTTGTTCCGTTGATGAAGATGATGAAGGAAATGTGTTCCCAACTTGACACTCGCTGCTCACATGGTTTCCTGCACAAAAATCACAAGTTAGTTGAGGTGCTTGAATAAAGTTTACCTGTATAGTTCCCAACTGTTTCTGAAGTGCAGTGAGCTAGGCTGAGATGGCTGTAAAGGCATCAACTTCACGAAGACCCAAAGATTTCTTTGGTGTTGCTCTCTCATTTGGTCTTTGATAGTTGTTGCTTGCCAAAACCTCAAGCAACTCATAAGCCTCTTCTGGTGTCTTATTTTGCAAGGCCCCTCCTAAAGCTACATCCACCATCGTTTGCACGTTACCCATCAATCCATTGTAAAATGTTTGGACTTGAAGCCAAACTGGCAAGCCGTGGTGTGGGCATTTCCTCATTAACTCCTTGTATCTCTCCCAAGCCTTATACAATGACTCGGACTCATCTTGTAGAAATGATGTGATATCATTTCTCAATTTTGCTGGAGGAAAGAACTTGGTAAGGAATTTATGTGCTAGATCATTCCAAGTTGTTATAGTTCCCGGTGGTAGTGCCATTAACCACCCCTTGGCTTTATCTCCCAATGAGAATGGGAATAACCTCAACCTAATGGCGTCATCCGACACTCCGTTCGACTTGAAGGTGTCACAAATTTCCAAGAAATTTACAATATGCTGGTTCGGATCTTCTTTCAAATCACCATTAAATCTAACCGACTGTTGGATCATCTGGATGATTGCCAGCTTAATCTTGAAGTTGTTGGCTTGTACCGTAGGCCTAGTAATACTCGACCCACTACTATTCACTGTGGGAACTGAAAATTCCCTCAGTGTCTTGTTTTCTGGTTCTGCCATTTCAACCACTATTTCTTCTGTTTCAACAACTAAATCCTCTTTTTCTCTTCTCTCTTTGTTATGTCGTCTGACGGTTCTCTCAATCTCAGGGTCAACAGGAACCACTGGTTGACGTCTCGCTCTTCGCATAAACTGCAAGAACAGAAATGAAGGAAAGTGAGATCACAACTCAACTAAAAATTAAAAACAAGAATAAAACAAATAATGATAAAAACCAAAATAAAGACTCCAATCTAGCTAACTATAGAAAGAGTCAATGTTAACTTAAAACAGTCCTTGGCAATGGCGCCAAAAACTTGATACGTGTTTTCTGCAACATGCAATATGTAGCAAGTATACTAATCACTCAAGTAATAAAGTGACGAGTGAGTATCGTTCCCACGAGGACTACTAGCTAAGCACTAAGTATCCTAGTGTTCTCAAGTTGGAGCAATCGATTTCTTTTGGATTAACATGAGCGAATTAAAAATAAAAACTAAATCTAAAATTACTGACTTAAAACTTTAACTATGAATGCGAGATGAAAAATACGGATAAATTCAATTCAATTAAAACGGGTAGGGTTTTGACTTCATTCGGACTTTATGGGTTAAACCTAAAAATTAAGCTAAATTCATATTCATATGCATTGGTTGTAAATCGAACTCACTAAGGTGTTAAACATACCTTCTCAGGCTATGTTTTCCTATTCTTCCTTATTAACCTTCCGCACCCAACAATTTGAAAGTTAACAATTCCAAACTCATTAAGCATAAGAATCCTACAATGATTTCATTGATTCTTGAATCTATCTCTAGCATCCAATACTACAATGGTGATTACCCAAGAAGCCTAACATGATTCATTTCTCAATCTCATCATGTTCATCACATAAAGCATTAAAACTCAGAGCAAACACACAATCAAAGCATAATCATATGAACATAAAACAATCAATCACTTAACCCATTAAAATTCGAATTACAATCAAAACCCTAACCCAAAATGGGTTAGTTCATAGCTAAATCAACACTACAAATAAGAAAACCGATAATATTCAAGTTCAACATAATGAAAAGTAAGAGAAAGGACAAGAAATCTCCCCAAATGATGAATCCCTTGGTTCAAAATCGAATCTTCACCCTTCTAATCTCTAAATCGCTTGAAACTTAATCAAAGAAAATGAAAAAGCTGCTAAACCTACTTCCTAGACGACCCTGGACAAAAAGGCTAAGTCTTTCTTTATACCTCACCCAAAATCCTAAGAAAAGCACGCACAAAGTAAAACTGTGCGTTTCACAAAACTGGAATTTACGACCGTCACCGCGGTGAAGAAGAAATTTCGCTGTTGTGAAGAACTAAACAGATCTAGTGCTTGACTGGCTCACTTCGCCACGGCGAAGCTTCTTGAAAAGTTCTAAAATTATAGAACTGCCACTCTGCTTGCATCTTTGCTTGATTCTTCGATCCTCGGTGCTCTCCCTTGGGAACAAGCTTCATAGGCTTTATCCTGCTTCAGAACTCTCCCAACTTCTGAGATACGCTTACTTCTGGGTCCAGAATTTCCAATTTTGTCCTTATTTGCTCAAAATGTCCACTTTAACCTGAAACACGAAATGTGAAGAATTAAGCCACAATTCAAGTCCAAATGAACTAGAAAGTACCTGAAATCTGACTAAAAAGTCTAATGAAAACTGTATAATCCATAGATTATCAAGAAAGAGTAGAGAATTGTGAGTATAAGCTACCCTATGAGTAATAGCTTGAGAAAAAGTAGAAAACTTTGTGAATAGACTACTCTAAGAGTTAAGCTATCCTATGAATACTAGCTTGAGAAAGAGATGAGTATTAGTTGCCAGAGTAGAGATCTTTGTGAATAAACTACTGTAAGAGCAAAAGAAGAGAATAGAGTAGGTTGTGCGATGGGGAACCCGTGAGTGATGAGTAAAGTCACGAGAGTGGGTGCTTTGTGATCCCCAACCATGCCTCCGGTAAGATGGGCCGTGACCGTCATGAAGAGTGGAACATGAGGTTCCAGCCATGCCTCCGGTAAGATAGGGTCGTGACCGTCAGAGAGAGAGAGAGAATACACTCACGTGGCCAAGGGTTTCGAATCCATGCATGACCGAGTCCGTTCGGCAGAGAAGGAGTAGAAGTCACGAAGAGTGGGTTGGTGCTTTGTGATCTCCACCCAGCCGTGCCTCCGATAAGATGAGGCCGTGACATGCAAGTGAGGAAGAATGAGCATTTCTTTACTCAAAAGGAGCTGAATATGAGGCAGAGAAGATGGTTAGAGTTGGTTAAGGATTATGAATGTGAGATCAAGTACCAACGGATGCCTCTCTGAATCATCTGAATGATCGTAGATTTAATTTCAAAGTTATTTGCTGCAATGGCTGGCCTTCTAATGCTAGAAGTAGTGCCACTCAATGACGGCATTGCATAATCCATTAAAGAACGTGGGGCTGCATCTTCTTCGAGATTCTCCAAAAGTACAGGATCCATTTGATTATTATTGTTAGCTGTCATATTCCTTGTTTGCCTTCTTCTCAATGCTCGTATTGTTCTCTCTATTTCTGGGTCAAAAGGTTCAAGAATCTCTAATCTTCGTCTAGTGTGTGTCATACACTGGAAAATCTGAAAACAAGAGAACTCGAAAAAAAATAAAAAATTATATATGTAAAAAAAATTGATGAGAATGCAAAATGTCATATTTACCCACCTTAATGCCTAGGCTTTTATACCTATTTGCTGCCTAAAATGTACTGACTTTTATTCTATTTTGACTTAGGAAGCAAATGGGAGCGTTAATTGCAAAACGGAACTAATTAAGTGAATTCGGACAGTTTTGACATTGTTTCGTATTTTGGGCATAACTCTCTAAGCTAAGCTCCGATTGAGATGATTAAAAATTCTTTAGAACTCTAAGAAGTATATCTACAACTTTTATGTTTTGAGTTTGGAGAGTACTTGCTGCATCAAGGTTGTAATGGGCTTGAAGTTGAGCATCTGCATTGCCGATGTTCTGGAACATCTGCATTGTAATGCAAGTCAAGAGACAGTTTATTATTGGAAGATTTGAAGACATGTGGCACACGAGTTACAGCTGGAACATCACTTTCCTATTTTATTTAAGACTTTATTGTATTTTCAATTAATGAGAATCAAATTAGGATAATTGATTTTAGGATATTAGAATATTTTAGGAGATTGAGTTGAATTAAAAACGGAAGATTTTGAAAAGGAAGATCATATTAGGGGGGGAACACACGCCTCTCTCTGGTCCTCACTGAACTTTTCCTCTGTATCGGTGATGGCCATGAGAGGGTGATTTTGATAACTTGGTCGAAGTAAACGGAAGCCTCGGAATCGATAAACTGTGAGATCTATATATTTTTCTTTGTGTTCAATTTTCGTGTTTGAGTATTGGATGGTTTTCTGTTCCTAATTTTATGATTGTTTCGTTTAATTACTAGGGAGGCCTACTAGTTTTTAATTGTCGCAATCTAGCTAAGTTAGATATCAAATCCGTAATTGTTTGATCCCTCCACTTGCGAAGCAATTAGGGTTAGTAATTTGCTGCGTCAGGAATTAATAACCTTACGAAGACATAACTAAATTAAATACCACCGCTTGTGTTTGTGTTGTTTAGCTTCATCGATCTCTCTAATTCTTAAGGCTGCCACTAGATAAATCTTGAGCGCTTGTCTAGGGTTGTTTAGGGGTAAGATTAATTAGGATCGCTTGTTTCCTGATTAATTACAATTAAGGAGAGATAGGAAATTAGTCCAACGGTGAAATTCAAGTTGTGAATTGATTATCTTGCATCAATGATCAGTTGAGATTCCGATGGTGGATGTTGACGGAGACCAAGTTTCGTTATATTAATTGATTTCGAATTGAACTGTTTTTGTTTTTGGTTTTTGCTAAGAACGTTTCCTGTTTTACACAGAACCCCCCAGCCTTGTTCACATAACAGCAAATTCAGCTAGACACTCTTCGTGGGATCGACCCTGACTTACACTACTACGTGTATTTTTAGGTTTTAATTCTGGGTGCCTACGACAGTAAACCAAAAATAAAAAAATATGGAACAAGATCTAAAGTAAAGCTAAACTAATGATTTCAATATTGCCTAACTGCAATCCCCGGCAACGGCGCCAAAAACTTGTTGTGTCGTTTGCAACAACTACTAGCAAGTGCACTAGTCTCAAGTAATATAGTATAATAAAATACAGGTTATCGTACCCAAGGGATTGCGTAAACAAGTACTGAAATATTATTTAGTCTTAACTTTATCTAGATAATCAAAACTTAGAATGGTGATCTTTAAAACTAAAAATATTAAAATCTAAAATATTAAAAACAAATTGCAGTAAAACTATAATTAAGAATTCAATGAGAGAAAACGGCTAAGACTTCAGGCTCATCTATAACTTCTCTGCACCGCTCAATTTACTATGGTCAATGAATTTATTTAAATAATGTGACAACGGGATTTCCTAGGTTAACCAATATTCTCTCTCAAGCAATATTAATTCTACTTCTATTTCACAACCTAAATATCTCTATATAGATTTAATGAAATAGACGAGCATTTAGCTTTGTGAAATCCTCTAGCTTTCAGCAAAAGTTAATCCTGCCTATGACTATTGCATGTATCAATTCATATATCTCTATATCCAATTAATCCATGGCCTATATTACTAGAGCACTCATGTGAGATCTCCTCTCGGTCTCAATCACACAAAACAATTCTATCAGAAATTGATCAAGTTCCTAATAGCATTAAGCACATAATATAGACTTATCATTAGAAAAATAATTCACTGACCAAAAAGTAAATGATTGATCACAGATCCATAAATAGACTAACCCTAGTCTTAGACTGGGAAAATTAGTTCATAATAAAAGAAACAAGAGTAGAATCCCAGAAATAAATCATATAGAAAAGTAAAAACAAACTCTTTGATGAATTATTGTTCTTGATTCTCCTTTCTCTTTTGTTACCCAATAATCTCTCTCCAAGAATGGGTAAAATTCGGCCCCTAAGGAGTGATCTTAATCATCCTTAAATACCCAAAAGAGTTCTAAATGAAAAAGGAAAGAAAAACTAATAAAAACCCTAAAAGTGCCCGACACAGCCCAGGCCGTGTCTAAATGTACGTCAACACAGCCTAAGCAGTGGTGTTTCCTATCCTCGTTATTTTATCTTCATTCCACCACCACGGCTGTGGTAAACCACCAAGGCAAGGCCATGGCTTTCAAACTTGTCAGCAAATCTCAATTTCTTCAAGCTTTGAGTTCCAATTTCATTCCAATGCTCCAATCTACTCAATTAACGCCTGAAAAATTACAAAATTCTCCAAATCAATAGCTAACCATTCATATTTCAAACTTAACAAAAACTAACATAAAAACACATAAAACAAATGAGAAATTAACTAGAAGGCTATAAAAACAAACCTAAAAATACTAAATTTATGTAACTTATCACATGGCATGAAATGTTACCGTTGGTGGAATTCGCTTACAATAATAGTTATCAGTCTACGATTAAAATGGCGCCTTACGAGGCTTTGTATGGTAGACGATGCAGGTCTCCACTGCATTGGGATGAGATAGGTGAAAAGGATGAGTTGAGTACCACTCTTGGGCCAGAGACGACTCAGAAAATGATAGAGGATGTAAGATTAATCAAAAAAAGAATGAAGCAAGCCTAAGATCGACAGAAAAGTTATGCCGATTTGAAAAGAAAAGAGGTTGAATTTCAAGTGGGTGATAAGGTGTTTTTGAGAGTTTCCCCTTACAAGCGAGTGATGCGCTTTGGGAACAAAGGGAAGTTAGCACCGAGATTCATAGGTCCATTTGAGATATTGTAACGAGTGGGTAAAGTTGCCTACAGATTGGCATTTCCACCTAGTATGGACAAGGTGCATGACGTTTTTCATGTCTCAATACTGCGGAAGTACGTAAGTGATCCCTCCCATATCCTGAGAGTGGAGGACATTGAGTTATCAGAGAATCTCGTGTATGAGGAACATCCAGTACATATTCTAGATCGAAGGATTAAAGAGCTCCAGAACAAAAGTATTTCGTTAGTGAAGGTCCTTTGGAGGAATCATAAGGTCAAAGAAGCGACATGGTAGGTAGAATGAGACATGTAGAATCAATTCCCGGAGTTGTTCGTGTGAATTTCGGGGACGAAATTCTTTTAAGGAGGGGAGAATTGTAACGCCCCACTTGAGGTACGTCCTTAAGATTTGTTGTTTTGCTTAAATGTTTATTGATTCAACTTTAATTGAGTTTGTGTGTTGAGTTGGTTGGGTGTTTGCCTTGAAATTGGTTGAGATTTGAGGTATTTTGGAATTGCAGTCTTCGCTGGGGCAAAGAGTAGTCTTTGCCGCAGCGAAGTTGGCATTGAGTAAGGCGGTGTAGGCTCTGTCTTTCTTCACTGGGGTGACGGAAGTTTCTTCGCCGCGGCGACGAGCCGACTAAAATGTGTATTGAGAGTTCTAGATATTTTTTCATAAGGGTTAAATGACCATTCTACCCCTAATTAGCAAGAAAAGTGGGGGTAAATGTAAGGAAATTTCTTGGAGAATGAATTAGTATGGGGGTGTGAGTGTAATGAATCAAAGGATATAGATTGCATTTTCAAAGAAGATCAAGGGCAAAGTTGGGAAGTGTTGATTTTCTCATGAACTAAAAAGGGCTAAGTGTAATAAACCCTTCATTTCATTCTTCTCCACCGCCATGTCCATTCTCTCAATTTTCTCCTTTTTGCTTTCAATTGTTCCAAGATTTCTAAGGGATTTAAGAGAGCTTTTGAGTAATTTTGAGTAGAAATATCATCTAAAGCATCCTAAGGTAAGGATTCCTGCTTTAAATGTGAGTTTTCTTATAGTTATATTGAAGCCTTATATGGTTGTTGTTGTTGTTGCTTTGAGTTGTAGAGAGAAGACAAGACAATAAGGGAAAGGAAAAGTGCTAGAGAAGTCACTTTTTCACAAGGTAAGTAACTTCAACCAAGTTGAGATTTGAATGAGTTTTTGAGTAGAAATTGAGTAGAGATATATGCATGTATGAGTTTGTATTATGCTTGTTGATGAATCAAATTGAGAGGAGTCTTCATGATGAATTGTTGGAAGTGTTTTCCTTTATGAGAGTTAAGATTTTATGATGTTGAGTGAGTTTTGATTGAGGTTGAAGGAAGATTTGAGTAAACTTTATAGAAGTGTTTTCCTTTGACAGGGATTTAGAGTGTATGAGGGAGTTTTTCTCCCATTTTGGATGATTAAAGATAAGAGAAAAGTTATAGTTTAAGTAGAGCTTTATATGCACTTGAATTGTATGATGAAATGCTCAAGAGAAGCATGAGTAAGGGTAGAAAGCCTTAATTTTAGCTACATGGCATAATTACATCTCATAAGTGCATTAATGAGCATGAGTCATCCATATGTATTAAATATGCATTAATTATGCATTAGAGAAAGAGAGTAGCGAAAGAGTAGAGAAATGGAGTTTGAGCTACTCTAAGAATAGAGAGAAAGAAAAATTTGGGCCCAACTATTTATGCTATTTTACATGTACTTTACTATGCCTATTTTATGATAATACGAGTAGAAAAGAGTCGTTACACTTATAGCCTTTATGCTAAAGACTATAGCCAACAAAGGTGATTTGACAGTATGGAAATTAAATTTATGGGCACTATAGGGTCGAAGGAAAGGATATACTGCACAACCAAAGACATTGAGTACAAAATAATTTGGGATAGTATGAAAAAACTTTTGGAAGGGACAAAGATTAGCTAAAACAGGGGAAAGAAGTTTGTTGGTAAGATAAACTGATGTTTGAAATGCTAACCACCAATATTTAAGTGGGATGGTAGCTTGTGCAAGAAGAGTTAAGCCATGTTCTACAATCTGGCGATGCTTTCTCTCTGTCCTCCCATTTTGTTGATAGGTGTGGGGACAAGGGTGCCTAAAGAGATTGCCATGATCCTTAAAATAAGTAACCAAGCTCCTATATTCCCCTCCCCAATCAGTTTGAATACATTTATCAAAAGGATTAAATTATTTCTCCACGCGCTTGTGAAAATGAGTGAAAGTAGTATAAGTTTTAGACTAGGTTTTTAAAGGAAAGATCTAGGTAAATCTAGTGTGGTCATCCAAAAATTGAATGTAATATCTAAAGCCTTCAGGAGAGGTGATAGGTGAAGGTCCCCAAAGGTCTGAATAAATGAGTTCAAGAGGCCAAGATGCTTGAAAATCAGACTTGGGGTAGATAGACTGATGCAACTTGCCATATTGACAAGCTTGGCAAAATTTAATGTCTGGTTTTGGAGGATGAGGTAATTGTAAATTTTTAAGGATATTTGTGAGAACTAAAACGCTGGGATGACCAAGACATTTATGCCACAACATAAATTCAGTTTTGAAAGTAGGAAAATCATTCAATTTATTTCCAATAGAAGCATCAATTACAACTAAGATACGAGCAAATGCAAAGGGACTAGTGTGGTTAATACAAGACTGATAATTGGTAGAAACACTCAAAGGTGTACATTTATTGAAAGTTGAGTACAACTACTAAGTTTGAGAAAAAGCATCAACATCTTTATTAGAGAAACTAGAGTGAGGAATGAAACTGCTGCTGTTGGACTTTAAAGGAGTTAAAGGATCCAAAGCTCCATCAAATTTAGGAAGTGAATAGACTAGAACTTGAAGGCGATAAATTCCAGCTTTAAGTACTTCGTGAAGAAGAATGACTTTGGATAATACTAGATTATCACTCACTAACTTGAGGGGGTGTATTGGAGAATACCAGATTATGGTTACTACTGTTACAGTTGCAGTTCCTTGTAATCAGTTACTTAGCTTAGTTAAAGTTGTTACAGTAAGTCAAAGTCAATTGACTCTAGTTAATTAACTATATGGTAATTGGTCATAGTTAGTAGTTAGAGTTAAGTGGTATTACCTTTTGTTAAAAGAGACTTTCATCTTCTTTTGTAAGCTAAGATTGATAGATGAATGAAAAAAAAATAGCAATCTTCTTCTCTATTCTTTGTATTTTATCATGACTTATCAAGTAAATGACTTATCTTGAGCTTTAGGGAGAATATCTCCTTTCAATTGTCATTTTGCTCTTTTATAGGATTGACAAGTCCTATATCTTGAGAAATTTAGCTTTCAAAATTCATTTTAGGAGGTAGAAATAAGTTTAAGATTTGGATAAGTGATTTTCTTTCCTAGATTTGCGTCTTTTAGATGCATGGCATAAGATGTATTCTAGCTGTAGAATATTTATTTTTGTCAAAATTATGAATTGTGTGTGTGTGTGTGCACACTAGCTACCAATCCTTTTTTTTGGCTTGTCTCATTTGTTGTGTGTGTGCACATCAATTCTTAGTGCACACAGTTTGCCAAACATGTGTTTTGGCTTGTTTCATCTCGAGTGAGTGTGCAAAATGGTCTATGCTTACACTCTCGCTTTAAACTCTTTGCAACCTGACACAAGTTGCATGTTTGATAAAGAGAAAAAGATTGTGTTTATCTTTGTCTCTTGATATTTAGGACCTTTTTACATGTGTCATTTTTTCCTTAAGTGGTCCTAGGGAATAAAGTTATCTTTCCCAATTTGTTTTGCGGTCCAAACCAAAAGAAGGAATACTTTCCTTATTTGGATAAACATGGGTTAGCTCCTTGTTGGCTGATGTGGCACTGTTTTGTTGAGCAAGAAAACCTTCATTATATAATACTCCTTCTTGCGTAAATGTTTCTAACCTATTGATCTTTTTTTCATTATACTCTAAATATTCTTAGAGTATTCTTTCTTTTATGGTTCAAGGTTCATTCTCCATTTTGTGCCAAAACCTCACCATATCGAACATAGACTTGATGGCTTTTGGAACGTGGTTCCTTTGCTGATGCTAGTGTGTGGCATCGGTGCTTCAAGCTTGGTGGTTTACAAGCTGTTTTTGGGTGTGTTCTCGACGAGAGGAAGCTCCAAGGAGTTGCTACACGTTAAGGATTCAAAGTGTGGTGCTAAGTGTAAAGTTGAACATGAAGTTCTTTTTACTGTAACTTAGATAAGCTTTGAACTATATCTTGTAATATGTTTTTAACTTAGTGGATTGCTTCGATCTGGATAAGGTCCTATGGATGTAGGCTAAATGTGGATTTAGCCGAACCACGTATATGGCTGTGTTCTTTACTTTCTGCACTTGTGTTTGATGTGGCTAAAACATGGAAATGTCTTAATCTACTTGGTAAATATTCCGATGCACTTTAAAATGGGTAATCCAAAACCAAAACGGTTTAACCAATCCCCAACAGGTGGTATCAGAGCAAGTTCTGATAAGTTACTTCAGCAAATCCTTACCCATTTTACTCATTTTTGTTTGCATCTGTGTGATGTGGCTGATGGACGAAATTTATTATGTATTGCGTTTTTACTTCAGATCTGATGTTTGTCTGTGTGTGCATTTCCATCTGTGTGTTAACACCTATCTGATTGCTTTTTGTCATGAGTTTTTTCATTGAAGGTGGATCTGCTTATAGACCTCCTCTGTTAGATGGTCCTAACTATTACACATGGAGACCTAGGATGCATGCCTTCCTTAAGTCTATGATGAAAGAGTCTAGTCCACGGTTGTGAATGGTTGGACAACCCCGGTTATTGTTGAAAATAAAGTGTCTAGACCAAAACCTGTTGATAGTTGGACTGTTGATGAAATAACTTTGGCAAATTATAACTCTAAAGCCCTTCATGCTCTTTTTAATGTTGTTAATGTGAACCAAATGAAAGTCATAGCTAATTGTGAGCTTGCTAAAGATGTTTGGGATAAACTCCAAGTCAAGAATGAGGGAACTAGTACCATGAAACGAAATAGGCTTAGAAGACTTGTCACTGATTTTGAAAATTTGAACATGGAAGAAGATAAGACTATAGCTGATTTTTATGGTAGAGTGTGTGATATTTCTAATGAACGTTTTGCTTTGGGAAGAACATATTCTAATGCTGAACTTGTCAGGAAAGTGCTTTGCTCTTTGCCCTGGAGATTTATGTCAAAGGTCACCACCATTGAAGAATGCCAAGATTTGGATGCTATGGACATCGATGAACTCATTGGCTCTCTCCAAACCTGCAAGCTAAATTTGCAACGATGGAAAAAACAGAAACTGAGCAAAGGTTTGGCTGTCAAACTTGAGGTTGATTCTGATCCTTTTGATGATTGTGATTTAAGCTCTTTGGATGATGAAAATTGTGCTTTACTTACAAAGAATTTTTCAAAGTTTTTAAAGAAAAACATGAAAAAGCCTTATAATAGTGGTTATGGCCGAAAACCTTTTGTGAAAAAGCCTTATAACCATCAAAAGCCTGGTACCTTTACAAAGAAATTTTCAAAAGATAAAGAAAAGAAAAATAAAGGTATTGTAACGCCCACATCGAGGTACGTAGTTTTACATATGCCCTAATACCTTTAGTTAAATTTGATTAAAGTTATCTTGAAAAAGTGTGAAGAAAATCCCTTAAATTGTCATTAGGGGTAAAATAGTCTTTTCACTCATAATTAGTTGAAAAAGTGGGTAGTGAAAAGAGATAGAATTTCATGGAGAATGCAATAAAAATGACGGCATTATGGTAATTGACTAAGGGACATAGATGAAATTTCATAGAAACTGCAAGGGTAAAATGGGAAACTATAAATAATATTATGTTATATCAAGAGTTGAAGAATGAAACCCTAGCCATTCTTCCTCCATTTTCACGGCACCTTCATCCCCAAATTCTCTCAATTTCTTCAATTCTTTTTCATGGGAAATTCATAGATTTTGTGTTATTTTTTGTGGAATTTCAATCTCAAGCATCCTTATGTAAGATCCTTGCACTAAGATGTGAGATTTAATTTCTAAAGTGTTGAATTCTTATGATTTGTGTTCATAGTATTTAAGAGAAAGAGAGTTGGATTAAGGAAGACTACTAAAGTGTTGGATTGCTCATATCTAAGGTAAGTAAATCCTACCCTAGTTATGATTGAAGCAATATTGTGTAAAGAATTTCTTTTATGCTTATATGTGTTTTATATGAAGAATTGTTGATGGATTTGATAGTGAATGATGGTTAGAACTTATCCATGAGAAGTAATATTTGTGTATTTGATGTTTGATGAGAGTTTGGATTAATTATAGAAGAATTGGAGTAGAATTTATGGAGTGTGCAATTTGGACAAGTTTGGCGTTAATCCTGGCAGATTTTGTTCCAAATTTTGGTGCCTTAGAAAAGAAATAGAAGTGTAGCCAATTTAGAGCTTGGATGTGCACATAAATTGTTTGATGAAATGTCAAAGAGAAGTGCATGTATGAGTATGATTATGTGTTATCTTGAGATGAGTTAGTAGATGGTAGAGAATGACATGTTTGCATTCCATATTGCATTATTGCATCTAAACATGTGAATTTAGAAAGACTTATAAGCATGAACCCATCTACATATATACATACTCGTAAGAGCATGAAAAACCATTAAAGAACATTAATGAGTTCATAGAAAGAAATGAGAATATTAAAGAAATTCAAATCTGAATTTTTATTTAAAGAAGTGTAAAAAGATAAAAGAAGAGAAGGTTGTTGCGATGGGGAACCCGTGAGTGACATAGCCCCGCATGGACGCCGCCTTTAGTAAGCGGCCTCAGAATTCAGAAAGAAGAATTGTACAGTCCGTTAGATGTGCATGTGGATGAGGACTGTACCCAAAATTAGAGAATACACTCACACGGCCAGGGTTCCAAATCCATGCCTCAATTGAGTCCGATCGGCAAGAAAGAAAGAAAGAATAGAAAGAAAGAAAGAACGAAAGAAAGAAAGAAAGAAAGAATAGAAAGAAAGAAAGAAATAAAAAACAAAATAAGAAAAATAGAAAAGAAAAAGCACATTCTATGCATTTGTGCATTTGCATCATATCTATGCATAATACCATGCCTATTATCTTGAGTAGTGAGAAAATTAGAAATTGAGAAAGAATAGAGAAGAACAGAGAAAGAACAGAGAAGAATAAAGAAGTGTGATGTAAGAAAAGAAATTTAGCATTTAAGCAACGGAGACAGAAGGGTAGCATAGTAGGTTTACTTACTGAGCAATTAGTGCTCACCCCATGGTTTTCAATGTTTTTGTAGGTAGTAGGTGAGACGCGGTTGCGTGGAACATCAAGAAGCAGAAGCTAGAGAGAAAGTATTACAGGTATCAAGTGTTTTGAATGCGAGGGCTTCAGGCACATACAATCTGAGTGTGCTAACACACTGAAAAAGAAGAAAGGTAAAGTCATGGCTGCCACTTTGAGTGAGAGTGAACATGATGAGAGTGATGATGATGATTCGAGTGATGATGAGAATGTTTTAGCCTTCACTGTAAATCAAGAAGATGGTAAGAGTGAAGTTTCGGATGACACTGAAGACATCTATGCTGAGCAACAAGAAGCATATGATAGAATGTATGACCAATGGCTAAGGGTGTGAAAAAGTTGCAATCTCTTGGTATTGAGAATACTTCCTTTTTGAAACAAAAGATAGCCTTGTTCGAAAAAATTGTTGCTCTTACTGCTGAACTGACTAAGGCTAAGGCCATCATTGATAAGTTGAATGCAGGTTCTCTTAAGCTTGATGAAGTGCTTGGTCAAGGAAAATCCTTCGAAGATCGGTGTGGTTTGGGCTTCAGTCCTGGTGTTAGCACATCGATAGCTAGTGTTAACATGTTTGTGAAAGCCATCGGAACTCCTGCTGAAGGAACTGCTGTGAGACAAGATACAAAGGTATCAAAATTCATTCTTGTATGCCATTTTTGTAACAAGAAAGGTCACATCAGACCTAAATGCTTCAGATTCATTGCTTATTTGAAGAAAGTTTTTAAAAAACCATAGATTTGTTGCTAGTATAAATCATAATGTTAACAATGGCCTTTCTTCCAAGAAAGTTTGGAAACCTAAGCTTGATGTAAGTTGTTTTGTGTCTCATACTTCTTTGCTTGCATTTCAAAATGATCTTTGGTATCTAGACAGTGGTTGTTCAAGGCATATGACAGGTAATAATTCTCTTTTGACTGAACTTGAATCGGTTGATAGTGGACATGCCACTTATGGAGGGAAGAAAGGTAAAATTCTTGGCAAAGGATCAATTATGCTTCCTGATTTTCCAGTTTTGAAAGATGTTTTACTTGTTGATGGTTTGAAAGCTAATTTTATTAGTATTAGTCAAATTTGTGACAAAGATTTTGTGGTTCAATTCTCAAAGAACAAGTGTCAAATCTTGAATGGTGAAGGTGTTTCTCTCCTTGACGGAAAAGGTCAAATGACAATTGTTACTTGCTTTCTAACTGTGTGTCATCCTTTAGTTCAAAAACAGATTCCACTAACTTGTGTCATGAGAAGCTTGGTCACATGAACTTCAAAGACTTGGCAAGACTCTTAAAGAAGGAAGTAGTTAAAGGACTACCAAAACTTGAACTTCCAAAAGGTAATGTGTGTGGTCCATGTCAACATGGTAAGCAAACCAAGATATCTCATAAAACTTTGTCAAATCTCAATACCTCATGTGTTTTAGAATTGCTCCATATGGATCTAATGGGTCCTATGCAAGTTGAAAGTTTGGGAGGTAAGAGGTATGTGTTTGTTTGTGTTGATGATTTTTCAAGATATGCTTGAGTTGATTTTTTGTGTGAGAAATCAGATTCATTCAATGCTTTTCAGAAATTAGCTAAAAGGTTGCTTGTTCAGAAGAGTTCTAAAGCTACAAAGATAGTAAGAATTAGGAGTGACCATGGAAAGGAATTTGAGAATGTTGATTTAGCTAATTTTTTTGAATTGTAGGGCATATTTCATGAATTTTTAGCACCAAAAACACCTCAACAAAATGGTGTTATGGAAAGGAAAAACTGAGTGCTTCAAGAGATGGCTAGGGTAATGCTTAATGCCAAAAAGCTCCATTTAGGCAGAAGCTATTAATATGGCATGTCATATTTTCAACAAAGTTTACCTTAGGAAAGGTACTGTTTAAACTCCTTATGAGCCGTGGAAAGGTAAGAAACCGGATCTCTTATATTTTCATGTGTTTGGATGCAAATGTTACATCCTGAATGATAAAGAGAATCTAGGTAAGTTTGATTCTAGGAGTGATGAAGGAATTTTTATTGGATATTCTTCCAATAGCCGTGCATTTAGGATCTATAATATGCATTCTGAAAAAGTCTTAAAATCCATTAATGTTGTGTTTAGTGATGCAGAAGATTTTTCATGATATTCTCAAGAATGTGAAATTCAAGACATATATGTTCCTCGTGTGCCCACACAAGATGGTGTGAACACTGCTGAATCTCCTGAACCTAAACCTTCGGCAAATGTGATGTCACCTACCACTGCCTCTATAGCAATGGGATCTGGTCCATGCAAAGAATCATCTGCTGATTCATCATTGCAAAATGAGGGGATAGAGTTGGTTGTTGATCTTTCTAATGAAAACCTTCAAAGGAGAAATCAAAGAAGAAAAGATCCACCAACATGGGTTCAAAAAGCTCATCCATCTTCGACCGTGATTGGAGATCCAAATGAAGTAATGGTTACAAGAAGGAGAAGACACAATGAAGTTAATCATATGTGTTATGTTTCTCTTGCAGAACTGAAGAACGCAAAACAAGCTTTAGAAGATAAAAATTGGATTGTGGCGATGCAAGAAGAGCTGAAACAATTCAAAAGAAATGATGTGTGGACACTTGTACAAAGACCAGAGGGAATCAACATAATACGTACTAAATGGATTTTCAAAAACAAAACTGATGAGTTTGGTAATGTTGTTAGGAACAAAGCTAGGCTTGTAGCTCAAGGATATACACAAGTTGAAGGAATCAACTTTGATGAAACCTTTGCCTCTGTTGCTCGACTTGAATCTTGTTGCTGTATGTTGCTTGCTACTTCAAGATCAAATTATTTCAAATGGATGTCAAAAGTGCCTTCTTGAATGGAATGCTCACTAAAGAAGTATATGTTGAACAACCGATTGGCTTTCAAGATTCCCACAAACTTGATCACGTATTCAGATTGAAGAAAGCTCTCTATGGTTTTAAACAAGCCCCATGGGCCTGGTATGAAAGGTTGACAATTTTTCTTCTTGAGCATAACTATGAACGAGGTAATACCGACAAAACCTTTTTCATAAAGTGTGCTAAAAATGAAATCATATGTGCACAGATTTACGTTGATGATATCGTGTTTGGTTCTACATCTCATTCACATGCCTTTGAATTCATTAGTCTAATGAAAAATAAGTTTGTGATGAGTATTGTAGAGGAATTGAATATGTTTCTTGTCATTCAAATTAAACAAATAAACAATGGCATGTTTGTTTCCCAATCAAAGTATGTTGGAAGCATGTTGAAAAGATTTTGTCTTGAGAATGCAAAGCATGCTAGAACTCCTATGAGTGCTACCCTTAAGCTATGCAAAGATGAACATGGTAAAAAGGTAGACAATAAGATGTACCAAAGAATGATTGGAAGTCTTCTTTACTTAGCTGCAAGCTGGCCTGATATTTGTTTTAGTGGTGGTGTTTATACTAGGTTTCAAAGTAATCGATCTGAGTTGCACTTGAATGCAGTGAAAAGAATCATGAAATATGCTTCAGGTACATGTGAATTTGGCCTTTGGTACTCATTTGATTCCAATAGTTGTTTGGTTGGATATAATGATTTGGATTGGGCGAGAAGTTTGGATGATAGGAAGAGTACTTCGCGTGGATGTTTCTATCTGGGAAACAATCTTGTCACATGGTATAGCAAGAGCAAAATGAAATCTCCTTATCCACTACCAAGGCTGAGTACATTGCCGCAGGGAGTTGTTGCACTCAAATTTTATGGTTAAAGCAAATGTTGTATGATTATGGTATTGACCAAGATTGTGTGACAATATTTTGTGATAACACGAGTGCCATTAACATCTCTAAGAATCCAGTCTAGCATTTTAGGACAAGCACATTGACACAAGACATTATTTCATTAGAGTTAGTTCAGGAGAACATTATTGCACTTGCTCATGTGAACACAAAATCCCAATTGGCTGATTTATCTACAAAAGCACTAGACTATGATACTCTTGTTTTCTTGAGGAAGTCCATTAGACTACTTCAACTTGAATAGTTTTTCATTTCAGTTGATGAATAAAGCATGAACATGCTACTTTTATTTTTGTTTATCAAGACTCCTTGATCTGTGCTAGCACTCTAATTGTCATTTATTTTCTCTTATCTGTGTGCTAACTCTAGTATGTTGTGTCCATTGAGACTCTTCTATAACATGACCTTATTGCATCATGAGTTGATTGTCCATTCTTGTCACCATCATGAAAGAGCTACCTTGCATGAAGTGTGAAAGTTGTTTTGAGCAATTTTCTAATTTATAGAGACCTCTATACTTTGGAAAATCTACCATTAAGAAGACTACCTTCTTGCAAGTGTGAAAGCAACATTTTAATTACCTTTATGAGATTTGCCCTTTGATCAAAATGAAAAGAAAAATCTTTAGTTCCTATGCTAAAAAAAAATGAAAAATATAGTTGGGCATGAGGGAAGGGGAAACTTCTCTTGCAAAATTTAAAATTGACCAATGTGTCATTTTATCCCCCTAACGACACTATCACATAGTAAGACAAGCTCTTGGAAATTTATCTCACTTGTGTGTGATTAAAGAAGTGTTGTTTTGATTACACTATGTTGACAACTTCCATATGAGTCTTTGTGCCTTTTAAGATTGAAAATTTGATCTCTTTGCACAGATTGACCAACTTGACCTACAAAAATTCATGTGAAGCATTTCATAATTATAATTTTTATGATGTAACGACTCCATTCTTATAAAAACATGCATAGTAAAAGTACATGTAACAATAATATAAAAAGTTGGGCCCAAAATTTTTCTTTTATTAAACATATGCATTCTTTACACAAATATATACAAGATTTGTGACATATGCAAAACTATCAAAATAGGGTGGACAGTGTAGCCATTTCTCTTCGTGTGCCGATGTCCATCCGACTGTGTCCTCATCTAGAACCTGCAAAAACATGGGGAACAACTGGATGAGCACAAACAAGGCTCAGTAAGTAAACCCCTGAACTCCAATATCTCCGTAACTCTTTCTTTAATAAAACTATATAATTCTCTTTCTCATAATTCCTCTATGCTAACTTTCTTTCTAGTAAGTCACAGCCCCATCTAACCAGAGGCACGGCTGGGACTCGCTCCCACTCCCTGTGACTTCTACTCATTCTAGCCGATCGGACTTGGTTATGCATGGATTTGGAACCTTTGGCCATGTGAGTGCATAAAATCTCTCGGGTAAACTCGGGTATAGCCCTCACCCGCATGTACACTACGGGCTACACCACTTCTCTTTCTGATACTTTGGCCGCTTTCTTGATGCGGCGTACATGCGGGAATACTCTACCCGTACTCACAGGTTCCCCATCGCACAACCTACTCTATTCTCTTATTAAGCACTACTCTAGCTTTACTCTATAGTGCTCATTCTCTCTTTCTTTCTACTCTTAGAGTAGTCTAAACTCAAAAGTCTCTACTCTTTCTCTACTCTCTTTTCTAATGCATAAGTAAAGCATAATTAATGCACATCAATGACTCATACTCATTAATGCATTTATGAAAAGTAACTATGACATGTAGCAACAATTAAGGCTTTCTACCCTTACTTATGATTCTCTTGAGCATTTCATCATACAACTCATGTGCATAAATAACTCTACTCTAACTCTAACTTTTCTGTTTTCTTTAATCAACCAAATGGGAGAAAACTCCCTCATAAACCCTAAATTCCCTGTCAAAAGAGAAACACTTCCATAATCTTGCTCAAAACCTCCTCCAACTCCAATCAAACTCAACCCAACATCAAGCAAATACAACACTTCTCATAACTCATAACTCAATCATAATTACTAATCTCATTCAACAATTAAAAGAAAGCACATATGTATATCAATCTACTCAAAAGAGTTCTTAAATCTCAACTTAGGTTGAGTTTACTTACCTTATGAGAAATTAGCTTCTTTAACACTTCTCCTTTCCTTTGGTAGCTTGCTTTTCCTCTACAACTTAACCAATAATCACAACATGAGACTCTAATCAAAACATAATAAAACTCTCATCTAAAGCAAGAATCCTTACCTTAGGAAGCTTTAGATTAAAACCCTACTAAAAGTTACTCAAAAAGGCTCTTGGAAATCCTTGGAAGATTGAAGGAAATTTGAGAGAGTTTAGAAGAATGGAGGAGGCGGTGGAATGGGAAAATGAAGAGCTTTCAAAGACTAAACCCTTTTTAATATCTCTTAATAACTCATTCTTCCCATTTTGCCCTTGCTCTTTCATGGAAATTCCATCCATATCCTTTGATTCCTTACTAACACACCCCCATACTAACATATTCTCCTTGAAATTTCCTTACAATTAACTCCCCACTTTTCCTACTAATTAGGGGTAGAATGGTCAAATTGCCCTTAGGGAAGAGAATATCTAAAACTTAACAAACATTTTGGTCGGATTGTCGCAGCGGCGAGGAAGCTTCTGTCGCCGCGGCGAAACTGTCCAGAAAGTTTCCCATGGTTTCAACACCTCTTCGCCGCGGCGAAGATTCTTCTTTGCCCCGGCGAAGCTTGGCACACTACACTTCTTCTATCTTCAACCAATTTCAGGGCAAATATTCAACACAACACACAAACTAATGTCAACCAAACAATATTACCAAGAGACCAACTCAAATAAGAGCAAAAGAAGGAACAATAACTACGTACCTCAAGTGCGGCGTTACACCAATGTGTCATTTTATCCCCCTGACGACACTATCACATAGTAAGACAAGCTCTTGGAAATTTATCTCACTTGTGTGTGATTAAAGAAGTGTTGTTTTTATTACACTATGTTGACAACTTCCATATGAGTTTTTGTGCCTTTTAAGATTGAAAATTTGATCTCTTTGCACAGATTGACCAACTTGACCTACAAAAATTCATGTGAAGCATTTCATAATTATAATTTTTATGCTCTTTAATTTCTTGCTTAATAAAGTCTAGTCATCTGAAAATTTCTAATGTTCTTTTAGGATGCTGTGTGCTCACACGATTGCATATGTAACCTCATTTAGGATAGAGTCCTATTTTTGGTAAAACGCTTTTTCAGGATATCAGAATCGCTGTTTGCCTTAATTGTGCTGCTCCTTTTATTCCTTGTGTTAGTCTTCATTTTTTTTTTTCTAAAACCTTAATAGCACCAACTATTTCCTTTGTTCCTTACGATTTTTCTTCTCTCAAAATTTTTCTCATTTTTTTTTTCTGTCCTCACATGGAATCAAGGAAGAAAGCAATGGAGGATCCTACAAGAAAAGATGAATCCTTGGGAAAGGAATTCTTGACTATGAAGAAAGCCAGATTACAAAGTCAAATGTCACCGAAAAACCCTTCTCCTCCAATAAACGATTTAGATTCTAAAGAGGGAAGTTAAGGGAATGAATCAAATCGAACCTCCCCTGGTTCATCCCCTGTTTCCAGTGACCACTACACCTTGGAACGCTCACAGAGTGAGTCTGCCCCTGCTTCAACGAAGAAGACGTTTGACAAATCCTTTTTGGCATCAGACAACTCCTCAAAGAACACGCCAACTACTGGTCTAAAATCACGCAAAGAAGGTTCATCAAAGGGCACAACTTCAAAGTCTCTGAATCCTATAGAGTTGGTGAAAAAGAAAGGAAAAGCCGTCTTGGAGGAGCCTTCTTATGGTAAAATCTCTCATTTTGTTTTACCTGCTGTTGAGAATAGATTTAAGAGCCATATTGTCAAGAAGACAATTGTGAGCGAAGCAAATGTTAGACAAGAAGACTTTGATGAATTCCATGTTTTGATGAAAGAAAGAAACTGGTTAGGAACTGTCTCGGGGTTGACTGCCCCTGTACAAGCTCTTGTCCAAGAGTTTTATGCAAATTTTAGGTTTGACAATGTTTCCTTAAAATCTAACAAACATAATGATAAAGTTTATGTTTGAGGTGGGTCCTGTTTATGAAAAATGTAGTAAGGGATGCTTTTGATTTGGAGAAGAGCAAGAAGAATTTTGATTTAAAAAGCTTAGACTTAGACAAAATTGTCAAAGTCATCACTAGTGGATCCATTGCTGTTTGGCCAAGAAGTAGTGTTCTTCAACCTGGTGTGCTCACACTATTTTACAGATTACTGTTTAAAACCTTACTGAAAAATTGGTCCCTTTCAATGCACAATTCAACTGTCAGACTTGAACGAGCACAACTCCTCTATGGAATTGCTCAAAGGAAAAATATAGGCTTTGCTGAGTTGATTTTCACCAGTATTAGAGTTGCAGCGCAATTAACTCACTCTCTGTAGATTCTGTGCTTTCCTTCCTTACTTTACAAAATCATTTCCACTTACAAGCCTAAGTCCCATGGAGTGGAACTTTTTTTTAAGATAAAGATTGTCCCCAAGAAGTCTTTTAGACAGCCTACAGGGCACTTGCCACCATCTTCCTCAACTGATCACGCAAGGACTAACACTTGGCAGTCCAAGTTTTTTGTTGCTATGCAAGATTTGGAGACTTCAATGGAGTATGTCCTTCAATATGTAAAGAAATTCCACTTCTCTCTGCTCATGGATGGACAAAATGGAGGCTGATCTGAAGAAGAAGAAAAAGAAGAAAAAAAATACTATTCAACATGTGGTACCTCCTACTCCTCAAGTTGATCTTGTTGATGATGCCAATGCTACTCCTGAGACTCAAATTGAAGAACAACAGGCTGTTAATGAGGAAGAAGAACAGGTTGGTGATGAAGAACAAGAAAAAAGTTGCTGATGAAGATGAACAAGAACCTCCTAAAGGTGCAGCTGCTCAAATAGATTCTCCTGTGTGCACTAATCTTGCCGTCTTTCCAGAAGTTCAAGTAGAGGACTCACATGTCACCATCACTGCCTTCCACAACACAGAACAAAGAGAAAAGCTGGTTGTTCTTCTCTGCCCTCCTGAAAGTCGTCAAGACTTATGAACAAAGAGGGAGAGTAGAGTTTATAGTTTTAATTATGTTTTTGTGTTCTTGTTATGACTGTTAGATAAATTTTGAATCTTGTGTTATCTCTCCATGGGGGAGTTTGTTATTTTGTTCGCTACTTTTTGAAACTCCTTAGTTATCTTGCTTTGATGTTTTTATCAGTTTTATTTACTAACAATGTGTTGTTTTTGGTCATCTTGTTTTCATGTTTGTGTGTGCAAATCTGTAGGTCTTAAATGGTTGATTTAGACAGGTTTGCACTTGATCTCTTTTATTATGTTTTTTGTTCATAAGTTTGACAAAGGAGGATAATGTAGAATATTTATTTTTGTCAAACTTATGAATTTTGTGTGTGTGTGCACAACAGTTAAGTGTGCACACTAGCTGCCAATCCTTTTTTTTTTTTTATTTTGGCTTGTCTCATCTATTGTGTGTGTGCACATCAATTCTTAGTGCACACAGTTTGCTAGACATGTGTCTTGGCTTGTTTCGTCTCGAGTGTGTGTACACAATGGTCTATGCTTACACTCTCACTTCAGACTCTTTGCAACCCAAGATGAGTTGCATGTTTGATAAAGAGTAAAAGATTGTGTTTATCTTTGTCTCTTGATATTTAGGACCTCTTTACATGTGTCATTTTTTCCTTAAGTGGTCCTAGAGAATAAAGTTAACTTTCCCAATTTGTTTTGTGGTCTAAACCAAAAGAAGGAATACTTTCCTTATTTGGACAAACATGGGTTAGCTCCTTGTTGGCTGACGTGACACTGTTTTGTCAAGCAAGAAAACCTTCATTATATAATACTCCTTCTTGCGTAAATGTATCTAACCTTTTGATATTTTATTTCATTATACTCTGAATTTTCTTAGAGTATTCTTTCTCTTAAGGTTCAAGGTTCATTCTCCATTTTGTGCCAAAACCTCACCATATCAAACATAGACTTGATGGCTCTTGGAATGTGGTTCCTTTGCTGATGTTGGTAAGTGGCGTTGGTGCTTGAAGCTTTGTGGTTTACAAGCTGTTTTCGGGTGTGTTCTCGGCGAGAGGAAGCTCCAAGGAGTTGGTACACATTAAGGATTCAGAGTGTGGTGCTAAGTGTAAAGTTGAACAAGAAGTTCTTTTTACTATAACTTAGATAAGCTTTGAACTATATCTTGTAATATATTTTTAACTTAGTGGATTGCTTCGATTTGGACAAGGTCTCATGGATGTAGGCTAAAAATAGATTTAGCCGAACCATGTATATGGCTGTGTTCTTTACTTTCTACACTTATGTTTGATGTGGCTAAAACCTGGAAATGTCTTAATCTACTTGGTAAATATTCCGCTGCACTTTAAAATGGGTAATCCAAAATCAAAGTGGTTTAACCAATCCCCAACATTGGCATCCAAAAACCATGATAGAATATTCATAAAAACATAAAGTGCGATAAGTTATAAAGAACAATAGATTGTGTAGAAAATAATAATAAAAGGAAAACAATAAATAGATAAATTGTGTATAAAAGAATAATAAAAGAGAAATGGTAAATAAATAAATTGCGTATAAAAGAATAATAAAAGGAAAGTAGAAAATAGTGTCAAAACTTCGAGTTCTGATATAAAGTTTCGAAACTTAGAACTTCAAGTTCTAAATTTTGAGTTCCTTAGACTTCAAACATTTTATTATTTTCATTTGTATAAGGTTGAAACTTCAAGTTTGAAACTGGTGTTTAGAACTTCAAGTTCTAAATCCATATATTGAAATTACAACGTAGGAATTCAGGTTCTAATATCATATTGATTTTTAAGATTTCAAAACTTTCATCTGACATTTAAGACTTCAAGTTCAAACATAAAATTCAAATTTTATATTTCAGAACTGTAGGTTTAGCATTTAAGATTGATTCTTAGAACTTCGAATTTATTTATTGAAATGATAAATAAATTTGGAGTGCTATTTCAAGTTCTAAGAATCAATTTTAAAAGTTAAACCTATGGTTTTGAAACATAAAATGAGTAATGTTACATTTACAAAGAAATCTTATAAAGATCTTCATATAAATGAGGTGACAAAAAAATAAATGGTAACTTGAATATAATAAGTTTGACTTTTTGTTTCACTCTTCCTTTTATTTTTTACCACCTTAGCTTGCTAGGGACTAGCAAGAAGTTGGTTAGGGGCTGTGATAAGTGCTTGAAAATGCACGTATACTTAGTGGTTTATAGGTATCATTTCTCACACATTTTTTATGACTGAAAACAAACGGTTTAAAAATAGGAGTTAAAACGAGGAAGTTATGACATTTTGACTAGGAATTGAGAATCTTGAAACATGCTTGAGCCTGGAACGCGTTTCAGTATTTTGATGATAACTTGAAATGTAGACATTGGATTTGGATGATTCTTGAACCATTGGAAATATGACTCGAAGGGATACAATTCATATATTTACAACTTTGCCATATTCAAAAGTTATCATGCTAAATTTTGGAAATATTTGCACGCCATGGTATTCAAAATCTTTCGCCGTGGCATTGGGATCTAGGGTTTAGCTAGGAAATAATGAGACCTTGAGTGCATTGTTAGAGTAGGTGCCCTAGAGCCAATCCATTTTCTAATGTTGACTCTTGTAATAATGTTTATAATCAATAAAAAGGCTTTCTCTACATTATGTAATTCATATTTATTGTATGTCGTAATGTATGTCCTTAGAATGGTAGAACCATGACGAGGGTATCAAGTGTTTTAAATCTTGATAGTTAAGACCTTATGATCACATATGGTAGCCATTCTAGAAATGTCCGTAGCCTCAGTATTATTCTGATTAAGGGCACAGATAATACGGTAAGACTATCATAGTGTTGAACGACCTTGTTGAAAGGCAGTGACTGATATCATTGTCAAGGTTGTTTGCTGACAACCTGGTACAACACATGGGTGCTTGCCATAGGCGAGTTCACTGGACAGACCCACAAGAGGATTCCACATAGATGGTGACCCCAGTGTTTGTGTAATAAATCCTCTAAGGAATGGTGGTGCATGTGATCCTTAGACTTGAGATCACTGGAGTGCCTTGTGCACCAATTAGTGTAGTTTGACACTAGCCCAACGTAGTTCTATTCAAAGCTATCAAAATGCTAATGACCGGCAGCATCGAGAAGTGTATCAAGACTATGGTGGATTGACAAAGGATTCATCACTCCCTGGTATGAGTTTGACAGTGGGAATTGGTTGTAGCTTAATCCAATATATTCTGGTTGTTGGCCCAGTAACCGAATACAAAGAGATTAAGGATATCTGAGTTGACACTGCTTCTGTACCTCAGCCTTGATGAGATAATGTCTGATGAAAGGATTTGATTACACGATAACTATATCGTTGATAGGCAAGTCGTTTCACTGAATTTGAATCTATCAGGTGGCCATGATGCCTTGCTAGAGGCCAATCTTGGTCTGTGTTTAGTGAGACAATTGATTAGGTGTCAATCGCGATACTACTCACTACTGATAGGATGAGAAGCCTTTGGGTCGCACACATAGAAGACATATTAACGATAAATTAGTGAGAAGGGTATTTTCGTCTTTTAAAATGAAAAAGTATTTTTGTTTTTTAAGAAGAAACGGTATTTTGGTAATCTCATAGTACAATTAAATTTGTTGAGGTCATTGCCTATATTTATATATATATTTTTTAAACGTTATATTATTAATTAATATTAATATTTAAATAATATTAATATTAATAAAGATAATATAAAATCAAATTTTAATTTGAAATTAAAATACCATGTGGGAATTACCTTGATTGGTAATTGAATATGTCTAATCTAAATATGGAATTAGTTGATTGCAATTCCATATTAGAATAGGGTTTTTGATTGTGCACTGTTTAAAGTGCAATTAAAATCAAAACAAATAATTCACTCAAAAAGAAAAACCCTAGCCACCCACTCTCTCTCTCTCATTCTCCCAAAACCATGGACTCCATTGTTGAAGGAGAAGAATTTTTCTCAAGAAAAATTATGCACACACATCCTTGATCCAATCGGGTTTGGCTAGCACATCTTGGAGAATGACGTCTTGTCTTCATGTGCATACTAGGAGTTTATTCCTATCTTGGAGTGGGAGCAATTCATATCAATTGGGGAGCCTCCAAACACTAGTATGAAATCTGTAATTATTGTTTAATGCTTATTTCATATGCAAACAACGTAAAACAGGTATAAGGATCTTAGGGTTCTTGGTTGTGGATTGGGAAAAAATTTTGTATTCCACTGTGTTAACTCGATCCATAAACCGACACGCACGACAAGCAAAAATCAATGCCATAGCCCGTGTCCTAAAATCCTGATTCTATGCGATTTTTGTTATTTCTTATTCAAATTTTCCTATCCTAACTTGAATAGGATTGTTCCAACTAAACTGTTAAAACCCTAGCACTATAAATAGATGTTTTTAGCTATTTTTCAGAGGAGAGAGAAAAAAGAGGAGATTAGCTGCAATTCTAAATATTAAAGCACATACTCATTGGAGCTTTGGATCATCAATTAAGGAAGTTTTCTTTTATTCCTCTATAGAACTCATGTCTTTCACTTCTTCAATTTTTGTTTCTTTTAATTTAGTTGTGAAACTAAATTAATTTTCTAAGGCTAAGATGTAGCCCAACTTATGATTATGTTTTAATGGATTGATGTTAACATTTGTTACGCAATTCTTTTCTAGGTTCTTATTAGTTTTCTTATTGCCTTCAATTCTTTTGGTACCGAGAGTTGATTGATCTAATGAATTAGGTTGACATCGAGAGATGAAATCTAGCTATTCAAATAATAAAAAACATAGGGTGAATGAATAGTAGAGATACTAGACATGACTTGTGAGACTTGTTTTAAATTCCAGAAAGCTTAATGATCCTTTAAGACCTAAATTCAATTTAGAGATATCTTGGGTTTGTAATAGAGGGTTAATATGATAATTATTCGAGAAAGAACATTGGAATTTAAGGGAATTTGGTCTTTAGTAAAGGCTTAACAATGATAGCATGACTTGTCAAGACATAAGAGTAAATTGAAGTGAAGTGTATGCTTAAGGTTTTGACATTTTGTTTTACAACTAGCTTCCTTTATGATTTGTCATTTGTTTTCTTTATTTTATTTGTTATGTTTAAAATTGTAATTTTAAGTTTTTTTTTTTTTTTTTTTTACATTCAATCAATTTTCAATTAATCAAATACTAACAAGAATAATCAATTTTGGTAATTGGTAATTAGTAATTCTCTAGGGTTCGATATCTGTATTTACATATTATATTAATTGAATGATTTCATACATAGCAAAAAGTCCTATCAAGTTTTTACTATTTTTGTTGGAGAATTATTACTTTTTTTTTTTACCAATATCAATACGAGTTATTTCATTGCTAATTTGATTTTTGTTTCTTGTTTGATTTTCTTTGTTCTTTGTGTTAGTTTAGCTTTATTTATTTTTTTTATTCATAGAATTTTTAGGCTATAACAGTTTTCTTGCTTTTTAATGCATAATTTTCTAAGATTGCTCGCTTAGCAAGTACACTGGTTGTAAAAAGTAATAAAATGATGAAGTAAAGTATCGTTCCCATGAGGAAAGTGTACTAACTACCAATATCTCTAGTTTTAACACTAATTGAAGCAACAATAAATGGATTGGTGGAATATTGACAAACTATTTACAAATTAACAAAATGTAAATGATTGACAATGAAATTAAAGCAAAACCCAACGAATCAACGAATCAAACAATGAAAAAAAAATGCTAGGGTGTTGGTCTCACCTAGATACACCACCTATCCCTATTAACCTTCCAAACCCAAAAATTGAAGTTTAATAGTTCAAAGTCTGTTAAGGTTTGTGGAATTCTTCCTAGATTTCATAAATCGCATTTATCTATCTCTATTTTTCATTCAATCTATGGTATTTATCCCAAGAGGCACACATCACAAATCACTTGTCAGTTTCATTGTGAACAATACATCAATTGAATGGTGGTTGATAATCCTATTTTCCCCTATGATTTTGCATTGAATTTCAATAGGCATTAGGATACTTCTTATACATTTTAGGCCATAATTGCTACTTAATTATATTAATTTTTCTTTATAGGCCTAAACGATGATTTTGATCATAAATGATGGTTTTGAGTGTAAATTGTGTAACTTGAGCTTGGAAACTCGGAATGACCTGAAAAGAAGTAGAGCTAAAACTTTAATTTTCTGGGTTTTTACTAATTCTAACTGGAAGAGGGTAAAAACTTGGCTTGAAGTCGTGAATAGCACGTTGGAAATTGAAGAAAAACGTCTTTGGACGTGCTTCAGTATTTTGGTCATAACTTGAGCTGTAGACTTCAGATTGGGCTGATTCTTGAACGAGTAGAAAGATTATTTAAAGGAGTTTACTTTTCCATATTCAAAAGCTATATTACTCAATTTTTTCTTGAAAGATCTTTGACACAGCAACAAAATATCTTCGCCGCAGCAAAACTGCGTCAGATGTAAAAAAATAAAACGATGCATTTTGGCTTGCTAGGGCTTCATCCTTAAGTGAGAGGGGTATAAATTTGTTTGAAAAGGAAGGGATAAGGGTCTTGGTTTTTCATTTGGGACGCAGCTCTTGGAAGGAGAAGATTATTGAAGATTTGAGCTTCAAATTAGAGAAGATTTCTCTATCTTTTTCTTGTTTTTCAATGATGAACCTTGATTCAGATTGTTTTTGTTATTTTGTTTTGTTTTTGAGTATGAACTGAGCTGTTTAGCTAGGGTTTGATGTAACCTTGATACAATAATTCAAATTTATATGAATTGATTTACTTTGAGTTTTATTTCATGATTGACTGTTTATCTCTTTGCTTAATGACTTTTGGATGCTTGATCACCATTCAAATGTATGTTGTTCACAATGAGACCGAGAAGTGATTTGTGATATGTGCCTCTTGGGATAAATACCATAGATTAAGCAAAAACTAGAGATAGATAAACGCAATCTATGAAATATAGATAGAATTCCATAAAGCTTAAGAGACCTTGAACTATTAAACTTCAATTTTTGGGTTCAGAAGGTTAATAGAAATAGGTGGGGTGGTATAACTTGAGAAGGAGTACCAAACAACTTAGGGAATTAGATTTTCAATAAAGGAATTAGAACTTGGGTAATAGATTCTATGATTTGGGTTAGTATATGTAGGTGAAATCAACATCCTAGCATTTTTTTAGTATTGTTTAATTAGTTAAGTTGTTGGGTTTTGCTTTAATTTCATTATCATTTATTTATATTTTGTTAATTTTTTTAGTTTGTTAATTTTCCATCAATCCAATTTATTGTTGCTTTAATTAGGACTTAAACTAGAGAAATCGGTACTTAGTAACGCTATCCTTGCGGGAACGATACTTTACTTATCACTTTATTACTTTTTGTGACTAGTGTACTTGCTAAATATGCCTTTGAAATAATCACACATCAGTGGTCAAGCATTCAAAGACATTAAGTAAAGAGATAAACACTCAATCATGAAATTAATATTCAAAGTAAATCGATTCATATAAATTGAATCATTGTATCAAGGTTACATCAAACCATAGCTAAACAACTCAGTTCATACTCAAAAATAAAATAAAACAACAAAAACAAGTTGAATCAAGGTTCATCATTGGAAAAACAAGTAGAGATTGAAGAAAACTTCTCTAAATTGGAGCCAAATCTTCACTAATCTCCTTCTTCCTAAGAGTTACCTCCCAAGTGATCCAGGACCTTTTTCAATCCATTTTTGTTCCTTTTTATTCTCTTTCCACTTTGGGCTAAAACCCTAACAAGCCAAAATGACGGGGCTTTTTTTTTTTTTCAAATTTGACGTAACTTTGCCATGGTGTGACCTTAAGTGCCAAAATTCCAAGGAAAGCTTTGCCGCGGCGAAGTTGATCTTCTCTTGAAATTCCTCCTTTGCCCTTCACTTGAACTCTTGGCTGATTTCTCCTATGTCTTCTTGGTAGAATCAGACCAACTCTTCATTCTGAATGTTGCAAATCAGCTTCAAATATTCCGAATCTTCATAATTCAAGTCATCTTGGGATTGACAAGTTCAAAATCATCAATTTTGCTCCAAATTAATGTTTAGGCCTGCAAAGGAAAACAAAGTGAATTAAGAAACCATTTCAACCCAAAATGAATTAAAATTACTCTAAATCCTATTAAAATCTAATGCAAAATACTAAAAAAATTGGGATTATCACTTTCTTCTTGTTCTCAAGTCTAAAATCGTGCACATACTAGAGGCTTAGACCTTGTTCCATTTGATCCTGAAATTGAGAGAACATACATGCAATTGAAAAAAAAAAAAAAAAGACAAGCAAGAGCACAAGAATTTAATTCAATGGCTGATATAGGATGAGTAGAGGTTCCAAATAATCTAGCAGATAGTCCAATAGAAGTTCAAGTGGATAATCTAGGGGGAGAAGAAGTTCTTTTCCCTTTTTCTCTTAAGGATAATGCCAAGGTTTGGTTGTATTCATTAAGGCCTAGGTCTATAGGTAGTTGGGATGAGATGACACAAGCCTTCTTCCAAAAATATTTCCCAGCCCATAAGACCAATAACCTCAAGAGACAAATCTCAAACTTTGCACAAAAAGAGAGTGAAACCTTATACCAAGTTTGGGAACGTTACAAAGACCTTTGGAATTCTTGTCCACACCATGGGTTTGAGAGTTTGCGGGTAGTTAGTTACTTCTATGACAGACTTCTAAGTAGGGAGAGACAATTTGTAGAAACCATGTGTAATGGAGATTTTCTCCACAAAGATCCCGATGAAGCCATAGACTTTCTAGATGATTTATCGAAAAAAGCCTGCACTTGGACGGGACCCAATGCCTTAGAAAGTACTAAGAGGAACCAAACCACTGGAATTTATCAACTTAGGGAAGAGGATAATCTCAAAGCCCGTTTAGAGGTCTTGACCAAGGAAATAGAGGTTTTGAAAACGAAGGATGTTAGAGCCCCCAAACCGGTTGCTAGGGTAGAGTCCCATGAACCTTGCTTTATGTGTAATGGAGTAGATCATATACTTAGGGATTGTCTAACCTATTTTGAGTTGCGAGAGATGAAGGAAGAGTGTAATAATTTAGTTATACCCTTTAGGAAAACATACTCACTCTACTCTAACACCTTCAATCCCGGTTGAAAGAATCATCCTAATTTTAGTTACAGAATCGATACACAACCCTTTACCCAATCTAATACCCAATGGAGACCGGAACCAATTTCCTCTAATGCACCACAATCTTTACCTTTGGAAGATGTTTTTAAGTCATTTATGCAGGCATAGGCCCAAAATGTGGAACAGCAAGGCAAGATAAACCAACGGTTGCTAGAGGAGCAACAAGGGGTCAAAAAGGAACAAAAGGTGATAAAGAGTCAACTCACCAAGTTGACCAATTTATTGACAATTCAAGAACATGGCTGTTTTCCATCACAGCCACAACCTAATCCAGGGGGACAACATATGGCACAAACCTCTAATGCTGACAATCAAAATGTTAAAGAGGTTAATGCCATGATTACTCGCAGCAGTAAGGAAATTGAAAGACTCACTCCACCATCAAACTTGATTCCTAACACCATGAGTAACAAGGATGAAGCTCCCAAGGATCAAATGCCCCTAGTGATTCCATACTGGTGCCTTTCCCTCAAGTACTCCTTAAACCTAAGGAGAGAAATTTGGCATTAAAAGGTGAGATACTTGAACAACTTAAGCAAGTTAAAATTAACCTTCATTTTCTTCATGTCATAAAACAAGTTCCGAATTATGCTAAAGTTATCAAGGATCTATGCACACACAAGAGGCACAATGTGAAGAAGACGAAATTCTTAACGGAACAAGCAAGTGCGGTACTTGATAGCAAGACACCGCCGAAGTATAAAGATCTGGGCTGCCCTACAGTAGCTTGCCAAATTGGAAACAAAGTGTGTGGTCAAGCATTACTAGATTTGGGGGCAAGTGTGAATCTCATGCCCTACTATGTTTACTTGCAACTTGGCCTAGGTGAGATCAAACCGACTTCCGTGACACTTCAACTAGCGGATCGATTGATAAGAAAACCAAAAGGCATTTTGGAAGATGTTTTAGTGCAAATTGATAAATTCTATTATCCCGTTGACTTTTTGGTGCTAGATATTATTTCCATTGTGAATACGGAGTCAAAAACTGCATTGATACTTGGAAGACCATTCCTTGCCACTGCCACTGCCCTTGTAAGTTGTAGGAATGGTCTAATGACACTATCATTTGGAAATATGACTCTAGACATGAATGTTTTCCGAGTCTTAAGGTAACCACATGAAGAGGATAAGTGTTTTGACACTTACATGATTGATGAGCTCATTTTGGAGGATGAATACATTAAAGATAATTCTAATTCTTTGGAATTCCTTCTTAAAGATTTTGATTTTGATGATTCTTATTCCCATGCCGTTAATATTGTTGATGTTTTTGATAAGTCGTAGGGATTTATTAGGAAATCATGGCAGCCATGCTTTGAGAAGTTGCCTAAGGAGCGGAAGCCACCCAAACCATCCTCTGAAGAGACACCAACACTTAAACTAGCTCCGCTGCCCAAAGGACTCAAACATGCCTTTTTAGGCCTAGGTGATACCTTTCCAGTTATTGTTTCTTCCGAACTTAGTGATGAGCAACGTGATAAATAGTTGAATTTGTTAAGAAAGCATAAATCCGCACTAGGTTGGACTATAGAGCCAACATAAAAGGTATTAACCCTTTAATTTGTTCCCATAGGATCTATCTAGAAGAAGGAGCTAACCCTCGTAAAGACCCACAAAGGAGAATAAACCCAACTATGAAAGAGGTAGTTAAGAGAGAAGTCATTAAACTATTAGATGTGGGAATCATTAACTCGATATCCGATCGTAAGTGGATTAGTCCAACTCAAGTAGACCCTAAGAAAGTCGGGTGACTGTGGTAGAGAATGAAGCAGGGGTGTTAGTACCAACTAAGGTAGTGACCGGGTGGCGTATGTGCATTGACTATAGGAAACTTAATTTGGCTACTCGGAAAGACCATTTTCCCATCCCGTTTATTGACCAAATCTTAGAACATGTGGCTGTCATCCTTTCTATTGCTTTTTAGATGGGTATTCGGGGTACTACCAAATAGAGATTGCCTTAGAGGATCAAGATAAGACCGCCTGTACTTGTCTTTTTGGTACCTTTGCTTTTCGTAGAATGCCATTTGGTTTGTGTAATGCACCAGCTACTTTTCAAAGATGCATGATGAGTATTTTTTGTGACATGATTGAAAAATGTATAGAAGTGTTAATGGATGATGTAACCATGTTTGGAACTTTTTTTGATTCATGTTTATCTAATTTGAAAAATGTTTTGTGTAGGTGTGCAGAAAAAGGGGCTTGTGCTCAATTGGGAGAAGTGCCATTTTATGGTGTCCTTTGGAATAGCGTTGGACCATATAGTGTCCGAAAAGGGGATAAAAGTGGATAAATAAAAAATTGAAACAATCTCTAAATTACCTACTCCTAAGAACATTAAAGATGTTAGATCTTTTCTAGGACATGCCAGGTTTTATAGGAGGTTTATTCAAAATTTTAGTGCTATCTCTACACCTTTATGTAACCTTTTGTTGAAGGACACCGAGTTTAAATGGAGCCCCAAATGTGAGAAAGCCTTTAGGACACTTGTTTCTAAGCTTACAACCACACCCATTATGCAATCACCTTATTTTTCCTTGCCTTTTGAGATTATGTGTAATGCTAGTGATTATGCTATAGGGGTTGTTTTAGGAAAAAGAAGGAAGGGAAAACCATTTGTAATTTACTATGCTAGTAGAACCTTGAATCATTCTCAAATGATGTATACCACAACCGAGAGAGAGTTACTAGCCGTAGTATTTGCTTTGGACAAATTCCGCTCTTATTTAATTGGTTCACCTATCATTATCTTCATCATTCTGCCCTTAAATTTCTTTTCTCAAAGACGGACGCTAATACTCATTTGATACATTGGATTTTACCTTTTCAGGAATTCGACTTGACCATCAAGGACAAGAAGGGGGTAGAAAATGTTATGGTAAACCATTTATCTCGTTTGGAATTCAAGAATGATAATGATACTTTGCCCATTCAAGAAGCCTTTTTGGATGAGAATTTATTTGCTATCCTTTCTCACACACCATGGTATGCTGACATTGCAAATTACTTGGTTTCCCGTCAAGTTCCATCTACATGGAGTGCACAAGATAAGCGTAAGTTTTTGGCTGAGGTAAAAATGTTTTATTGGAATGATCCTTATCTTTTAAATATTGCCCCAATCAAATAATAGGAAGATGCATTCTGGATATAGAGATTGATAGTGTGTAAAATTTTTGTCATACCTCTGGTTGTGGTGGTCATTTTTCTATTAAAAAGACAACAGCAAAAATTTTGCAATGTGGTTTTTATTTGCCTGCTTTGTTCAAGGATACTAATGAGTTTTGTCGTTCATGTGAAAGATGTCAAAAGCTAGGTTCATTGACTCGCTGTCATATGATGCCTCTTAATCTGATCTTAGTGGTGGAAATCTTTGATTGCTAGGGGATCGATTTTATGGGACCATTCCCACCTTATTTTGGATATCTTTACATTTTGCTTGCTGTTGATTATGTTTCAAAATGGGTTGAAGCCATACCTACTAATGATAATAAAGTTGTTATTAAATTTCTCAAAGATCATATTTTATCTAGGTAAGGTACTCCACATGTTATAATTAGTGATCAATGGTCACATTTTTGTAACCGTTCTTTTGAGGCTTTGATGCGTAGGTATGGAGTCATCCATAAGGTTTCTACAGCTTACTACCCATAAACTAATGGCCAAACAGAACTTGCAAATAGGGAGATTAAGCGAATACTTGAAAAAATGGTAAATCCAAATCGAAAAGGTTGCTCGTTCCGCCTATCAAATGCATTTTGGGTGTACCAGACAGCATACAAGACGGTTCTCGGAGCATCTCCTTATCGGTTGGTATTCGGCAAAGCCTATCATTTACCGGTAGAACTAGAGCATAAAGCATTGTGGGCTATCAGAAATTTTAATTATGACTTGACAACTTCCGGTGAAGAAAGGAAATTGCAACTTTGCGAGCTTGCAGAGTTGAGGGACGATGCATATGATAATGCTAAGGACTTAAAGTCAAGAATGAAGGTGGTGCTTGATAAGAAAATACTTTAGAAGAATTTTGAACAAGGAAATCAAGTTTTTCTTTATGATTCTTGATTACACTTCCATCCGGGAAAATTGCAATCACGATGGATGGGACCTTATATGGTGAAGAGTGTTTTTCTCAATGGAGTAGTAGAAGTTGAAGATCCTTTCGATGGTCGTATATTTCAAGTTAATGGCCAAAGGTTAAAGCTCTACTTGGAACATGAACATGTTGAAGATAGGCCCGAAGAGATCTCTTTGGCACCCTCAGTTTGTCCCTCTTAATTGGGTATTTTTGTTCCATTGTTTATTAATTTTGTTGAGTTTTTGTTTATTTTTAATTTTAGAACGCATTTGTTTTTATTTAGTTTTTGGTTAATTTAGCTTGTTTTTATTTATTTTTGGGTTTTGATTAATTTTAGGATATTATTTTTGCTTAGTTTTAATTTTAGGATTTTTCTAATTCTAGTTGTTAGCTAATTTTATTTTAATTTTTCTTTTGATTTGATTTGATTTTTATTAGTTTAGGTTTGTTTTATTAATTTTAGTTTAGATTTTGATTTAGTTATCATTTTAGTTGTTGTTTTTTTAGGTTACTAGTGCTTAAATGTTATGCTCCGATAAAGAATCATGTCGGCAACGGAATGAGTGACGAGTAGAAACAAACGGATCAAGAATCGGAGTTGAATTGAAGAAGTTATGGAGGTTTAAAGAAAAGAAAAGATTATAGATTATGCTCCAGCTTGAGCATATCTCGGTCTTTTGAAGATATCTCGTGCTGTGGAACTTGGATTAAGATGATTCTTTGCTGTTGGAAAGATAATTCAAATGGTTACATTTCATATGTATACCACTTCTCTAAATTTTATTGTTATCGAGCTCAAAAAGCACCATCTTTGAAGTGCTGTGGAATGATGCAAGAAGAAATAGAGTTATTACTATGCCGCAGCACAGTGCTGCAACACACTTTGTCCAGCAACTACCAGTGCCATGGTACACTTTGTCCAGTAGCTACCATGCCATAGCACAGTGCCAGAGCATAGTCACGGCAGTCCCTAGCAATCATCACAATTCATGCTTCAAGGGTGCAAGCTCCTGAGGAAGGAGCAGAGGCTGTTGCACCACCACCACCTCCTAGAGTTTTGTTAGTTGCGGAGCGTCTTGAGCGCTTTGAGATCAGATTTGACGAGCATGATGATTTGGCGGGTTGATTTTCTTTTGGTAGTCTCTATTCATTCGTTTTATTTTTATTTTTATTTCGGATGACTGTACTTATTATTTTACTTCTTACTCTATTTCGTTATTTTTATTTTTTGTATTTCATATTTCATTTTTATTTATTTAGTTTCTGATTTGTTAACCAAACATTCGGTGGGAATCTTAATGTTACACCGTCGTTTCCATTCTTTTTGTTTCCTTTGTTCTATGATTAGAGATCGAAATTCCAAAAGAGGAACAAAATGGAGTTTGCATGGTCTTGCACAATTTTCGGCCTTCTTGCACTATTGGTTAACAAGGGAGTTTTTCTTTACTTTTTCTGACTTTTTTCTTTCACATTGGGGACAATGCAAGTTTTTAGTTAGGGGTGGAGGACACACATTTCTTATTTCATGTCATTGAATTGTCTAGTGTCACTTTATCTTGTTCATTTTCATTTGTTTGATAGGAGTTTGAAAATTAAAAAAAAAAAAAAATTGGAAAATTAAAAAAATAAGAAATTACATTTGTTTGTTTGTTTTTAGCATGTTTTGTGTTAGTTTTAGAGTCAATTCACATGTCAATGATATGATTATAATTGTGACAGCATATAGCTTTTAGAAGAAGTTAAATCTTACTTCGGTTTGAGAATAATTTTAAGGGTCGATTTCCATTTAGTTGGAGACTCTTTTTTGCGGTAAGATTGCATGATTAATCTAAAACATTTAGAAAGGTTTTATGTGCGAATGTTTTTGTGAATATTTTTGAGGTCTCGACAAGCTCTAGAACTTATTTGAAAATCACTCGAGGCGAAATCTTAGAATGTACACTGTTTAGGATATGATGTAGGCCATCTTTGACCCGTTTGAGCCTTTCAAGCTTTCCTTTGTAATATTTATCACCAGTTACCCGTTTGAGCCTTTTTGGGAAAAAAAAAAAAATTAGCCTTGTTTCTTTTGATAGCCCATTTACTTACCTTTATGAGCCTAAAAATATTTTATCCTTACTTTTTTTTTAAGAGAACTTAATTTATACATAGTTGTTGAAGAGCACTAAAGAAGAATAAGGGTGGAAATATGAAAAATTTTACTACCACAACCCAAGAACATTAAAGGAGATAAGTTGGGGGTTGTGGAGAAGAGAAAATAATGAAAATGGAGGTGAATTGTTATGAGCTAGAAAAGAAGAAAAAAATAAGTGAGAAATTTTGTGCTGAAAAAAAAAATAAAGAAAGTGAATTATGACCAAGAAAGAAAAAAAAAAGTGTTGAATTATTGAGAGAAATACTCAAAAAAATTGTTGAATGAGTAGGGTATTGAGGTAAGGTTATTAAGTGCTTAAAAAGGTTGTGTTTAAGATTAAGAGAGTGAGTTCTTTTACTTGTTTAATCCTTCCCATTCTTTATTAACCTTTACCTTAGCCTAACGTTACAAGCCTATTAAAGACCTATTGATCCAATGCAGTGTGCTTTTTCTACATTAGTGGAGAGTGATTTGAAAAGTGAGCTTATGGAGTTTGATTTGTGATTGATGTCATGAAATTTAATATGTTTTAGAGGCCAAGACTTGTGTTCATGAATGTTGTGCATAAAATCATCCGGGTGTTTGGATTTGTGGTTGTGGTAAGATGGATGTTTAAGAGTCAATAACAAGTATGAGGTTGATATTTGAATTGTTTTTGGGCTTGGCTTAAATTTAATGATTCTATGTGTTGTGTGTTATGTGCAACTTTTGAGACAAAAAGCTGAATTACTTTTGAATTAACACTAACATGCTTGTTTTGTTTTTAGGGTTTTTATGTTTTGTTTTTATTTATTTTCCAGTTTAGAATTCATTTCATCTTTCTTTCGCTTGAATTGCTAGAGACTAGCAATAAGCTAGTTGGGGGTTATGATGAGAGTAAAAAAATGCATCTTATTAGTGCTTATTTGTTAACATTTAAGATTGATTTAGGGCTGGATTACACATATATGCCTTAATAATTTTTAAGTGTCATTCTTAATACATTGATTTATTTTGATGCCTTTTCAGGTATTTTGGACTTAAAATAGATGGAAAAGCTAATAATGAGGAAAGCACGAAGATTCTACGCATATCAGAGTTAAGGAATGGTTTTGGAAGAATAAAACGAATAAAAATTCTGGTTTGCGCCGCAGCACGAACGCGATTTTTTGGTTTTCTATTTATGATTTCTCTTGACCTTTTTAAGGCTTTAATGATATTTTTAGCCCGAAAATACCCTTGAACTTCCTAAGTTATTTATAGAGCATCTAGGGTTTCCTCAAATGTATACCTTTTTTTTGGAGAGAGCTTCCGTTTTTTTTCCTTCCTCAAGAATGAACTCCATGTCCAACTAAACTCCAAACAGATGAGCTCCTAGGTGTAGTTGTTCTTATTTCTATCTTTGACTCAGCTGTATGGATTGATTGTTAAACATTGCCTATTAATGTACTCTTTGATTAAATAATAAGGATTTGAATTTAATTGACAGCTTTATTTATCTTCTTCTTCTCTTAGAATTTCTTAATCTGGTGATTGCAATCTTCTTCTCCATATAAGTCTAGTCAAGCTTTTCTTATATCAAAGTTGTTAGATGAAATTGATTTTGGTAGATCTATCTTATAGAATTATCCATTACTGCAGTATTATTATTAAATATATTGTCACTTCTTGATAATTCATAAGATAGACTTTGCGTGTTTGAGTTGGAGTTAATGAGTAATTAATGGCAATTACATTAGGATATTTACGTGCTTTGATTGGATTTCTACCAATTGCTGATTTGGGATGTGAAATTAGTAATTGAGATTAAACAATTGAGTCTTGATCAGAATAAGGCAACAAACCTAGGAAGGATTCCTGGAGCCTTGTCATTTCTCTTATTGAATTCTTCAACATATTTTCACAATTTATTATTACAATTTCATTGATAAAACTCAAGTTTTTCTCATTAGAACTTTACTGTTTAGAATTAAAGTTTATATTTTCTCTTGTAGTTTGCATTCTTCGTGGGATCGACACCTCAGCTATACGCAATAATCGTGTGTTAGTTTGAGCGTAATCAGGCATATAAACATTAACTTGTTATATATGTAATTATAATTCGGTCAACTGGATTTTAATGAAAATAAACAAATAAAAAGAGTCATTACCTTCACAAGGATATATAAGCAGCACCTGTAACGCGACCTTTTGCTCCCTTTTTATAGACAAACTAAAAAATATCGCTTTGGTCCCTACATGATTAAAAAGTGACAAAATCAACCCTTATAAATATGACGTTTACCCCCTAAACAGTATAAATGAGACAAAATCACCCCTAATCCATAAACCACAACCTAATATTAACTCATACCCTTTCCAAAATCATTCCAAACATGTTAAATTCATAAGAAAAATATTAGGAAGCGATTTTCGTGAATAAATTCATAAATTCTTTAATTATCTCAATATGATTTCATTTTAATCACACAAAGGGTCTTTTATCACCAAATTAGAGTCACTTTCATGACTCTAACACACTCTCTAACTTACTCTTTGCTCATCCTCGAGTAAAGTTAAAAGAACTCTTTCAACATTCTCACAAAACCATACACAATCATATTCATCAACAAACAAGACATTCATCAAAAGGTAAAGTGAAGAATTTGAACATAACAAGCAAACAACACAATCCTAAATAAAGAACTAAAGTTTCTGTCAAGATTTTCCTATCTCCATTCAAGCTTCTCAAACACACATTTCATGTTCATATCACAATGTTAAAATGTCATGCGAAACTCCCCAACTTATGTACATGCAACATAATGCTCGTTTTCCACACAAGATTTTGACAAATAATTTATTTTCATTCATCACTTGGTTTTTTTTTTTTTTTTTTCCTTAACTTCTTAAGCATTCTAAAAGGTCCGTGTAACGGGCTTTAGATCAATGACTCCCAAACCAGATGGCTATAGGGCACCAAGTGTAGAACACTTCTAGAACTTACTCACCCGAACCAACTAGGCTACAAGTCAAGACTTATACTATTTATTTCTTTATTTCTTTTTTTGTAAAGCTCATGATCTATGTAATGACTTCTTAAGCTTTCTTGATGACCTATGTAATGAGTTTTAGTCCAACCGCTCCCAAGCTAGATAGCTTTAGGGGATTAGGTGTAGAACACCCCTCGGGCGTACTCACTCGAGTCAACTAGGCTACAAATCAAAACCAAATCATCAAGCAACATTTAAGCACTTTTAACACACGCAAGATAATAAATGAAAATTTGCTCCATGGGCATGTAAAGTATGTGGGAGACTTGCATAAACACTAAAACACATGACATTTACACAAAACAGTGTCTAACCACAATTATGGACAAACCTAGCACAAAACAGAACCAATAGTTCAATGTTTAAAACCATGTTGCACAAAAAATTTTCAAAAACCTCACAAAACCTTTCAACTAGCACTTTAATTGCTTCTAAAATGGTAATTATGCATGAATTCATGAAAAATTTTAAAAATAACTCACTTTAGTTCACTTTAACCACTTTTGGACTTACAAGAATAAGATTCAACATATTTTCAACAAAAACATCATCATACCACAAAAATTTAAGCACAATCTCCACAAAAGCATCATCAACAACACTTCACAAAAAAAAAAAAAAAAATCACAATCTCCACAAAAGCATCATTAACAACATTTCACAAAAATATCACAATCTCCACAAAAGCATCATCAACAATACTTCACAAAAATATCACAATCTCCACAAAAGCATCATCAACAACACTTCACAAAAATAAAAATCAGTCAACACTCCCCAACTTAAAATGTCATTGTCCTCAATGATCCACAACTACAAACATCCTCCCCAACTTAGCATCAAATGATCTCAAATGGCAATATGATCAATAACATTAAAATCGTCCAATATATTTGAGAACAAGAAATCTAACAATAACAGCGTATAAGGTGGAGAGATACAACCTGAGGAACAATGATAGGGCTATCACCAACGGGGTTTGTAGAGCATGCGTAAGTGAAGCCTTAGACTAGTTAATGAGTTTCCAAACATGGCAATCCTTGCAAAGACAAAAACAACAAAAACATAAAAGCAGTAAAAACATATTTACAAAGGTAGGTTGCCTCCCACAAGCGCTAAGTTTAAAGTCTTCAGCTAGACTCAGTGCACTAAAATGGCTAATGTGGTTCTAAGAAAAAACACTCCTCAATCACCTCTCTATCAGTAATGCCATCGACATAAGGTTTAAGTCTTTGGCCATTAACCTTAAAAACTTGTCCCGTTTTTGGGTTTTGGATTTCAACAGCTTCGTGAGGGAAAACATTAAGAACAATAAAAGGCCCATCCCATCGTGACCGAAGCTTCCCCAGAAAGAGGCGAAGCTTAGAGTTAAAGAGCCACACTTTTTTATTAGAAGAGAATGACTTCCTAACAATGTATTTATCATGAAAAGGCTTAGTCTTCTCTTTAGAGATGCGAGAGTTCTCATAAGCTTTGTGTCTTAGCTCATCTAACTCCGAAAGTTGGAGTTTCCTATGGTCACTGGCCATGGTCATATAAAAATTGAATTTCCTTGTGGCCCAATATGCTCTATGTTCAAGTTCTACAAGTAAATGACATGCTTTCCCAAAAACTAGCTGATAAGGGGACATGCCAATAGGGTACAATATGCAGTTCGATAGGCCTAAAGTACATCATTCAGATGCACCGACCAATCTTTATCATCGGGCCGTACCATTTTCTCTAAGACAGTCTTAATTTCCCTATTAGCATGTTCCACTTGTCCACTAGTTTAAGGGTGATAAGGTGTGGCAACTCGATGGGTGATTGAGTACTTTTTCAATAGTGAGCCAAAGTGCCTATTGGTGAAATGCGAGCCACCATCACTGATGATGGCATGCGGATGACCGAAACGGCTAAAGATGTGTGATTGAAAAAAGTTGACAACCACCCTGTGATCATTGGTCCTAGTGGCAATGGCTTCTACCCATTTAGACACATAATCCACTACAAGCAAGATATATTCAAAGCCAAAAGATGAGAAAAATGGACCCATAAAATCAATACCCCACACATCAAATACTTCCACAATCAAAATAGGATTCAGGGACATCATATCTCGTCTACCAATATTCCCTACTTTTTGACATGAAGTACAAGCACGACAATAAAAGAATGCATCACGAAAAAGAGAGGGCCAATAAAAACCACACTGGAGGACCTTTAAAGCGGTCCTCTTGCCACTATAATGACCACCACAAGCATAAGAATGACAAAACGCAAGTATACTACTAAACTCGTGGTCGGGAACACATCTCCTAACAATCTGGTCTGTACACACCCTGAAAAGGTCCGGGTCTTCCCAAAAATAATGCTTGATTGTTGCAAAGAAATGAACTTTCTGAGTTTTGGTCCACCCTAATGGTAATTGTCCTACAGCCAAGTAATTTACTATATGGGCATACCAAGGTGCTTTGGATTGGGATATTGCAAATATTTGCTCATCCGGGAAAGAGTCATTCAAATATTGACCAGGGACATACTCTGTAAAGAGTCTAGACAAGTGGTTGGCGACCACATTATCACTACCCTTTTTATCTTTGATTTCTAGATCAAACTCTTGCAACAACAAAATCCATCGAATTAGTCTAGGCTTAGTGTCTTTCTTGGCTAACAAATACCTAATTGTAACATGGTCTGTAAAGACAAATATCCTAGACCCCAGAAGATAAGACCGGAACTTATCAAGGGAGAATACTACTACAAGCAACTCTTTCTCGGTAGTGGTGTAATTACATTGAGCATTGGAGAGGGTCTTGCTTGCGTAGTAGATCACAATGGGATTTTTATTCCCCCGTTGGCCAAGGACTGCACCAATGGTATAGTCCGACGCGTCACACATCACTTCAAAAGGTAGGTTCCAATTAGGAGGTTGCATGATGGGTGCTGTAGTCAACGCTTCCTTCAAAATGGTAAAGGCAATCATACAAGAGTCATAAAAAACAAATGGCACATCTTTAGCAAGCAAATCACAGAAAGGCTTAGAGATCTTGCTAAAATTCTGGATGAAACGCCTATAAAATCTTGCATGGCCTAGGAAAGATCTAATTTGTTTGACCGACGAAGGCGGTGGTAGTTGAGAAATCAGCTCTACTTTTGGCTTATCAACTGCTATCCCCTCCTTGGAAACTACATGACCTAAGACAATTTCCTCTTGAACCATGAAATGGCTTTTTTCCCAACTAAGAATAAGATTTGTCTCTTTACATCGTTTCAACACCAACTCCAGTTTTTCGAGACAATCATCAAAAGATGTACCAAACAAAGAAAAATCATCCATGAAGACTTTAAGGAATTGACCCACCATGTCAAAAAATATCGATAACATGCACCTTTGAAACGTTGCCGATGCATTGCATAACCCGAAAGGCATGCGACGAAAGGCAAACGTACTAAAAGGACATGTGAATATGGTCTTTTCCTGGTCTTCGGGGGTAACTGGTACTTGGTTATATCCAGAATAGCCATCCAGAAAACAATAGAAAGCCTGCCCTATAAGTTTTTCTAGGATTTGGTCAATAAATGGGAGTGGGAAATGATCCTTCCTAGTGGCTAGGTTGAGCTTCCTATAGTCAATGCAAACTCTCCATCCTATGGGAGTACGGGTAAGAATTTGCTCACCTTTACATTTTCAACAATGGTGAGGCCACTCTTCTTAGGTACAACATGGGTTAGACTCACCCATTGGCTGTCGGATATAGGGTAGATGATACCCGCATCAAGCCATTTGATCACCTCTTTCTTCACCACCTCCTTCATGTTTGGGTTTAACCTTCTTTGAGCTTCATGCACCGATTTAGCATTCTCTTCACAAAATATGCAATGCATGCACAAAGAAGGGCTAATCCCTCGCAAATCAGCTATCGACCAACCGATTGCTTCCTTATGTGTTGTCAAAACTGCCACTAATCTCTCCTCTTGCTCACTATCTAAGTTGGCGGCAATGATCACGAGTAAGGTTTTGTTGGGTCCTAAGAAAATATACTTTAGAGTATCAAGCAAGGCCTTCAACTCTAAGACTGGTGGAGACTCAATTGACCTCGGTTGTGTCGTCTTAGGCAAAGGTGGTAAGGGTTCATACTTGATGTTCCAAGGTCGACGCCCTAGAGTGGGTGACCTAGCCATATACGCACTAACCTCTTGAATCTTAGACATGACACTCAAGCTAGATATCTCCTCAAAAAACGGATTCATAAGAGTGTAAATTGCATCATCACATAACATTTGTAGGGCGTGAGCATCCACTAGACTGTCAATAGCATCAACCATGAAACAGTCGTTATCGTCCTCACGCATCAGTCCTAAATCACCATTAAACACATTAAGTCTCAGTTTCCTATTCCCAAAAGACACTTCCATCTCTCCTGATCTATAGTTAATGCACGCATTTTCCTTTTCTAGAAAAGGTCTCCCTAAAATAATCGGTGGCATACTTCCACTGCTCGTATACTCCATGTCTAAGACAAGAAAATCCACCGGAAAATATAGTTCCTCAACCTTAACTAACACGTCCTCAATTAGGCCCCTAGGCATTTTGACCAATCGGTTAGCTAATTGTAGGATGACTTCAGTAGACTTGAGCTCACCTAAGTTAAACTGTTCATCCATGAAAGTGGGTAATAAGTTCATGCTCGCCCCTAAGTCTAAGAGTGCTTTATCAATCATGACATTACCTATCACACAAGAAATAATAGGAGCTCCAGGATCCTTTAACTTCAGGGGAAGGTGGTTTGAGACAATCGCACTTACATTTTCTAGTAAATGTACAGTCTTGGATGTGTGAGATTTCATTCGTCTCTTTTGCGTGCATAAATCTTTAAGGAATTTGGCATAAGCAGGTACTTGCTTAATGGCATCTAAGAGTGGAATGTTAATCTGCAGCTACTTAAACAACTTAATCATTGTAATATCCCACTTGAGGTACGTATTTAAGATTTGTTGTATTAGTTAAAAGTTTATTGTTTTAATTTAAATTGAGTTTGTATGTTGAGTTGGTTGGATTGTTGCCTTGAAAATGGGTTGAGTTTTGGTGAAGTTGAAAATTCAAACTTCGCCGGGGCGAAGAAGAAACTTCGTGAGGCGAGGAGGAGAAGTGGATTCGGGTAGGTTCTGCCCAATTTCGCCGAGGCGACGAAAAATTCTTCGCCGCGGCGAAGAGCCTTAAACAGGGGTTCTTGAGTTTTCTAGAAAATTCTCCTTTGGGACACAATGACCATTCTACCCCTAATTAGTAGGAAAAGTGGGGAGTAAAATGAAAGGAAATTTAGTAGAGATTGTGTTTGTATGGGGGTGTAGTTGTAAAGAATCAAAGGATATAGATGGAATTTTCAAGAAAGGACAAGGGCAAAATGGGAAATGAAGCTATAATATGAGCTAAAGAGGTAAAGTGTTGAGAAAGCCTTGCTCATTCTTCATTCCACCGCCTCTTCCAATTGCCAATATTCTCTCAATTTCTCCACTCAATTTTCCAAGAGTTTAAGGTTTTAAGAAGCTTTTTGAGTAGAGATCTCATCTAAGGCACCCTAAGGTAAGAATTCATGCTTTAGATGTGAGTTTTTGTATTATAGTGAGGTTTATTGTGGTGTTGCTGCCCTTGTGGTTGTTTTGAGTTGTAGAGAGAGACAAGCCAACAAAGGGAAGGAAAGTGCTAAGGAAGCCATCTTTGCACAAGGTAAGTAAATCCAACCAAGTTGAGTTATGACTAAGCTTTGAGTAGAGACTTATTTTAATTATGTATGTACATGATATATCTACTGAAAATTGAGATGAGATGTGGGCTTAGTCTTAGTAGTGGGTTGATATTATATGAGAAGTGTTGTGATATGTATTGAGAATGGAGTTTGAGAGAAGTTTGAGAGATGTTTTGTAATCCTTTTGGGAGTGTTTTTTCTTGACAGGGATTATGAGTAATTGAGGGAGTTTTTCCCCAATTTAGATGGCTAGAAAAATGAAGTTTAGTAGTAATTTTCGTAGGGTGTTTTTATGCACATGAGATGTTTGAGGAAATGCCTAAGTGAAATCTGCCCTGTCACTGCCGTAACGTTCAGAGTAATTTTTGAGTATCTTACGGTTCGAACTGGGCTGAGACCAAAACAGAGAAGTTGTAGCCCTGTTTCTAAGCTTTGAAACGAGACCAGAACCGTAGTAATCCGAGGTGTATAGCATAAGTTATGGCCGTTTTAGTGTGACCTGGGCAGAATGACGGTTTTGAGGAAATCTTGTAGTTGGCATTTCATTAGTGATTAGGGAGCATGAGTTAGCTCTACACCTTAGTTTATACACTTGAGAAGTAGCTTGAGATCTAGTATAGAACGTGAATATAAGTTCATAAGAGTTAAGAGAAAGAGAATAGGTAGGTTGTGCGATGGGGAACCCGTGAGTATGGGTAGAGTATTCCCGCTGTGCGATTGAGAGAGCGGCATGAGTATCAGATAGAGAAGTGGTGTAGCCCGTGAGAGTGCATGCGGATGAGGGCTTACCCGAGTACCCGAGAGAGAGAGATTATACATCACATGGCCAAGGGTTCCGAATCCATGCTAAACGAGTCCGACGGCTAGAAGAGTAGAGATCAGTAGAGTGGGAGTGAGTCCTGGCCGTGCCCCCGGTGAGATGGGGTCGTGATTTATGAAAGAGTTATGAGAAAAGAGTTTCTATGAGAAGAGAAAGAGGAAAAGAAAGACTACCCAAAGAGATATTGAACGAGGATGTAAGGAAAGAATTAGAGAAGAGAGTTACGGGGCTAGTATGAGTAGAGGATTTACTTACTGAGCATTATTTTAGTGCTCACCCGTTGTTCCTCTGTTTTGCAGGACCTAGGTGAGGACACTGTCGGATGGATGTCGGCGTGCGAGGAGCGTGGCTACACTGTCCCTGATGTTTTGATGACTTGTATATATATGCATTTTGTGTAAAAATGTACAAATTTGTAAAGAGTATGTATATATGTTTAATAAAAGAAAAATTTGGGCCCAATTTCCTTATGTTATTTTATATGTATTTCTTTACAAAGTTTTGAGTAGTAGTGGCTTTTACAATCATTTCCTCCATCCTAGCATTTTTCCTAGCAGTGGGAACATTTGGGGGCTCTAAGCACTGAGGAAATGGTGCTCTCGGTATATACAATGCAGGGGATGGTTCATTTTCCCCAACTTTCTCCTTACCCAGTCTCTAAACACTTGACTCTACCAGTGGCTCACTCTCACTCTCTTTGGCTTGGTCCTTACCTAGACTTTGCCCTTCTCTACCTTGGACTTTTACTTCCCTCTCAGGCCTAATTAGCTCTCGGCCACTCCGAAGAGTCATCACAGCCTTAGCTTGTTTGGAAAACCCTCTCTGTTGAGAAGAACCACTAGGGTTACCTATGACTTGACTAGGCAATTGGCTTTGTTCCCTCCTATTGACTGTTTCGGCTATTTGACCAATTTGGGTCTCCAGCTTACTAATGGATTGGGAATGAGAATGTAGAAGTTGGGTATTCTGCTCTAAATCTTGGAACCTAGCATTCATGTCGGCTTTTTGTTCCTGCATGGTTTGGAGCATTTGAGCCATCATTGATTCTAGTGAACTAGGCACTGGAATGGGCTACTGAACGGGAGGTGGGATCTTAGGTTGGATGGGTGGTTGGATTGAAGGTTGCTCCCTACAATTGCCTTGCTGATTAGAAGGATTGTTCCTATATGGCATATTATTGGGGACATTCTAAGGTTATGGCTTCCATGAAAAATCAGGATGGTTACGCTACCCAGGATTGTACGTGTTTGAGTACGGATCGCTTTGTCTCTGGAAGCCTTGTGCAACCTACACTTGCTCCTCAAAAGGGTCAGGGGCGGGTTCCTCAATTGGATGGTCAAGAGTGGAGTGCATGGCAAAGGCATCCTGATTCACCCTATTCTGAGATGATTGTGTAGAGGATTGCCCTTGTATAGATACAAACTTGTCAAACCAGTGGGCTAGCACCTCTAGCTTGGAACTAATGTCATCTAACCGTGACACCTCATACACGTCACCCTTCTTGGATGGCTGTCCTGAGATAGGCATTCTAGACGTAGAAATGTGGTGCATTGAATTTTCACTTAAGGTCTCGAAGAGTTGCCATAACTCATTCTCGTCCTTGTGCATAAATGTTCCTCCACAAGAGGCGTCTACCATATTCCTATGCCTCTCGGTCAGTCCGTCATAAAAACTACAAACTAATTGCCACCTAGGGACTGTGTGATGCGGACACTTCCTAAGCATTTCCTTCAAATGTTCCCAACTCTCATAAAATTCATCGCCATCAAGTTGAGCGAAACTAGTAATGGCTCATTTTATGCTATTGGTTTTACCAATGGGATAATACTTTTTTAGGAATCCTTGTTGCATTTGGGCCAAAGAGATAATGGACCCTGCTGCCAAAGAATTGAGCCACTGTTTGGCTCGATCCTTAAGTGAGAATGGGAATAAAATTAAGTGCACAACATCGTCATTCGCATTTTGAAGTCTAATTGTGGAGCAAACCTCTAAAAATTCATCAAGTGTTTGTATGGCTCCTCATTTATATTCCCATAATAAATTGGCAACAACTGGATGACACTAGTTTTGATCTCATAGTGTTGTGTCTGGACATTGGGGATACGAATACATGAGGCTGAAGTGTAGGTGGTGGGTGCGAAATGTTAGCTAAGGGGCACATGTGCAGGTTCATCCTGGTTAGCCACCCTATGTGCTTGTTTCCTATTCCTCTTACAAGTGCGCTCAATTTCAAGATTCAAAGGAAATAACTTTTCATTACAAGACCTTCTAGTTTGCATTCATCAATCAAACACACAAAAGGCTCAACAAGCAACGCAACAACAATCTCAAAGAAAATTAGCTAAATGCAAATCCTAAGAAACAAATTTTAATAAGCGAACGAAACAAAACTAAAACAAATCTAAAATCTAATAAAACAATATCCAACAAAATTTCACACAACAATTACACTTAATCAAAGCTAAAGTTATCAATGCAACCTAAAAGAAATTAATACTGAGAACAAAAATTAAATACTAAGAATAAAAACAAATTATGCAAAATAAGGCAAAAGCTATTACTAATTAATCAAAATGACTAAAAAAAAAAAAAAACAAAGTTAAGAGAATTTCACAATCGGGTCGTGCTAGATCTTCAATGCTCACGACATGCTGCAATGTTTTCCCAATTGCAATTTTCCTGCGAAACAAAAACAAACACAAATGAAACTATTCCAATGAAAATAAAATGAAAATAAAATAAAATGAAGTAAAAATGAAATTACGCCAACAACCTAAAAGGAAAATAATTAACCAAAATGCAAAGAGAAAACTAAATGGAACACAAAAATTAAACAATTCACCCAAACAAATAATCACTACAAAGAAAATAGCACAAACAAAAACAACAACTAAAATAAACCTGGAATAAAAACTAATGACTACCCAAACACACCAAGTCAAAAACACGTTGCTCCCTGGCAATGACGCCAAATTTTTTTCGAACCTATCATCACAGTCACAAAATTAAACCTAAATACCGTAGTTAGCGGTAAGCCAGGTCGAATCCATAAGGAGCAAGACTAACAACCTAATGTATTTTGAGTAGTAGAAATGAAATTGGCAATTTGATTAATTAAACTAAACAAACTAAATGCAAATAATAAAAGCGTGAAATTAAAACTGATGAAGACTTTATAACAAAAATGTTGCCGCTACTGTTTTGGTTCGACACGAGACCCGTTCACACAATTCTCCTCCACCCTCTACGATCCCCTAAACCTACAAGGCAAGGTAAATCAATGAAATGGTTTGCTGACACTCTAGGTATAATCTATCTTGTCTCACCCGATCATTCAAGTTCGATTGGTTAAAGACTATCATTAAATGTCGATAAACGCTACAAGACAATACCACTAGTTGGTATGCGATTAACATATACAATTTTTCAACACATATCTTCCAATCAACCAACTTCACAATAAACACAACAACAGTAGAAATGAAATAAAATCCGAGCACAAATTAATTACAAATGATGTGAAGTAATGAAAAGCAATATTCATCATTTAATTATCTCAAACCAACGTTTATCATTCAACAAGTTTTATGAAAACATTTAATCACAACGGACAACAATATTCATCACAAATTATGCCCAAACCATATTAAAGTATCGAAATCAAACATGAAACAAAAACAAATATAATTCGGAACACAACACTACCAAATGTCCTACAATCGGGCTCATTCAGCTAGTCGAGAGCTGATGAGGAGAGCCGTGGAGTCAATCTCAATCTCGCCTATGCCCTAACAGACAACCAGGAACTCAACCACTCATGGTGGTGTCGACAGAGGCTGAAGCGGTGGAAACAAAGCTGATCATTGTGGAGAGGAAGTAACCGATAGTGATATGATGCAAAGAAGGGGCGAAAACAACCAACGGACAGCCTGGAATATGAACAGTCGCACTCGCTAGAAAACGTTAATTTTTCGACAGGTCTTCCGAAAAATGTTGGCAGAAATGGGATTCGAAAGTACCGATGGAAAGCTCTGGTGATGGGGAGTTCAGATCAGGTCCTAGGGAGATGAAAGCTAGCCGAAAATGAGCGAGATTAAGGCTGGAAGATGAAGAGGCGTGACGGCGATTTGGCAGATTCCGATGGTTTCGGTGGCGGCCGAAGCTTGCAAAGGATAGATCCGACCGTGGGGAAGGAAGATCAACCACCAGGGAGCTGAAACGTGAAAGGTTGTGGCGATGGAATGCGAAACATCGCTAGAATTAGTGTGATTTACGGTGGTGATGGCAACTAATGAAGATCGATGCAACTGGAAGCCTAACCGTCACCGGAAAAGGGAGACGAAGTGTCGCCAAAAAATCAGGATGAACAGCACTCCCTTGTAATGCGATCTTTTGCTTTCTTTTTATAGACAAACTAAAAAATATCACTTTGGTCCTTGCACAATTGAAAAGTGACTCTTTCTATCTTGTGAGTTGAGACAAGTAGGCCTTTCTACTCAAGGCATCAGGTACTACATTGGCTTTTCTAGGTTGATACTTAATTTCACAATCATAATCCTTTACCAACTCTAATCACCTCCTCTGCCTCATATTCAACTCTCTTTGGGTGAAGAAGTACTTCAAGCTCTTATGATCTATATAAATGTTACTTTTTGGTCCATACAAATAATGCCTCCATATTTTCAGTGCAAAAACTACAGCAACCAACTCTAGATCATGCGTAGGGTATCTCGTCTCATATTCTTTTAACTGATGAGAAGCATAGGCTATTACTCTACCTAACTGCATCAATACTACACCAAGTCCCTGAAATGAGGCATCTGTATAAATACCATAATCTACACCCTCTTGTGGTAACACAAGAATATGAGCTGTGGTCAATCTTCCTTTTAACTCTTGAAAACTTTCTTCACAGGCATTCGACCATATGAAAGGTGTTCTCTATTTGGTGAGAGCTATAAGCGGCTTAGCCAACTGAGCAAACCCTACTACAAACCGCCTATAGTAGCCTTCTAGCCCCAAGAAACTTCTAACTTCCTTTACTGTCTTCAGCTGTTGCCATTCCAGAATTGCCTTTACCTTACTTGGATCCACTAATATACCTTCCTTTGAGACAGTATGGCCCAGGAAGATAACTTGATCTAGCCAAAACCCACACTTAGAAAATTTGGCAAATAGCTTCCTATCTCGCAATCGTTGTAGCACAAATCTTAGGTGTTTTTCATGCTCCTCTTTTGTCTTAGAATAAACAAGGATATCATCAATAAACACTACTATGAGTAGATCAAGACAATCCTGAAACACCTGGTTCATTAAGTCCATAAAGACTACTGGGGCATTGGTTAACCCAAAAGGCATCACCACAAACTCATAATGCCCATATCTGGTCCGAAAATAGTCTTGGCAATATCTGACTCTGCAACCCTTACTTAGTGATAACCCGACCTCAAATCAATCTTTGAAAACATGGCTGCTCCTTTCAACTGATCAAACAAATCATCTATGCGAGGCAATAGGTATTTATTCTTCACTGTCACTTTATTAACTCCCTGTAATCTATACACATCTGTAGAGATCTATCTTTCTTCTTCACAAACAAAATTGGAGCACCCCAAAGAGAATGGCTAGGTCGAATAAAACCCTTGTCTAAGAGTTCTTGAAGCTACTTTTTCAATTCTTGAAGCTCGGCTGGGGCCATCTGATAAGGGGGTTTAGAAATTGGTGCGGTCCCTGGTGCCAGTTCAATACTGAATTCTACTTCTCTTTCCAGAGAAAATCTTCCAGAAATACATCTAAAAACTCCCGGACTATTGGCACATTCTGAATCTTTGGTTGTGGGACATCACTACTATGCACTGCATGAGCAATATACCCCGAGCACCCTTTTCTTAGCATCTTTCTAGCCTTTACATTGCTAATTAACATACTAAGCTGGTGACCCTCACCAAAATTAAACTTATCTCTATCATCAAGATTAAATATGGCTTTCTTTTTCCGACAATCAATCTCTACCCCAAATCTCCCTATGAAATCCATGCCCAAAATAACATCAAAATCAGGCATATCAAACACAATCAAATCCACTGGCAACTCCCTTCCATGGATCACTACGAACTCCCCTGGAAGCATCTCTTGAGTTACTACACTAACACCATCCGGTAACTCTATCTTAATGGGACAATCCACTATAATAGGTTTCAAACCTAATCTCTCTAAAATCCCATGTGTAATAAATGAATGTGTGGCTCCAAAATCAATTGATGCATATAGGGGAATTGAATGAAATAATAATTGACCAATAAGTGTGGATGGTCTAGCTTCAGTTTCACTCTGAGCTACTGTAAACACTCGAGTGTTGGTACCTCTAGGTATTTGTGTTGTAGGTGTAGGATGGGCTTTACAATCTCTCATTATATGCCCTGGCTGCTGGCATCTATAGCATACATTTCGGCCCAAATCTCTAAGACACTCCTTAGAATGATTTCTTCCACACATCTAACACTAAGGAACTTCAACAGTTCTCAGCCTTTTATTCTGCCAATCCCTTATGTTCTTCTTGGGTTGAAATCTTTTCTTATTTCTCATCACTCTATTAGTGGGGGCATCAGCTCTATCTCTCTATGGAGCATGAGGTTGAACACTAGGGGCTACTGTTGATGGAGTTGTTGGGGTTAGCTTATTCACAAATATTTCTACCCGTAAGGCTCGTTCCAAAGCTTCACTTTATGTCTGAAGGGGCTGGGCACCGCCCATCACATCTCGGGCTATTTCTAGTTTCAGCCCATGCACAAACTTATCCCTCCTCAATTTTGGTGTACTCACTACACCAGGCGCAAACCTTGCCAGGGAATTAAATTTCACTAAATATTCTTTCACTGAGCCTGTCCCCTGTTGTAAACTAATAAACTCCTGAATCTTTTCATGGACTCGATCAACTGTTCTATATTATGCCTTAAACAATCTTCCGAAATCTCCCCAAGTCATTGAGGCTATATCATGAGTATCATCCATCAATTCCCATCATATACGAGCATCACCCCTAAATAAGAAACTAGCATACTGAATCTTCTCCCAATCTGTCATAGGGAAAAGTGTCGTCATGTGCTCCACCGATCTAAACCACTCTTTTGCCACTATTGGGTCCACAATACCCCTAAATTTTGATGGTTGGTGTTGACTAGGCAACCCATATATCAGCTCAATATGATTCTGCACTACTGGGGTAACCAGCCTCTCTCTCTCCTCTATAGGGGTCAGTACAATAACTAGAGTCTCAACTCTCTCTAGTATAGAGCCTCCTCGATTCTCTACCGAGACTTGCTATATAATATTACGGATCCTCGCTTCATTGAGGATAGGGGGAGTAGATTCTGAAGGGTTGGATGGTTCACCCGTACTCATTTCCTTCCTACTGCTTGCTCGGGTTCTACGTCTCATCTACATAACACCAACACTTTTAGTCAACTCAATTAACTCATCTACTACAAGTAAGGAAAGAAATGACTTACAATGATCGGCTACGGAACATCAATGCAGCGGGAGAGGCACACTGTTAAATCCCAAAAACTTTGCTCTGATACCAAAAATGTAATGCTCTCTCTCTCTAGCTAGTATTGTCGTAAAATAACAGTAAAACTCACTAAATATATATAAGAAAATATATATGTAGATGAGTATAAAATAATGGGCCCATAATTAATTTTTCTTTATATACAAATCTTTACATAATATACTAAAGTCACAAAATAGTATCTCGACAAAGTCGCCGAACCCTTCCGCTTCTTGACGTTCTATGCGACCGCGTCTCACCTATTACCTGCAAAAACATTGAAAACAATGGGGTGAGCACTAATTGCTCAGTAAGTAAATGTAGCGCCCACATTGAGGTACGTAATTCATTTATGCTTTTATGCCCTTAGTTTTTCTTGTTTTAAGGTGGAAGATTGGAAATTTGGAAGTGCAGACTTTGCTGCGACAATGAACTCTCTGCCCAAAATCGAGTTCTTAAATTGTAGGCTTCGCCGCGGCAAAGAAGAAAGTTCGTCACATGACGTATGCTCTAGAATGCTTCACCAAGGCGAAGAAAAAGTTTCGCCAGGGCAAAGAGCTAGCTAGAATTCTTGAGAAAATTCTTGGGAAACTTCGTCAAGGGTAAAATGACCTTTCTACCCCTAATTAGTTATAAATGTGGGGAGTGAAAAGTAAGGAAATTTTATGGAGAATGCAATTGTGATGAGGGCATTTTTGTAATTGACTAAAAGGCAAAGATGGAATTTTCAAGAAAGTGTAAGGGCAAAATGGGAAAGTATGCATATTAATATGAGATATTAAGGGTTCAAGAATTTAAACCCTATCATTCTCTACAGCTCACACGCCACCTTCACTCTCAAATTCTCTCAATTCCTTCATCAAATTTTCAAGGCAATTTAGAGGACTTTTGGTTAGATTTTGGTACAGATTCTATCCTAAGCATCCAAAGGTAAGAATTCTTGCAAATAGATATGAGATTAATTTTTAAAGTGTGGAATTCTTATAGTTTATATGCTTAGGGTTCTAGAGAAAGAAGAGAGGAAGTCTACCAAGAGAAAGAGATTTTAGTGGATTTTACTGGAATTACTCAAGTACAAGGTAAGTATTCCAACCCTAACCCTTGATTGAGCAATAAAAGTGTAGAGAATTTCTTATGTGTGTTTATATGCTTGAGATTTGTTGATGGAATTTTTGATGACTTTGATGATGATTCATGATTGAATTGCCACCATGAGAAGTGATGGTTGTGTTGATAGAATTTGATGGAAGTTTGGATGAGTTAAGAAAGAAATTAGTAGAATTATGAAGTATATTTTTCCTGGCCAGGTTTGATATTGAATTTAGGGAACTTTGCTCCAAAATCTTGATGAATAGAGATTGTTATGGTGGTGTATTCACCTTAGCGCTTTGTTGTGTAGACAAAGTGTTTGATGAAATTTCATAGAGAAGTGCATGTATGAAATTATTGAGTTATTATTTTGAGATGAGGTGATAGATGGTAGAGAAAGTAGAGAATGACATGTTCCCATGCCATATTGCATCTTTGCATTTAACAGTATGAGTTTAGAAAGAATACTAAGAAGAGCCATCTATATGCATACATGCATTCAAGAACATTAAGAACATTAAAGAAGAAAGAAAAGAAGTTAATAAAGAAAAGAAAAGAAAATGAATACTAATTTCTAAAAGATTATAAGAGAAAAGAAGGTTGTTGCGATGGGGAACCCTTAAGTGACAAGAAGAATTTCCCCGCATGCACGCCGCCTTCAATGAGTGGCCTAAGAATAACAAAATAAGAAAGAAGAATTGGTACAGTCCTTAAGAGTGCATGTGGACGAGGGATGTACCCAAGAAAGAAGAATACACTCACATAGCCAAGGTTCTGAATCCATACCTCAACCGAGTCAGATCGGCAAAGAATCAGAAAGAATAAGAATAAGAAAGAAAGAATAAGAAAAGAAAGGAAGGAAAGAAAAGAAAGAATAGAAAGAAAGAAAGAAGAGAAACACAGAAAAGAAAGAAAATGCACACTCTTTGCATTTGTGCATTTGCATCATACTTAAGCATAGCACTATGCATACTACTATGAGTAGAGAGAAATTAGAGAAAGAATAGAGAAGAACAGAAAAGTGTAATGTAAGGAAAGAAATTCATAAATTGAGCAACGGAGAGACAAGGGTAGCCCAGTGGATTTACTTACTGAGCAATTAGTGCTCACTCCGTTGAATTCTTTGTTTTTGTAGGGAATAGGTTAGAAGCGTTTAGATGGGCGTCAAGAAGCAGAGGGAAATGGCACCACTGTCCACTATTTTGTGTTTATGTATATGAGACTTTTATTAATGTAAAGAATTATATATATAAAGTAAAGAAAAAAAATTTGGGCCCATTATCTTTTACTTATATGCTTATGTGCTTTTATCGTATTATATTTCCTAAGGATACTAGCTAGAAAGAGTTACTACAGTAAACCCGCTATGCTACCCTTCTCTCTTCGTTGCTTAAATGCTGAATTTCTTTCATTATATCACACTTCTTTATTCTTCTCTGTTCTTTCTTTGTTCTTTCTCTGTTCTTCTATGTTCTTTCGCTATTATTCTCTATTCTTTCTCAATTTCTAATTTTCTCACTACTCAAGATAATAGGAATGGTACTATGCATAGATATGATGCAAATGCACCATGCATAGAATGTGCATTTTCTTTTCTACTTTTCTTATTCTGTTTTCTGTTTCTTTTTTTGTATTTCTTTCTTTCTTTCTTTTCCAGTCTTTCTTTCTTTCCATTCTTTCTCTTCTTTCTTTCTTTCTTTCTCTTCTTTCTTTCTTTTTATTATATTCTTTCTTTCTTTTTATTCTATTCTTTCTTTCTCTTTTTATTCTATTCTTTCTTTCTTTCTTTCTATTCTTTTCCTTCTTTCTTTCTTTCTATTCTTTTCTTTCTTTCTTTCTATTCTTTTCTTTCTTTCTTTCTATTCTTTCTTTCTTTATATTCTTTTCTTTCTTTCTTTCTATTCTTTCTTTCTTTCTTGCCGATCGGACTCGGTTGAGGCATAGATTTGGAACCCTGGCCAAGTGAGTGTATTCTCTAATTCTGGGTACAGTCCTCATCCACATGCACTTCTAACGAACTGTGCAATTCTTGTTAGGAAACGATCATCTATGGCAATGGAAAAACAAAATTATTTATGATAGATCATTGCTCAGAACCAAGATCAAGGCACAAAAAAAATTATATTTTATACATTATAATATAATCTACAGAAAAATCAGTTGAAGTTTAGAAATCATACGCACGTTTGGAGGCTCCACCAAGTTTTTCTCTGAATGGATTTCGCTACCGACCCAAGTGTAGGATCGAACCAATGTAGTCCACATGAAGACAACCCCAATATATTAACATTTAACAATAATGATAATTTGTTTAAATATATGCGAACAAATATTTAAACGTAATCTCACTTATTTAATTTTAATATCAAATTAAATAAAGGCTACGACTTCAGCAAATTTAATTGCATTGTGAAATTACCAAAATACCCTTTTGCCTGAAAAGACGAAAACGCCTTTTTTGTAAATTGGTTCTTAAATTATCTTCTATGTGTGTGACCCATAGGCTCCTTATAATACCGGTAGTGTGTAGTATCGCGATTAACACCAATTAATCATCTCACTACATATAGACCAAGATTGGCCCCTAGCAAGGCATCATGTCCACGCAATAGATTCGGATTCAGCGAAGCGGCTACCTGTCAATGATATGGTTACCGTACAATCCAATCCTTTCATCATCCGTTATTTTGACGAGACCGAGGCATAAAAATAGTGTCAACCTTGGTTACTCTCGATATTATGTATTCAGTTACTAGACCAATGATATGTATTATAAACTGAATAGAGCAACAACTCAATCCCACTGTAGCCATAGTTTTAGTGTCATTGCCATTTATTGAATTGCGCCATGAGATAACTTCTCCGGTAGTCGGGACTGATGAATCCTTTGTCTATCCACCATAGTCTTGATACACTCCTTGATGCAGCCAATCACTACCGTATTGACAGCTTTGAATAGAACTGCATTAGGCTAGTGTCAAACTACACCAATTGGTGCACAAGGCCCTCTGGTGATCTCAAGTCTATGGATCACATGCACCACCATTCGTTAGAGCATTTGTTCCATAGACACTATGGTTACCATCCATATGGAATCCTCTGGTGGGTCAGTTTAGTGAACTTGCCTACAGCAAGCACCCATGTGTTGCACCAGGTTGTCACTAAACAACCTTGACAAGTGAGATTAGTCATTGCCTTTCGACAAGGTTATTGAACACTATGATAGCCTTACCGTATTATCTGTGCCCCTACTTCAAAATAATACTAAGGCTATGGACATTTCTAGAATGACCACTATATGTGCTCATAGGGTTCTCACTATCAAGATTTGAAACACTTGATACCCTCATCACGGTTTTACCATTCTAAGGACATATATCAATACATACAATGATGATTTACGCGATATAGTATAAAATGCCTTCTATTGATATATGAACATTATCACAAATATTCAATTCTACAATAATTGATTGGCTTTAGGGCATCCGCTCTAACAATCTCCCACTCGTATTATAGCCAATCATTCATGTATTTAATACCAAATGATCTCGAGTGCCTTTCATGCTTCCGTTGTGACAGAGGCTTTGTTAGTGGATCTACGAGATTGTTGTCAGTATGCACTTTACTGATCTGCACATCTTTCCTCTAAACTATCTCTCTAATGAGATGGAATCATCAAAATATGTGTCTGGACTTTTGATGTGACCGTGGTTCCTTGGCTTGAGCTATTGCTCCATTATTGTCACAATAGATGTCAATTGGATCAGTAATCGTGGGAACCACACCAAGTTCAGTAACGAACTTCTTAATCCAGACTGCCTCTTTAGCCGCATCTGACAATGCAATATACTCAGCCTCTATTGTAGAGTCTGTTACAGTGCTTTGCTTGGAGCTCTTCCAGCTCACTTCACCCCCGTTGAGACAAAATACAAACCCTGATTGCGATCGAGAATCATCTTTGTTCGTTTGGAAACTAGCATCACTATATCCTCTTACAATGAGCTCATCTTCCCCTGTATAAACCAAGAACATATCCTTAGTCCTCTTCAGGTACTTAAGAATATTCTTGACAGCCATCCAGTGATGCTTACTTGGATCCGATTGATATCTACTACAAGTGCTTAAAGCACATGAGACATCAATCCGAGTATATAGCATGACAAACATGATGGATCCAATTGTTGATGCATATGGGATCCTCTTCATCCTATCTCTCTCATCGTGTGTTCTAGGACACAATTCCTTAGAGAGATAAACACCATGTGACATCGGAAGAAATCCCTTCTTGGATTCTTCCATACTGAATCTTTTTAGTACTTTGTCAATATATGCACTCTGACTTAGGCCAAGCAACCTACGCGATCTATCATGATAGATCTTTATTCCAAGGATGTAGGCTACTTCCCCTAAGTCCTTCATGGAGAAGCACTTGGATAACCAAGTCTTTACTGACTGCAAGTTCGGTATGTCATTCCCGATCAGAAGTATGTCATCAACATACAACACTAGGAATGCCACTGCGCTCCCACTCACTTTCTTGTAAACACAAGGCTCATCTTCGTTATTGATAAAACCGAATTCTTTTATGGCTTCATCAAAACGAATGTTCCAGCTCCTTGAAGCTTGCTTGAGTCCATATATGGATCTCTGCAACTTGTATACCCTATCAGCTTTCCCTTGGTGTCAATTGCAAGACTACTCATTGTCGATATGATAAGGAGCCTTTGGGTCACATACGTAGAAGACAAATTAAGGATGGATAAGTGAGACGGGCATTTTCGTCATTTATGATGAAAGGACATTTTTGTCTTTTAACTAAAAGAGCATTTTGGTAATCTCACAGTGCAATTAAATTTGCTGAGGTTGTTGCCTATATTTAATTTCATATGGAAATTAAATTAGTGAGATTGAATATTTAGATATATATTCGTATATATAGATATATATATTATATATTAATATATATATATATATAATTATTATATATTAAATATTTAAATATATAGCATATTAATAATATTAATATCTATTAATATTGATTTTGATAATATGGAATTCAAATTTGATTTAAATTTGAATATAAATGCTTTGTTGGTAATGGAATAAAGCAAATCTAAATATATAATAAATAGATTGCTATTCCATATTAGATTAGGGTTTCAGTGCACTATTTAAGTGCAATAAAAAACTTATAATAATAAAAAATGATGATTTCCTTGAAGGAACCTAAGCTACCCTTCTCTATCTCTCCTTCACGTTTTTCTCTTGGTGGAGAAGAGAATTTTTCTTGAAGAAAAATTTTGCATCCTTTTTGCTTGTGTATCTTGCTAGCACTTGAGTCCGCAAGTTGATCACTGTCCTGCCTTTGTGTGGACTTTGAAAGTGCACTCTTGGCTAGAGTGGGAGTGAATTCTATCTTTAGAATGAGCCTCCAACACAAGTATAATTCTGAATTATTTTTATATAAAACGATGTAATTAGGGTATAAGTTTTTCTAGGGTTCATGTTGCTATTTGGGGATTTTATTTTTATTTGCTGTGCAAACCCCACTAGCGACTAACAATTGGGTTGGTGTCAAATCACATTGTATTCACACATGGCACTCTAGTGATCTCAAGTTGAATAACGCCCACTTGAGTACGTAGCTAATGTTTCTCCTTTTTGTTTATTTGAGTCGGTTTATTAGTACTATTTGTTTGATTGGCCTTTGATTGAGTGGTATGTTGAATACATGCCTTGAAATTGGTTGAAAATAGAAGAAGTTTAGTGTTCTAGGCTTCGCTGGGGCGAAGAAGAATCTTCGCCGCAGCGAAGAGGTGTTGAAACTAGGGAAGCTGCTGGACAGTTTCGCCGTGGCGACAGAAGCTTTTTCGTCACGGGACGGGCCGATCAAAATGTTGGTTAAGTTTTAGATATTTTTTCCCTAAGGGCAATTTGACCATTCTACCCCTAATTAGTAGGAAAAGTGGGAGTAAAATGTAAGGATTTGCTTGGAGAATATGTTCATATGGGTGTGTGTTTGTAATGAATCAAAGGGTATAGATGGAAGTTACTAAGGGAGTGGAAATAGGAAGATGCTTGTGCATATATATTAAAGAATTAAGTCATTGCAAACCTTTCATTCTTCTTCTCCACCGCCACTCTCTTTTTACTTTTTCTTCAACTTCTCTTCCAATGTTCAAGGAATTTTAGAGGGCTTTTGGAGTGATTTGGGGTAGAAGATCAATCTAAGACATCCTAAGGTAAGGATTCTTGCTTTGGATGTGAAGTTCTGTGAGATTTTATTTATATTTGAATATTGAGGTCTCTTGGTTGAATTGTGTAATTGTTTAAAAGGTAGAGGAAATCAAGCAAACCAAGAGAAAGGAGAGCTAGTGAGATCTCTCCATCACAAGGTAAGTAAACCCCAACCCAAGTAGAGATTTGAGAACTTTCTTGAATAGGAGTTAATTGCAATTATGTGTGTATTATGTGTGTATGTATAACATGTGATATGCTATGTTATTAAGATTCAAATGGAGATAACTATTGCTTTAGGTTGTTTATACACTTTGATTATGAGAAGTGAGATGTGGGTTGGGAATGTAGTTTGAGATGGAATTGAAGGATATTGAGAAATCCTTTTAGAAGTGTATTCTATGACAGGATATGGCTATGTGAGGGAGTTTTCTCCCATTTGGATGGTTAGAGAAAGACATAGAATTATTGTTATAGTAGAGTCTTGTTATGCACTTGAGTGTTTGATGAAATGCCTAGTAGAAGTTTAAATATGAGTAGTGAACCTTAATTCTTGCAACATTGCATGTTGGCATTTCATAAGTGAATTAGTGGAGATGAACCATCCATATGCATTATTTGTGCATTGAGAAGTGACTTAAGAAGAGTAGAAAACTTTGTGTATGCACTTGCTTTATGAGTAGAGAACTTTGTGAATGCAACTACTCCACGGGTAGAGAGAATGAGAAGTGCTAGAGTAGAGAAAGCATTAGAACGGGTTGATGCTTTGTGATCATCAACGATATTTAGTGGAAAGGGTTGATGCTTTGTGATCGTCAAGATATTTAGTAGCAACGGGTTAGTGCTTTGTGATCGTCACCCGATAGTCATTAGAAATGGGTTGATGCTTTGTGATCGTCACCCAAAAGTCATGAGAAACGGGTAGGTGATTTGTGGTCTCCACCCTAGTTTTGAAAACCGGGTAGATGCTTTGTGATCCCCACTTGCTAGTCACTAAGAGCGGGTTGGTGCTGTGTGAACTCCACCTAACAGTCATGAAGAGTGAGATGGTGTTGTGTGAACACCATTTGGCCGTACCTCCGGTAGATGAGGCCATAACGTAATAGAAAACAATAGAAAGAAAATGTGAGGAAGGAATTAAGAAAACTAGTTACGGGGATAGACAGATATAGAGTTTACTACTGAGCATTATTTGTGCTCACCCCGTCATTTCCTTTGTGGATGCAGGATCTAGGTGAGTGACAATCGGAGGGGCATCAGCAAGCGAGGAACAATAGCTACACTGTTTCCCCTGTTTTTGTCTTTAAATGGCATTTTGTAAAATAATACTCTTTGTGTGTATGAAGACTATTACATATAATAAAAGAAAGATTGGGGCCCATTTCCTATTATGATTAAGTAAGCATTTTACTAGTTACAACAGTTGTTACATTTTTGGTATCAGAGCAAAGATTTTGGATTGCACAGTGTACTATTCTCATCGCCATGACGTCCTATAACCGACTGTGTGAGTTAATTCTTTCCTTACAGAAATGTTTCTGAGTGATTGGTGTGATTATTTTGTAGATGAGGCGTAGTTACCGAAATCGTGGTAAGGTATGGTGAATGAAGGAGAACCTTAACCCATCAGAGTCTACGCCGCCTCCCTTGGATGAAGCTAGAATTCGGGGAATTATACAGCAAGTCATGGCAAAACCCAAGGGAGAGTTGAAACCCCGTATAGGTACTACCAGTTGTGAATGTCGAAAGAGGACAACCGGTACCTCCCCCAGTACAGAACAGAGTTGAACCAATTACGGTCTTTCTAGTCAACATCAACCCTCAGAGTTTAAGGTCACAGATCCAGTAATCGCAGAAGAGTGGTTTGGGTCCGTAGAAAGAGCCACAGGGTTATTTCCAGGCAGATCGGGAGAAAATCCAGTATGCGAGTTTCTTGTTTTGGGTGATGCCCGAATTTGGTGGGAATTAATGGAAGAAACTCATGATGTGGCAGCGATGACTGGGAAGAGTTCAGGCAAGAGTTTGAGGCGAGTATAGAACCGAGGACCAAGTTCATGAGAAGGTCCAAGAATTTATCAGCTTGCAGCAAGGGTCTAGTGCCGTGAAGGAGTACTCGGTGAAATTCAATTCTCTTGCAAGGTTTGCACCCAGAATAGTCAGTACTACGGCATTGAGAAGAGATAAGTTTGTGCACGGGTTGAAACCGAGAAGCCGCGGATATAATGACAAGTTCTAATCTTCTTCGAAATATAGTGAGGCTTAAGGCGAGCAATGAAGGTGGAGATTTTTGGAATAAGATTTTCCCAGTAGGATTCTGACAGGAGGACCAAGTGAGCACACCTCTGCCCGCAAAGAGAGAAGCAAGAAGGTGTACAAAGTAAGAAAGGAAGAATCAGAAGAAGAAGTTCCAGTATAGACAGAATAGAGAGAGTGGAAGAATAAGCGGTCTCGGACGGAAGGGTTCCTCTTTGCCCTAAATGTGGGAGGAATCACCCAAGAGAATGTCTGAAGGACCAGAGAGTGTGTTATAGGTGCCGACAGCCAGGGCACATGATGAGAGATTGTAAAGCTCCTCTTCTAACCACCGCACAGAGTTTAGGAGGTACTGTGAATGCCAGGTGTTTACTATGGCACAGGGGGAAGCAGAGAGGCCTGTCCATTAGCCGTTACTGGTCAGTTATTATTCATTTAGTTCCTTTATATGCTTTAATTGATCAGGAGCCACCCATCGTTTATATCGTATGGGATGATTGAGAGATTAGGTTTGAAACCTATTAGAGTGACTCAACCTATTAGATAGAGTTACCCGATGGGGTTAGTGTTCTAACGCAAGAGATGTTGTTAAGAGAGTCCATGGTGGTTCGGGTAGAGAGTTAATAGTTGATTTACTAGTTTTTGACATGCCTGATTTTGATGTGATTTTGGGCATGGATTTTTAGGGAATTATGGAGTGGAGATTGACTGTTGGAAAGAAAGCGAGATTTAATCTCGATAGTGGTGATAAGTTTAGTTTTGGAGAGGGCCATCAGTTGAGCAGCTGATTAGTAGTATGAAGACTAGGAAGATGTTGAGAAAGGGTGTTTGGGCTTATTGCCCATGGTGCAGAGTAGTGATGTTCCACAGCCAGAGATGCAGAGGGTGCCAGTAGTTCGAGACTTTCTAGATGTGTTTCGGAAGAGTGTACCGGGTTTGCTCCATAAAGGGAGGTAGACTTTAGTATCAAACTAGCACCAGGGACCTCACAATATCTAAAGCCCCTTATCGAATGGCCCAGCGAGCTTCAAGAATTAAAGAAGCAACTCCAAGAGCTTTTAGATAAAGGCTTTATCCAACCAAGTCATTCCCCTTGGGGAGCCCCAATCCTGTTTGTGAAAAAGAAAGATGGGTCACTACGGATGTGATTGATTATAGGGAGCTGAATAAAGTTACAATGAGAATAAGTACCCTCTACCCGGATAGATGACTTTGATCAGTTGAAAGGAGGGCAGTGTTCTCCAAAATTGATTTGAGGTCGGGTATCATCAGGTAAGAGTGGTTGAGCAAGACGTGGCTAAGACTGCCTTTCGTACAAGGATGGGCAATGAATTTGTAGTGATGCCTTTTGGCTTGACTAATGCCCCAACAGTTTTTATAGGACTTGATGAACAGGGTATTCCATGAGTATTTGGATCAGTTTATTGTTGTTTTCATTGATGACATCCTAATTTATCTAAGCGAGGGAAGAAGAACATGAGAAACACTTGAGATTAGTATTGCAGTGACTAAGAGAAAAGAAGTTGTGTGCAAATTTTCTAAGTGTGAGTTTTAGCTTAATTAGGTGATTTTCTGGGCCATACTATGTCGAAGGAGGGATTTCGGTAGATTAGAGTAAAGTGCAGGCAATCCTTGAATGGCAGAAGCCGAGAACAGTGAAAGAAATTAGGAGTTTCTTAGGCTAGCAGGTTAATACCGGGATTGTAGTGGGATTCACCCGTTGGCTAAACCGTTGACAACTCTTAACAAATAGAAAAAATCCTTTGTTTGGTCAACAGCATGTGAAGAAAGTTCCAAGAGTTGAAGAAGAGGTTAACAACAGCTCCGTATAGTGTTACCACAGGAGGGTGTAGATTAGCATTTATACAGATGCCTCTCTACAGGGCCTTGGCGCCTTGCTGATGAGTTGGTAGGGTCATAGCTTATGCTTCTCGTCAACTGAAGGAGTATGAGACCAGATACCCTAGCATGACCTAGAGTGGCAGCCGTGGTCTTTGCCCTAAAGATTGGAGGCATTACCTTATGGGGTAAGGGTAATATCTACACGGTCATAAGAGTTTAAAGTACTTCTTCACTCAAAGGGAGTTGAATATGAGACAGAGAAGGTGGTTAGAGTTGGTTAGGATTATGACTGTGAAATTAAGTATCAACTAGAAAAGCCAATGTAGTAGCTGATGCCTTGAGTAGAAAAGCCTATTTATTCTGACTTACCAAGCAGAAAGAGTTAATAAAAGAATTGTCTAAAGAATAGATTGAAGTGGGTCCAGGAGGAGTTGCCAATCTAGAGGTACAGTTTACTTTACTGGAGGAAATCAGAGAAAAGCAAGTGGCTGGGAGTGGTGCCAGAGAAAACAGTTCAGCAAGTGCTTGAGGGCAAGACATCAGAGTTCTGTGAGAGAGGGGTCCTCTATTTCAGGAATCGGTTGTGCATTCCTCCGAATAAAGAGTTGAAACAGAAATTCTTATAGAGGCTCATGACACATCGTACATTGCTCACGGGAGCAACAGATGTATCAAGATGTAAAGAAAGGCTATTAGTGGTCAGGTATGAAGAAAGACATTGCAGAGTTTGTAGCAAATGTCTAACTTGTCAGCAAGGGAAAGTAGAACACCAACGGCCGTCAGGGTTGCTTCAACCACTGAGTATTCCAGAATGGAATGGGAGAGCATTTTGATGGAATTATCATGGGTCTCCCAGAGTACAGAAAGGGTGTAATGCTATTGGGTGATTGTGGATAGATTAAAACAAATCAGCCATTTCCTTTCAGTAAAGGGGAGTACCACTACAGATCAGTGGCTCAGATTTACCTCAAGAAGATAGTCAGATTGCATGGTCTGCCCAAGACATAGTGTCAGATAGAGACTCAGATTGTTTCAGCTTTCTGGACGAGTTTACAGAGGAATTTGGGTCCGTTTAGCATTCAGTACTGCCTATCATCCTTAGATAGGGTGTACCCAAGAGAACGAATCAGGTGCTCGAAGATATGATGAGAAGCCTGTTGCATGGATTACAGAGTATCCTGGCATGAGATGTTAACTATTGTGAATTTGCCTATAACAATGGTTACAGTTACAATAGAATGGGCCTTACGAGGCTTTAATGGTAGACGATGTAGGTCTCCACTACATTGGGATGAGGTAGGCAAAAAAGGTGAATTGAGTATGTCTTGGGCCAGAGATGACTCAGAAACTGGTTGAAGATGTGAAGTTAATTAGAATAGAATGAAACAAGCTCAAGATCGACAGAAAAGTTATGCGACTTGAAGAGGATAGAGGTGGAATTCCAAGGGGGTGACAAAGTGTTTTGAAAGTTTCCCCCTACAAGGGGTAATGCGTTTTGGAAGCAAAGGAAAGTTAGCACCGAGATATATAGGTCCATTGAGGTATTACAATGAGGGGAAACGTGTCTACAGGTGGCTCTACCACCTAGCCGGACAAGGTGCATGATGTTTTCCATGTCCGATGCTACGGAAGTATGTGAGTGATCCCTTCCATATCCGAGTGTAGAGGACGTGAGAGTACAGAGAATTTAGTGTATGAAGAACGTCCAGTTCAAAATCTAGATCGAAGGATTAAAGAACTTTGGAACAAGAGTGTTCCGCTAGTGAAGATCCTTTGGAGGAATACAAAGTGGAAGAGGCCACTTGGGAGGTAGAACGGGACATGCAGAATCGCTTCCCAGAGTTTATTGTATGAATTTCAGGGACGAAATTCTTTTAAAGGGGGGAGAATTGTAACGCCCCACTTGAGGTACGTAGCTAATGTTTCTCTTTTGTTTTATTGAGTCACTTTATTAGTACTATTTGTTTGATTGGCCTTTGATTGAGTGGTACGTTGAATATCTGCCTTGAAATTGGTTGAAAATAGAAGAAGTTTAGTGTTCCAGGCTTCGCGGGGCGAAGAAGAATCTTCGCCGCGAAGAAGGGAAGTGCTGGACAGTTTGCCGCTGCGACAGAAGCTTTTTTGCCACGGCGACGGGCCAATCAAAATGTTGGTTAAGTTTTAGATATTTTCTTCCCTAAGGGCAATTTGACCTTTCTTCCCTAAGGGCAATTTGACCATTCTACCCCAATTAGGAAAAGTGGGGAGTAAAATGTAAGGATTTTGGTTGGGAATATGTCATATGGGGTGTGTGTTGTAATGAATCAAAGGGTATAGATGGAATTCCAAGGAAGAGTAAGGGGAAAATGGGAATGCTTGTGCATAAATTGTATTAAGGAATTAAGTCATTGCAAAACCCTCATTCTTCTTCTCACCGCCACTCTCCTTTTTACTTTCTCTCAAATTCTCTTCCAATTGTTCAAGGAATTTTAGAGGGCTTTTGGAGTGATTGAGGTAGAAGATCAATCTAAGACATCCTAAGGTAAGGGTTCTTGCTTTGGATGTGAGTTTTGTGAGATTTTATGTATATTTGAATATTGAGGTCTCTTGGTGAATTGTGTAATGTTTTAAAAGGTAGAGAATCAAGCAAACCAAGAGAAAGGAAGAGCTAGTGAGATCCCTCCATCACAAGGCAAGTAAACCCCAACCAAGTAGAGATTTGAGAACTTCCTTGAAAAGGAGTTAATTGCAATTATGTGGTATGTATGTGTGTATGTATATACATGTGATATGCTATGTTATTAAGATTCAAATGGAGATAACTATTGCTTTATGGTTGTTCATACACTTTGATTATGAGAAGTGAGATGTGGGTTGGGAATGTAGTTTGAGATGGAATTGAAGGATATTGAGAAATCCTTTTTAGAAGTGTTATTCTATGACAAGATTTATGGCTATGTGAGGGAGTTTTCTCCCATTTTGGATGGTTAGAGAAAGACATAGAATTATTGTTATAGTAGAGTCTTGTTATGCACTTGAGTTGTTTGATGTTATGCACTTGAGTTGTTTGATGAAATGCCTAGTAGAAGTTTAAGTATGAGTAGTGAACCTTAATTCTTGCAACATTGCATGTTGACATTTCATAAGTGCATTAGTGGAGATGAACCATCCATATGCATTATTTGTGCATTGAGAAGTGACTTAAGAAGAGTAGAAAACTTTGTGTATGCACTTGCTTTATGAGTAGAGAACTTTGTGAATGCAACTACTCTACGGGTAAAGAGAATGAGAAGTGCTAGAGTAGAGAAAGTCATTAGAGACGGGTTGATGCTTTGTGATCGTCAACCGATATTTAGTGGAAACGGGTTGATGCTTTGTGATCGTCACCCGATATTTAGTAACAACAGGTTGATGCTTTGTGATCGTCACCCAATAGTCATTAGAAATGGGTTGATGCTTTGTGATCGTCACCCAAAAGTCATGAGAAACGGGTAGGTGATTTGTGGTCTCCACCCGATAGTTATAAAAACTGGGTAGATGCTTTGTGATCCCCACTTGGTAGTCACTAAGAGCGGGTTGGTGCTGTGTGAACTCCACCTGATAGTCATGAAGAGTGAGATGGTGTTGTGTGAACACCATTTGGCCGTACCTCCGGTAAGATGGGGCCATAACGTTAATGGAAAACAATAGAAAGAAAGTGTGAGGAAGGAATTAAGAAAAATAGTTACGGGGATAGACAGATATAGAGTTTACTTATTGAGCATTATTTTGTGCTCACCTCGTCATTTTCCTTTGTGAATGCAGTATCTAGGTGATGATGCAGTCGAAGGGGCGTCAGAAAGCGAGGAGCAATAGCTACATTGTTTCCCCTGTTTTTGTCTTTTAAATGGCATTTTGTAAAATAATACTCTTTGTGTGTATGAAAGACTTATTACATATAATAAAAAGAAAAGATTTTTGGGCCCATTTCCTATTATGATTAAGCAAGCATTTTACTAGTTTATAGCAGTTGTTACATTGAAGGACCACATGCACCACCATCTGTAAAAGGATTTATTCCACAGACACTGGGTTTACCATCTTGTGTGGAATCCTTTGATGGGTCATTCCAGTGGACTTATACAAGCAAGTACCCATGCGTTACACCGGGGTGATGCCCACAACCTTGATGTGTGAAATCTGTCACTACCTTTCGATAGGGCCCTTTAACGCGATGATAATCTCTCTATATAATCTATGTCTTGGGTTAGATTTATACTATGATTGCAGGCGGTTTAAGAAGGGCCACCATTTGTGCTCATAGGGTTCTCACAATTAAGATTTATAACACTTAATTCCCTTGTCACTAGTTTCAACCTTTCCAAGGACATGTACTATTTTCTTTACAGCAATAAATAAATGCTACAGTATATATGCTCATAAATAAGTGATGCGTTTTATTCATTTATTGAAATGGGTTTACAAGAGCTAAAATGTTGGCTCTAGTGCACCTACTGTAACAATGGGCATCAACCTGGTGCAACTCATGGGTGCTTGCTTGGAAAAGTCAACTAGACTGATCGATCAGAGGATTCCTTACAAGATAGTAAACCCAGTGTCTATGGAATATATCCTCTTACGGATGGCGGTGCATGTGGTCCTTCGACTTGAGACCACCAAAGCATTGTGTGTAAATATCGATGTGATTTGACACCAACCCAATGTCGTCTCTCTTAGGGATTACCAAAATGGTGGTGATTGGTTACATCGAGAAGTACACTATGGCTATGGTGGATCAATAAAGGATTCATCACTCCTGGTTACAGGAGATCTTATCTCAATGAGATATTTGGTTAAGAACTACGACCTCAAATCCTTGGCCATAGTGGAATCAAGTTGGTGCGCGAATCCAATTTTATTGTCGTAAGATTCGAGAACCAAATATAGAACATGTCAAGGTAGACGTTTTGAAGTAGACACTATTTCTATACTTCAAACCATGATGAGATATAAGATGATGAAATGGATCAAATTGCACGGTAACCATACCGTAGAAAAGGTAAGCCTAAATCACTGATTCTTTACTTACCGGGGAATCATGATGCCTTGCTAGAGGCCAATCTTGATTGGTGTACGAAAACACTAATTGGTTGATGCTTAACTAGTTATCATGACACTACTGATAAACTAAAGAGCCTTCGGATCACACACATAGAAAGTAGTTAAGTGAGAAACAAAAATGGAAGGACAATCTTGTCCTTGGACTAAAAAGGGTATTTAGGTAATTTGGGAGTCCAGTGGCATTTTTGTCATTATGGGGGAAAACGGACTTTGGTAATTTTGCTAAGGGGTTTATGCCATTATCCAATTTATTGGAAGAATTTTTAGCAAAATTGGAATCATATTAATTTTAATTAATATGGAGAATATATATTTAATTAAATTAAATATATATTAAAACCCAATTATTAAAAATATATATGGATTAAATAAATAATATTTATTTAATTAGAATTTATATATATGGAATTAAATAAATAGAAATATTTATTTAATTAATGAAGATTATATTTAATAGGATAATATCTTTAAAGAGATATTATTATCCCTTTAAATAGGATAATATCCTCAAGAGATATTATTATCCCTTTTTGGGATTATTACAATCTCACCAAGATAGGAATTCAAGGATTGCAATCCTAGTTGAATTCCTAATTGGAATTGCACTACATAAAGGGGCATGGGTTTTGAGTTAGGTTTCACTAATGATTTTGCAAAATAGTTTAACCAAAAATTAAACTATTTTTCTCTCTCCCAAAAACCCTAGCCGCCACCAACCATAGAGAGTTCTCTCTCTAAATTTCCACCAACTCCCTTAAACCCTTTGATTGGTCTAGCAATCAATCCTAGGGTGATCCCGGGCCTACTTTCGTGTGGGTACTGTCAAGCTCGATCCTACGTTAGGTCGATAGCGAGATTCAGAGAAGGACCCCCAACAAAGGTATAAATTCTATCCTTGTATGGATAATTTTATGTGGATTAATGTATCGTATCATGATCTTGGGTAAGGAGATTGTGCCATGGCAAGAAATTTTTTTGTTATTCTGCGCTTGCCATAACACGATTCGTACATTGTGTACAGTGGCTGTCCTGAACGACCCAGACTTGAAGGGTATATGTTTTCCCATGTAGCCCTATTCTTCACTCTGAGTTTTCACTCAAGTGTTTGACATGTTGAGCGTTTTTTACACTCAACTGTCCAATTTAGGTAGCTTATGATTTTCCTCCATGGAAACTGCTCCCATTTACACTACAGTGCTCATTTTTTAGCGATTTCAAAAACCACATGTTCTTTCATGTGTGAGGATCGTTATAGTGGGCTTACATTAGTTTAAAGACTATTGTAGCAGTGGGTTTTAGTCTATTTACAGTCAGTCGACACTGGTGCACATCATGTTCGTAAATCGGCAATAACAGATTCAATAGTGAATTAATTAACCACAGTTTGCACCAGTAGATTGTTAACATGTTGATTCATGTTTAGAAATTCTTTAACACTGCTACCCATGTGTGTTGATGCACGGTAAAAACTGATGTTTTGGGTAGCTTACGCGTTGGTGTGGTAGGGCTTTTTTTTCGGGTTGTTTTAAGTGTTATTGCACATACAGTTGTTCCAGAATTTCTAAATATTGTTGATTCATGTTATTGTCATTATGGAAATCCAATTTAAAGAGGCCCAGCAACAAGGGACTAAACTAAAAAGTTTACAACTTGTTGGGTACAAAAGTAACAAGGTAAAACGTAAAGGGGTAAAGAGTAATTTACCAAATGATCAAAGATTGCTGTTTTTGATTGATTGTTATATGCATATTCTTGAGATGAAATATCATGGTGTTTGGTTGCATTTGCCTTTAGAACTAGTTAAATTTGAGGATTGTAATTTTAATTTAAATAAGGATTGCATGCCTTGCCTTTCTTTTAATCTCTTGTAATTCTTTTTCTCATCTTACTACCCTCGAATGTAAATCGAGGTTTCTCTTTATTGATGTAAAGGTTAAATTAATTTTACTTAGAGTACTAATAGAGAAGAAGGAGCATTAGATTGAAGAAGGCGGGTTTTTATATTGAAAGTCCTCTTGTAATTTAATTACCTAGGTTGATGTACAAATTTCCCAAGGCTCAGGAAATTTAGTTTAGTTAAGGCAATGCACATTTATCTTTATTGCTTTAGTTGGCATGCTAAGGTTGAATGTTATGGATATAACACGATTAATAAAGATAATAAAACTGATGAGACCAAAAGAGCAAAAATCCCTCACAAACAATATTAACTCTATTAACGCCTTCCAACATCATGGAATTAGTCAAACCATAGATCGTTGTTAACTTTTCGATCAACAAAGGGTATGCTTCTATCAATGGGAAGCTAAGTCGCATTGGAGCTTTTCCTTAATGATGTTGGGTTAGACTTAACTAGTAGTTTTGGCTTTTTGATCAACGAAGGTCAAAGACGTACTAGAGGCAAACATAGAGAAAGTGCAATTTTTGAAATTCATGGGAGATATGTAGTATCTACTCTACAGATCCAAGAGTTGCATCTAAAGTTAGTGGTCGACGCCATTGGATTGTGTAATTGGTTTGTTTGCACAATTTATATTTGAGGATTAGTGGCCAGCGCCATTAGCTGGTATAAATTGAGTTTGTGGCCTACCTATATCAGCTCATTTTTGGCTTTTTGATCGACGAGGTTAAAAATGGAATTGATGGGATCTTGGCCCACTAGGAAAGACAATGGGCTTTCTCGAGTCTAATAGTGGGGGCTATTAGGACTTGAGAAAAATAGTAGAAGCATTTAATTAATTAAAAGACCTTGATTAATTAAATATTATATCATGATATTAACTTGCTTATATTTGCACAAGTTGACAACTTTGCTTTAACATTACGATCGATCATTGAAAAAGGAAACATGCTGGATGGTAGTAATTTTTTAGACTGGTACAGGATTGTACTAGAGTCTGAAAGGAAATTATATACCATCAGCATGCTCTTTCCAAAGAGCCTAGAGTTGACATCACCTAGGGACAACAAAATGGATGGTAATGCTGTAGTTTTCCCTCATGTACTTAAGTACAGTGGAAGGGTTGAGACTTTGGGTTCTAGTTTGGATAGTGAGTTAGTCTTCAAGTCCTTACATGATTCTTATTCTTAGTTCATATATAACATGAACATGAATAAGAGGACTCTCCTTAAGCTTCAATTCGAGGCTACGGAGTAGGACATTAAAAAGTCCAAACTAGTGTTTCTAGTCGATGCTAGCACTGGTGAAATAAGGCTAAAGACAAGGATAAAGTTGAAGCCAAATCTAAGGTTGAACCTGAGTCCCTAGTGGGAGGTGTTAGCAATAAAAGGAAGGTAGTTTTCTTCTATAGTGGTCATCCTGGCCATTAGAAGAGACACTGTAGGACCTTCCAAGCAAAAGAGAAAACGATTGTTGCTGCATCTTTTTATAAAGGTATGTTCATGATTGAGGTAAACTTATCTCCAAGCACATCTTGGGTCATTGACACTGTATATGCAGAGACTCTAGCAGAGTAGATTGCTCAACTGAGGGGAGGTAGACCTATACATTGGGAATGGGGCCAGAGTTACTGCTCTAGTTGTAGGCATTTATTAGTTATCTTTGGCTTCAGGCCTTATCTTAGAACTTATGGATTGCTATTATGTACCTTCCATTTCTAAGAATATTATTTCAATGTCCGCTTTGGACAGTTCTGGATGTCATTTTTGAATATCTAATGGATTGTTGTCTTTTAGTTTGAATGTTATTCATTATGGAAATGCTAGATTACATAATGGTTTATATGTTCTAGATATGGATAAAGGGATTCAATCTTGAATCAAAGAAAGCCAGGATTAGCAATCTTAACCAAACATTCCTCTGGCATTGTAGGCTAGGTCATATCAATCAAATTCGCATAGCAAAACTCCATGGGGAGAGAGTCTTGGACCCATTTGATTGTCAATCATATGACGTATGTGAGTCATGCCTTCTATGCAAGATAATCAAGTTTCCTTTCACTAGAAACAGTGAAAGATCTATAGAACTATTAATGATCATCCATAGTGATGTATGTGGTCCTATGATAGTTTAGGCAAGAGGAGGATATTCTTACTTCATCACATTTACTGATGACTTCAGTAGATATGGTTATGTCTATTTGATGAGACATAAATCTAAATTGTTTGACAAGTTCAAAGAGTTCAAGAATGAAGCACATAATAAGCTCAGAAATAGTATTAAGGCCCTTCAGTCAAACCAAGGAGGTGAATACTTGAGCTTGGAGTTTGTTGGATACCTTAAGGAATGTGGGATAGTATCACAACTCACACCTTCTTATACGCCACAACAAAATGGTGTATAGGAAAGGAGGAATCAAATGTTACTTGATATGGTTTGTTCGATGACGAGTTTGGCTGATCTACCCGTAGCATTCTAGGGCATGTTAGGTGCTCAAGAATTAGGTAAGGACTTCAAGACTAAGTCACTGTCCAAACTAGAACCCAAAGTCTCAACCCTGCCACTGCACCCAATTATCTTGAGTGTGTGAGGGCCAACTTCAACACTCTCTTCCATCTTGTTGTCCCCAGGAGATGTCAACACCAAGCTCTTGGGAAAGAGCCTACTGATGGTATATAATTTACTTTCAGACTCAAGTATAATCCAAAGTTTCCTACACCAATCTAAAAAATTACTGCCATCCAGCCTGTTTTTTTTTTTTATGATCGATTGCAACGTTAAAGCGGAGTTGTCAATTTTGATTTTACATGTGCAAAATTAAGTGAGTTAATATCATGTTATAAATTTAATTAATCAAGGTATTTTAATTAATTAAATTCTCCCACTATTTTAGTCAAGTTCTAATAGCCCTCACTATTAGAGTCGGGAAGACCTGTTGGCTCTCCTAGTTGGCCAAGATCCCATCAATTCCATTTTGAACCTTCGTGGATCAAATCAAGTTAAAAATGGGTTGATTTAGGTAGGTCACAAACTCAATTTATACCAGCTAATGGCACCAACCATTAATCCTCAAATATAGATTGGGCAAATAAACCAATTACACAATCCAATGGTGCTAACCATTGACCTCAAGTACAACTCTTGGATCTGTAGAGTAGATACTACATATCTTCTTGTGCATTGTAAATTTGCACTTCTCTATGTGTGCCTCTAGTACATGTTTAACCTTTGTTGATCGAAAATCCAAAACTACTTGTTAAGTCTAACCCGACATCATTAAGGAAAAACTCCAATGAAACCCAGCTTCCCATTGATAGACACATATCCTTCGTTGATTGAAAAGGTTTTGATGATTTATGGTTTGACTAAGCCTATGATATTGGAAGGCGTTAATCATAGACTTATTTATGAGGGTTTTTTCCCTTTTGGTCTCATCATTTTATTATCTTTATTAATATGTTGTATCCATAACATTCAACCTTAGCATGCCAACTAAAGCAATAAAGATAAACGTGTTGGTGCATTGCCTTAACTAAACAAAATTCTCCGAGCCTTGGAGAATTTGTATGTCAACCTAGGTAATTAAATTATAAGAGGACTTTCAATTTAAAAACCTGCCTTCTTCAATCCAATGCTTCTTCTCCTCGATCATTACATTAAATTAAAATAAATTCTAATTTAACTTTGCATCAATAAAGAGAAACCTCGTTTTACATTTGAGGGGAGTAAGATAAGAGAGAGAAATAAAAGAGATTAAAAGAAAGGCAAGACATGCATGCCTTATTTTAATTGAAATTACAATCCTCAAATTTAACTAAGTCTAAAGGCAAATGCAACCAACACCATGCAATTTCATCGCAAGAATATGCATATAACAATCAATCAAAAAAAGCAATTTTTTATCACTTGGTAAATTATGAATTACCCCTTGATGTTATACCTTGTTTGCCCAACAAGTTGTAAACCCTTTAGTTTAGTCCCTTATTGTTGGGCCTCCAGAATGATTATAATATGCAACAACAATTATATTAAATTCTGGACCAACATCTATGCGCAACAACACTCAAAACAGCCCAAAATGAAGCCCACCTACACTAACGCGTAAGCTGCTCGAAACAGTAGTTTTACATGCATCGACACATATGGGCAGTAGCGTTAAAGACTTGGTCAACATGAAACAACATGTTAACAATCTACTGGTGCAAACCATGAGTTAATTGACTAACTATTGAATTCATTATGACCTATTTACGAACCTGTAGCAAATTAACGTGCACCAGTGTCGACTGATAGTAAATAGACTGAAACCCCATGCTACAGTAGTCCAAAAACTAATGTAAACCCATTGAAATGCTCCTCAAATATGTAGGAACATATGAGATTTTGAATAGCTCAAAAATAAGAACTGTAGTGTAAATGAGAGCGATTTCCCTAGAGCAAAATCACAGGTTGCCCACAACAGGACAGTTGAGCGTAAAAACACTTAACTTATCAAACACTGGAGTGAAAACACAAAGTGAGGATCAAGGATACATGGGTAAACACATATCCAACAAGGTTGGGTTATTTTCAGCAGTGATTGGCCCAAGGTAGCCCACGTAGACAGCAACGTTACGGTGATCGTGATGATAGTCCTGCATTTTTCAACTGGGGCTGTTGGGGATGGTGGTTGTGTGCCTTAGCACACAATCCCTAAACTATTGACCAAGGTTGCATGTTGAAACACATGGCCATCCCCTCCTCCACACATGGTAGCAGGCGGCTACTGTGTGCAATACACAACAACCGCGCATTGGCGTGCACTGCTTTGTGCCAAGGGCAACAGTAGCTGCATGTTGCTGCTGCTGCTTTGGGTCACAACGCTACCGTGCACCACCAGGCACAGCAGCCAACACCATCACACATGGTGGTGCTTAGGGTTTCACAAAAAACATCTTGATTTCAGCAAAAATCAAGATAATTTAGGGTTTCACAAATAAGGCTTGATTTCAACAAGCCTTATTTGGCCTGGGTTGTTGACTGGACAGTATAATTTGGGGTGTTTTGTAGGATTTTCAAACTTGTAGATACTTATATGTGATTTTTAGGGGTGTTTTAGCTGAATTTCAAACTTTTTTACATATTGATGATGGGTGAAACCGGTTTAATTGGTCAACCCAAGGCCTAGTGGCGTGCTGTCGTAGGCACCCAGAATTAGAACCTTCCGAACCTAACTACTGAACTGTAAGTAGGGTAAGCAAGGGTCGATCCCACGAAGAGTGTCTAGCCGAATTTTCTTTGATGTGAAAAAGGCTGGGGGGTTTGTGTAAAAACAGAAAACAATCTCAGCAAAAACAAAAACAATTTAATTCGAATTCAATCAAAATGACGAACTTGGTCTCTGTCAACATCCCCCACGAAATCTTACTACTGATCATGATGCAAAGATAATCAATTCGCACATTGAATATCCACCGTTGGAACTAGTTTCCTATCTCTCCTTATTGTAATAATCAAGAAACAAGCGATCCTAATTAATCTTACGCCTAAACAACCCTAGACAAGCGCTCAAGATTTAATCTAGTGGCAGCCTTAAGAATTAGAGAGATCGATGAAGCAAACAACACAAACACAAGCGTTGTATTTAATTTAGTTGAATGTTCTTCGTAAGGTTACTAATTCCTGACGCAGCAAATTACTAACCCTAATTGCTTCAAGTTGAGGGATCAAACAATTACGGATTTGATATCAAACTTAGCAGTAGATTTCAACAAATAATACACTAGTAGGCCTCCTAGTAACTAAATGCATCAATCATGAAAATATGCACAGAATAACATTCAATACTCAAACATAATTTAACACTAAAAACAGAAAGATCTCACAGTTTATTTATTCCGAGGTTTCCGTTTCCTTCGACCAAGTTACAAAAGTTCTAGCCGCTCATGGCCATCACAAAAACTCAAGAGAAAAAATTCCAGAGAGGAAAGAGAGAGAGCGTGGTCCTTTCAAACCTAATTGATCTCCCTTTTAAAATCCAATTTTAGAATTCGAATCCCACTCAATCTCCTAAAGAAATATTCTCCTATCCTAAAATAACATTAATCCTAATTTAATTCTAATTGGAAATAAAATAAAATAGGAAAGTGGTGTTTCCAGCTGTAATTTTGTGCAGCATGTATGTCTTCAAAACATGCAATAATAGACTGACTTGCATAACAAGTCAGAACGCTCTAGGACTCTGCAATGCAGGTCATCAACTTCAAGCTCGATTACAACCTTTATTAAGCCATACTCTAAAAACTCAAAACATGAAGTTTTATATCTCTTTCTTAGCGTTCCCAGCATTTTGAATCATCTCAATCGAAGCTCAGATGAGAGAATTATGCCCAGAATACAAAGCAGTGGCAAAACTGTGCGAATTCCCCTAATTAATTCCTTTTTCAATTAACACCTCTATTTGCTTCCTAAACCAAAATAAAGTATAATGATTACAATTAGGAAAACATACATATAAAAGACTAAACATTAAGGGGGTTAAATATGACATTTGCATTCCCATCAAAAATCATATAGGCACACCCTAATTTCCCTTGATTAGTGTATTACATATAACCTTTCACTAATTATTTAATTAGTTCCATGATTTTGAACAAAATCATAAACCAGGTATTAGGCCATTATTATTTTCTAATCTATAAGATTTTTCAATATTTAAAACATATATACACCAATATACTATTTAATAATGACAATTTATTTATACATTATATATATATTATATATATATATATATATATATATATATATATATATTATAATCTATATAGGACATATACATATTTAAATAAATAACCATCTTACATATTAAATCAAATTTGGGATTGGATCCAGGAAATAACCTTTCCAATAAATTTAATTGCTTCGTGAGATTTATCAAAATATCCCTTTGTCAACAAATATGAAAATTCCCCTCACTCGTTTTTTTAAATTGCCTTTTATGTGTATGACCTGCAGGCTCCTCATCATGTCGATAATGAGTAATATCGTGATCAACACCCTATTAATTGTCCCATTACACACAAACCAAGATTGGCCTCTAGTAAGGTATCATGGGCATTCGACAGATTCTGATTCAGCGCATTCACTACCTTTCAATAGTATGGTTACCATGCAATTAAATCCTTTCATCATCTATTATCTCATCGAGATTTGAAGCATAGAAATAATGTCAGCTTCAAGTATAAACCACCTTGACATATTCAGATTTGGTTATCGGACCAATCGACTAACCCAAAGTCAACTCAATTCCACCTTGGCCACAAATTTCAAGGTCGTTGTCCTTTACCAAACATCTCACCGAGATAATTTCTCCTATACCTAGGAGTGATGAATCCTTTGTCAATCTACCATAGTCATGATGTACATCTCAATGTAGCAAATCACTACCATACTGATAACCCTACTAGGATTATGTTTGGCTAGTGTCAAACTACACCAAGAGGTACACATGACGCTCCGATGATCTCAAGTCTAAGGACCACATGCACCACCATCTATGAGAGGATGTATTCCATGGACATTGGGGTCACCATCTATATGTAATCCTTTGATGGGCTAGTCCAAAGAACTCGTGAATAACAAGCACCTATGCGTCGCACCAAGTTGTCACTAAACAACCTTGACATGTGATATATGTCACTACCTTCTGGTAGGGTCATTCAATGCTATGATAGCCTTACCATATTATATGTGCCCTAGGTTTGAATAATACTAGGGCTACGGGGATTTCTAGAATGGCCACCATAAGTGATCATAGGGATCTCACAATCAAGACTTATCATTGCTTGATTCCCTCGTCATTGTTCAACCACTCTAAGGGCATATATTAATACATACATATGGAATATGTTTTACATAATATAAATGATGCCTTTATAGATTGAATAATTATGATCCATAGAGACAACATACAATAATATGATTGGCTTAGGGGCACCTACTTTAACATGTGCTTCTCAATGTAGCCAACCACCCCCGTACTGATAACCCTAAATAGAACTATGTTAGGCCATCGTCAAACTACATCGATATTTACACTGCACTTTAGTGATATTAAGTCTAAGGCTCATGTGCACCACCATCAGTTAGAGGATATATTCCATAGACATTGGGTTACCATCGATATGGAATCCTCTGGTGGGTCTGTCCAGTGAACTTGGCAAATGCAATTAGCCATGTGTTGCGATCTGAGTCAATTCTTCGTTTAGAGCAAATATATGATACACCATATAATTTACTCTCATGTCTAAGTTATCAAGCTTTTGGGTCAAAAGCTCAAACTTATCTATGGCAGTATTTAACAAACCGATCTCCGACTTTCCCTCGAGTCCATGATCCAAATGAAAATAAGTCTTATTTACACAGACTTCATCATTTGAACCATTATTCATGCTATAGAACTTTCAACAGATTAGCAGGTCTAGATACCCTTGTCTTCCAAAGTTCTAATACCATTAAACCCACATAATATTTGTTATACCCAGTCTAACAAATATTATTACAATTAATAACTAAACACCTAGTTGATTAATTGGAAAGAAAAAAACATAGATTCAGTTTTAAAGAGAATAATTCATACCTGGGCATTAATCTTCTTGAATGAACCTTTCTCTTTGCTTCGAGTATGCAATTCAAAAGTAAAACAAGAGTTGAGGGAATGAATTTTTTCACAAACTAAAAATACTATTGATTTTTCTTCGAATAAATATGTACATAAGCTTCTCTTTATATACATAAATTCAGATTTCAAATGAATTGAATCCGTAAAAAAAAACAAAACAAAAGGTCTAATCAAGCACCAACTAAAGGTGACTTGTCAAACCTGCAAAGGCTAATAAACTAGTAAGAAAATAACATCTCTCTCAAAGATAATGACACTGGAGTCCACATGTCTCCCACATGTCTTACAAAGATATAATTATTACATTACACGTTTTACATATCAAAATATAATTAAACGACAATACACAACATCCAATGCCTTCTTTTAATCTGGATCGTTGAATTCTATTGGCAAAATCCTAGATGTCCACGTATTATCTTCCGCTTGTTTGATACACGCCAGCGTATTATGTGTTGGACATTTTCGGTTGTCCAAATCTCAATCATCTAGATTTTTATCAATCTTTAAAGTTATCCACTTCTATAAGATCAATAAAATCTTTTAGAGTATCATCTTCTTGGGCTTCCTGGTCGTGGGCTAAGACCATCCTCAGAGACCAATATTATCTTCCATTAAAGCTTGCTTTGATAGATAGGCTAAATCAAACCCTTCTATTAGTGTTCTTAACTGGCTTGGTTATGTTTGAAAAGTGTATCCTGGATTGTCGCATACCTATCTGGTAAAACTACCACTATCCAATTATGGATATGGACAATAACATTTGCTTTAACAAGCTCTTCCAGCTTGGATTTAACCAGTAGCAGTTTTGCAATATGCAACTTGGTCCAATCTTCCTATTCTTTCCTTTGAATTTCTTATAGTATGTAAGATCCCATTCTTACCTCGTTATCTAACATAATTCAATACCATGGTTCTCCTACAAGAAATTCCCATATCTTTACAGGTTGAACATTATAGTTCTCTTGCAATGAGGAAGTAATCATGGAAGTGAAAGTGTCGACCTTTCTATTCAATACATAGAGCGTTTGTTTAACCGTGTTTGGCATATTCGGGTCCACTATTTCTTCCTGTACACCAATTTTCATTCTATCGATCCATCCTCTATTCAAAAGATTTCTACAATAACCTTTTCTAGCTAATCCTTGGACCAAATCTGCCAAGTCAGTTTTTCCTAATTTCATTATTAGATCATTTAAATTCTCGAGTTTGAGATCTATCATGTCAAACAAATGACATTTTCTCATTACCTTGATTTTTTGAATTCTTGCTTCATAAAGCAGAGCAGTTCCTCTAAACTCCTTGTCTTCATAAAACAGTTTGTCAGCTTCCAACCAAGCTATCCTTCTCACTAACTTCTCTAAACACCTCTGCAGTTGTACTTCCCCTTGACTTGTCCCTAATGCAATTCTAATTTGGGCTTCCAAATCCTTTTAGAGTTTTTGACTAGCCAAAGTTAACCTTAAGCCTTCTAGAAAGCTAAACTTCTTCTAAATATCCGCGTCAATTAACCGCTTTTGTGGAGTGTGTGGAATCACCACGCTTGCAGGGCCTAATGATGAATCCTCAAAAGTTTTTGTCCTTGGCAGTGGACAATAAGCCTATTCATGTCCTTCCTATTTACAGACCAACAAACCATTGCTTTCTTCTGAGTTTTCTGTTTTTCCTTCTTAGGAATAACCTCCTTTTTAGAAGTAACTTCCTTTGTAAAAGTACCTTTCAAGCATTGAAATTTTGGGTTTCTTCTTTCCAAAGTATCAAAGTCATAGTCTTGACTTTTTTCTTCTTTAACTTGCTTTGCTATAGTAACCTGCTTAGGAGTAGAGATCACCTACTTATCTATAGTCTTCTCTTTTTTAGTAGTAACCCTTGGAGCTGAAGTTATCTTCAAGGGACAATTCCTTCTCGAGTGTCCTCGTTGTTTACACTTGGAACATGAGAAGTGATTTCCAGTTTCCTTCTTGTCTGCCATTATCTTGTAATTCTTTAGAGAAATGTCTAGACAAAAAGTTAGCAACCAAGTTAGATTTACCAGAAATATATTCAAATTTGATTATATGATTTGCAAACCATACTTGCCATCTGATTAGTCTAGCTTTGTCATCCTTTAAAGACAATTTCATAAAAGTTTTTAAATATTTAGAGTCTGTCCTTAAAGTAAATTCCTGATTGATTACGAACAATCAAAATCGTTCAATACATTCTTTCGCTGCTAAGACATCATTTTCATGAACAGGATAGTTTATCTCAGCAGGAGAGAATTTTCCTGACGCATATCGAACAATCCATTCAATATTATCAGTACCCTGAGCCTTAAGCACACCTCCCCAGTATAAGTGGGAAGCACCACTCTCTATAATAAATGCATCCTCATCTTTCGGGAGTTTTAAAGGTTTTAATTGCTTTGGTCTGTGGTGTGATGTCGTAGGCACCCAGAATTAAAACCTTAAAAATACGCATAGTAGTGTGAGTAGGGATCGTTCCCATAGAGAGTGTCTAGCTGAGTTTTATGTTACGTGAACCAGTATGGGAGGGATTTTAGTAAAAAAAGAAACAATTTTAGGAAAAGATATTTAACCTAAATTACCGAAATCAATCAAAATAACGAAACTTGGTCTAAATCAACATCCACTATCGAAATCTTAAAACTGATCATTGATGCAAAAATCAATCAATTCTTACTTTGAGTATTCACCGTTGGAACTATTTTCCTATCTCTCTTTAGTTGTAATTAATTAGGAAACAAGCGATCTAATTAATCTTACTACTAAACAACCTTAGACAAGTGCTAACGATTTAATCTAGTGGTAGCCTTAAGACCTAGAGAGATCGATGAAGCTAAACAACACAAACTCAATCGGTTGTATTTAATTTAGTTGAATGTTCTTCTTAAGACTTAATAATTCCTGACGCAGCAAATTCTTAAACCCTAATTGCCTCACAAGTTAAAGGGATCAAACAATTACAGATTTGATATCTAACTTAGCAGTAGATTGCAACAAATAATAAACTAGTAGGCCTCCTAGTAATTAAATGCAACAATCATGACAATATGCATAGAAGAACATCCAATACTCAAAACATAAATTGAACACTAAAAATAGATAGATCTCATAGTTTTATTGATTCCGAGGTCTCCGTTTCCTTCGACCAAGTTCTAAAAGTTTAGCAGCTCATGGCTATGAAAAACTCAAAAGAAAACGAATTCCAGCAGAGAGAGAAGAGAAAGGTGTGCGTGATATCTCAGTCAATCTGATCTCTCTCCCCTTTTAAACATATCCCATTCAAATCTTTTAATCCTACTAAATCTCTTAAAAATATTCTAATATCCTAAAATAACATTTATCCTAATCTGATTCTAATTAATTGAAAATGAAATAAGTCCTAAAATAAAATAGGAAAGTGGTGTGTCCAGCTGTAACTTGCGTGCAATAGGTCTTCAAATCTTCCAATAATAAACTGCCTCTTTATTGCATGACAAGGCAGAATGTTCCAGAACGTCGGCAGTGCAGATGCGTCAACTTAAAGCCCGATTATAACCTTGATGCAGCGAGTATCTCTCCAAAATCAAAACATGAAAGTTGTAGATCTCTTCTTAGGGTTCCACATAATTTTGAATTATTTCAATCAGAGCTCGGATGAGAGAGTTATGCCCAAATTATGAAGCGATGTCAAGATTGTCCGAATTCACCTAATTAGTTCCGTTTTGCATTTAACGCGTCCATTTGCATCCTAAATCAAAATAGAATAATAATGAGTACATTTAGGCAACAAATAGGTATAAAAGACTAGACATTAAGGGGGGTAAATATGACATTTTGCATTCTCATCAGTCTGCTTAACATATTTAGTATCTTCAAGTGTCCAAACCCAGGCAATTTATCACTAACCTTAAGTGTCAAGCCATTGATTTCATTAGTGAGATTGGGAACATACTCGCGCATATAATTGGCTAATCCAAGAAATTGTTGTAATATGTGCTTATCGTCTAGCACATCTAAGAATTCTAGCAACTTCTTCAAGATATGTTCTTAGAGTTGAATACCTCCTTCACCTATCTCAACGCCTAAGAACTTCACCTTGTACATAAACCATTCTACCTTTCTTTCAGATAGAATCATTCCATTATCAAGGAACCTTTTGATCACCAGTTTAAGATGATTTACATGCTCTTCTTTGGTCTTACTAAAAACTAGAACATCATCAATATAGACTACATAAAAGTTAGACAAGTCTCCAAAGACTTTATCCATTTTCCTCTGGAATATTGATGGTGCCTTCTTAAGCCAAAAAGGCAGAACCATCCATTCAAACAATTCTTTTGGACAGGTGAAAGCCGTCAAAGGAATGCTTGACTCCTCCATTCTAATCTGCTAGAAACCTGACTTTAGATCAAATTTTGAGAAGATTTTTCCAAATCTAGCTTTATTCAAACAAATTGATTTTTTTGGTATCTTGTAGGCATCATCAATAGTTTTATCATTTAATTGCCTATAATCGATAACCATCCACACCTTGCCTCTTTCCCACTCAGCTCTATTCATGACCATGAATGCCAGCGAAAAGTGTGGGCTTTCGCTAGTGTGTATTAATTGCTTTTCCAACAATTCCTGTATTTGCTTGCTAAATTCCTCTTCTGCATCAGGAGTATAAGGATAGGATTTTGTAGTTATCATATCATCATCCTTTTTTAATTTAAGCGAAGCATATATACCATTCATGTCCCATAGCTTTAGCGATTGATCATCAAAACATAGAGAAAGTTCCTCTTTAAAGGATTTTACAAGTTCCTCTATCCTTAAAGAGTTCTTTTGGCTCTTGTTTTCAACCTTCAAGATTATCTCTTTATCTATTGATTTATCCATTTTCTCAAGGCATGCACAAGAGGGACCAACCTCCTACTATATACCCCGTGCGATCCGGTTTATATGATAACTAGGATATAATCTCTGAAAGAAAACATTACAAGCCTCCTCCATTCCTTCTGCTTCAGAAGCTTTCAACCACCATTTTTCTTTTTCCAAAATTTGGAAAACAATGTGATCTACTTCTTGCCTTACTTTCACCGGTCTAAAACTGTTTCTAACTTTCAAAACTTCAGGCTTAGCAAGAATAGAGATTTTATGACCTCCAAGGATAATGTGGTCGTTATCGTGAGTGCTTGCCCTCGTAGAAAGCTATTTCCAAGAATAAAATATACTTCTAAGTAATCCACTATTAGGATTTCCCTTAGAGTAAATTTTTTCTCGTTTACAGTACAACCACGTTTCAACCACATTTGTGATTATACTTTGACCTCCATTTGCAACCGTATTTAGAATTGGTCTTTCCAATGATTCCATAGCTACTTTGGAAAAAATTGTTTTCTTGCAATACATTTGGTTGCTCCTGTGTCTACAAGAACATCTAAAGTATATTCCTCATATTCTAGAAAACATAGTTTAGCACGAATGCAAGTGTCAATAGTTCCTTGCACTAGCGCATGACAATGCATTTCATAACTCATCATCATTTTCGTGCTTGGAGTTTCGTCTTCATATATTGGAATTTGTACAAATTTATATCCAACTATTTTCCTGCTATTACTACTCCTAGCATCACTAGTAGTGTCATCTATTTCTGGTTTTTTCCTTGATATGATAGATTGAATTTCCTTATTCTGTTCCAAAGACACCTAGTTTCTAGGTGTAGGAAGAGTAACCTCAACCTCATTATCAAGTTCCTAGATTTGAATTCCCCGATTGTGTTGAAAGTTCTATAGCATGAATAATGGTTCAAATGATGAAGTCTGTGTAAATAAGACTTGTTTTCATTTGGATCATGGACTCGAGGGAAAACCGTAGATCGGTTTGTTAAATACTGCCATAGATAAGTTAGAGCTTTTGACCCAAAAGCTTGATAACTTAGACAGGAGAGTAAATTATATGGTGTATTGTATATTTGCTCTAAACAAAGAATTGACTTAGATCGGAAAATAGATTGAAAAGGTCAATTCTGCACTTCAAAAGGTCAAGACACTGGAACACATCCTAACTATTTTGCTAAGCCAATAAAATAGGAGATGTCCTTGGTTTTAAGTGACATTGAACAAGTGTCGCCTATTGAAGGGTATACGGAACAAGAGGTTAAACAGGTCACGTTAGAACTCTATAACGAAAACCTAGATATTCGAGAAGAGTATCTGACTTGGCTAGGAGTAAAGTGACTTTTGGATGTTATCCAAAAGGCCTTTACTCAAGGGTGCTCAAAGATTTTATGCTTTATCTGTCGAATTTCAACCATTGAAGTTGCCGAGTTGGAACTTCAGAATAAGTGGTTGGAAAAGGCTGAGGTAGTAATTCCTCATTGGTATGGCGAATCCCAGCCGAATCTGGATCATGAACCATATAAAGAGTCAGACTTTGCAATTAGGTTAAGGATTGATTCAGATTGACCATGGGTGGTTAGGACGTTCTGGATCAGTTTGCAGCAAGTCTACAGGATAGGGTATGTCTAGTTCGTGGCTAAAGAAACCCAAGGTGATTAGGAAAAGGCGAAAAAGCTTTTTATGAAAGGAGTAAAGGAAGAAGACTTTGTTTCTAAAATGGACGGCAAACGGAAGGTTGATATTCTGGAAATTTCTACATCTGATGCTGAAAGGATCAACAAGTATTATGAGGAAGAAATGAAGAAACAAAGGAAAGGGGAAGAAACTGGAGGTTTGAAAATTACTCCATGACCTAAAAAGGCAAAGCTCGATGAGCTAATCTCTAGACTCAGGGAATCTGAGTTTAAAGATGACCTGCTTGAAGGAATTCGTAACCCTTTAAATTCTTTCGAAGGATTCCTCAAGGAAATCTCCAAACCGGAATATAAACAAACTTATCCCACAAAGATAAGATCGGAGTTTATACCTATGGGAATACCTAGAATGGTAGAGATACCGTCTAGTGGTAGTTTCCTAAACAAATATTGCGTCACCAATGTTACTGATGCAATTGAATGTGGAAAACTGTTAACTGAGTTCATGTGCAAAATAAGGCTTTTAGACTCAGTGATACTTATAGGTTTCTAAGATCCACTTTGTAGGGAGCTGTAGGAAACTTCTGGAGAAGTTTAGAAGTTGGTACGGGTCTGTTAGATATTGTAAGGGACTTGAAGAATGCAGAGGCTATTCTTGCACTCTTCAAAGATATGCTCTGTCGAGAATTTACTGGGATAACCATAACTAGTAGGAATCTGGTAGAGGTAGTTGCCTTAGACGCTTTGACAAAACTTAGGCTTTGTGACATATGTCTGTTTGAAAATTTCGTCTACGAATATAGACGATATTTCTATCAGTTGCCTGGTGGCACAGAGGAAGTCATGAAGAATACTTTCTTTGCTAAGCTTCCCTAAGGATGGGATAACACAACAAACAAGGCGTTTAAGCTTCTAGTCGAAAAGAATCAGGTTGTTGATTCTTTGGGAGGAAGAACAGAAGTTGTTAGACAACTCGTGAGAACAAGATGTTTGAACGCCAAATTTGATAAAGAGGCCAAAAGACTTGAGTTCAATGAATCTTGTTGTCAAAATTTTGATGGAGTGCCAGGACAATATGGCTGTGAGTCGAGGAATTCGATTAAATATCAAAGTTGGAAAAACCATATGAAACAGAAATGAACATTTGGTAAAAAGAATTTTAAGCCAAAATGTTTCTGTAATATGGTAAAAAAACCTGCTACCAATAAACGGAATCTTCCAGATCATGGAAGGTTTATTAGGCAAACAAGGAAGGGTAGACTCAATACTAAGGAATGCGGAGTGCGTAAGTATTATGTTACCTGCCCATCTGGCAATAACGCAAAAGATTGTAATTGTTGCTGGATTCGTGGTGACAAAAATCATTTTGCAGATGAATGCCCTCATAAGGGAAAGAAGGAGGCAGCGATAAGATTTTTGGAAGTTAATGCTGAAAGCCAAACTTTTGAATTTGAGCCAGTTTGGGGATACAAAATTGATTCAGATGACGAGGTTTATGAATTTAATTTGGATTACTATGAAGATTCAGATTCTTCAGAGGATGACTCAAAAGGTATGACTTTTGAGGAACAATCTTGAAATCTTCAACACATAGATATATTCATGCAAAGGACTAGAAATCTTAGTGAATATCCTAGGAATAGTGGAATTGGTGATGAGGATGATCTTATCCCAATTAGAAATGAAGATGAAAATCCTAACTCAATAATTAGTTCGTCATCTAATTATGAGGATCACTTGGAACAATCTTCAAATCTTCAACGCATAGGTATATTCATGCAAAGGACGAGAAATCTTAGTGAATATCCTAGGAGTAGTAGAATTGGTGATGAGGATGACCTTATCCTAATTAGAAATGAATGTAAACCCCGCGTTATTATTCCAATGCCTTAAGGTATGAAATTTACTTTTCAAGTAATTTTCTTTTTTTGAATGGAAGGGTAAAATGGTCAATTTACATGCATTTTGAGATGTGGCCATTACTAAGTGTAAGGGGTGATGTCATTGAAGAGAAATGAGGGTAGAATAGTCATAAAGTTGATTGATATGGTTAAATGGCGTAAACAGTAACCAAGGGTATAATGGTCTTTTCATACAAAACCATATGATTAAGTGTCCATAAAAGTGCACCAAGGGTAAATTAGTCATTCACCTAATGGGATTGCTTAATGGATAAGTGTTTCAAAGAAGTCAAATGGCATTAAATGAGTGCTTATCTTTTGTGGTGGAAATGACCAAAACGCCCTTATATGAAAAATTTACGCCAAAAGACCTATACCTAACTTTTATTGACCAATCACATATAGCACAATTGAATAAATATTACAAGGTTTAAAGAGAGGTAGGCGCCTTGTACACCCCAAACATATCACTTCTCTCATCTCTCAAATCCACCATAAAAGCCACTAATCCAAGCTTTTATTCTCAAATTTTCTTAGGATTTAAGTTGATTTCAAAGGAGATCACCATCCACCCTAAAGAATTTCAATTTCAGGGTTAAAGGTGAGTTTTAAACCCTAGTTTTTCTGAATTTTTAGTTAAAAGAGAAATTCATAAGTGGTTGTGTGTGTAAGGTGAAAGGTGAAACTTTGGAGCCAAGGAGGAGTACCTTGTGCTTTGAATACTAAGGTAAGGAAAAAAAAATCTCCCTTATGACTACAATTGATAACACCTAGGGTTTATGAAACTTACATTTATTTATGTTAATATGAGTGTGGATGCTATGTTTTGGTTATGGATTGTTTAAATGGGTGTGTTGATTGGTGTATGTGTGCATGTGGAGATGATTACTGCAATGAAGAGATTTGTAGTTGGAGAGTGTTTTGGCACTTTTTGGTTCTGTAAAAAGGGAGGTTTTTATGGCCTTTATACTAAGAATGATATGGCAAATGATATGAAGTGCAAATGAAGGTGACATGGTTAAAATGAAAGAATTCGGATTTGGCTTTTGAGACTATACTTACATGCTTCACTGAATCAGTCATAACTGAAGTTTAGAAGTCTGATTGAGTTGATTCTTGAAGTGTTAAAAATTTAGAAACTGACCTAAAACTTTATGTTTAGCCAAAAATAAATTCGAATTGAGGATAATGGAAAAAATTGTTGAAAGTAACAAACTGTATGGCATCCACCTTCTTAATGGAAATTCATTTGTTTCTAATTCTAATAAAACCTGAATAATCTTACTACTGAAATTCCTTGTATTGTATGAGAAATGAATGAATTATGTAAGAAGTTTAGTGGAGAATATAGTATGATTGAGCATGGAATATGTAGTCCATATGTTGCATTCATAATGGTAATGCATATAGCTTATTAGTTGTCTATGAAAAATTTATGAAATGTAAAGAATGAATTCCATGAGTCTCTTGAGGTTAAACCAAGATCAGAGGAATGGAATTCTTATGGAAACCATGAGTCCTTTGAGGTGACGACCAAGAGCAAGGTAATGGTTTAAATGAATCTGATCGGATAACAAAGACTAATGAAACCATCAAGTATAAAGACAAAAGAAATAAGCATGCCATGTACATGAATATTTATAAGTCAATATGTTATGTTTATTATGTATGATATGTTATGACTTATGTTTATGAGAAAAGTCCAAAGTGTATGATTTTTTATGAACTTGTATGTTAAAGAATGAAGGTCATATTTTGTAGATAGGTAAGGCCTAAGTAATATACTTGTAAAATGATGAATAATGAACCTTAATAGTTTATAAATGGCCATATTCCTTACTGGCGATTAGCGCTCACCCACGAAATGTTTTAAAATGTTTTGCAGGTAAGGATTAAGGCATGAAGCTGGGGAGAGGATTCCGAGGGAGGCTAGAGCCTGAAGTGGATGTTTTAATTATGACTTTTGAATGGTTTTGCTAGTATTTAGTGTAGTAATTATGTTTATATCTCATAATGCAGTAAATATGTCCATGTTATTATGGAGTATATATGTTTGTGTTAATAAAAGAAATCAAATTGCTAGTAAATTTTGTAAAAGTGTGTATGTTCTCGTAAGTACTACTATGGATTTCATAATGTACTCCAAGAAAGGAAACTATATTTTTACTTGTACAATGAACTTAATATAGTTTAGAAATTTAAATGTTTTAAAATAAAAATAGATATATTTTTAAACTACAAGTTTATTCTTTTAATAGGATTTTAAAATAAACTTCTTTCCTAGGCGTGCCTTTTCTAGGTTCTCAATGGCCAAGGGATACTTAGGAAATACTCGGCTAGGGAGGGGTTTTACAATGAAGATGAAAATCCTAACTCAATAATTAGTTCGTCATCTAATTATGAGGATCGCTCGGGTAACCCGGATAATTAGGTAATTTCAAGGTTAACACCTAGAGAAGTTTTCGAGAAATGCTCTAAGTGGTTATTTAAAGCTGAAGGCTTGGAAGATGTACACAAAAAACCTGTTTGTGTAGCTTCATCTCAGTCTCAAGAAGGTGAATTGGTACTCTCGAACGATGGGTGGCTACAGAAGGTTAGAAATCTTACCAAACGGGCAAATGACAAGTATAATTATGTGCAACTTGGTACTATACAGATACGTGTACAAGGATTATTCCGTGGAGGAATGAATGTACCTGTTTAGGTTGCTTTGTTGGACAGGCAATGAATTACATTTGGAAAAGCTTTAGTTGGCGATTTTCACGCTAAGTTGGCTTTGGGAGATGCCTACGGGACTGTTAAACCAGCATATATGGTTAGTCTCCAGGATCCAAATCTTAAACGGATTATGGTTCTTCGAATTCATACTTCAGGGCTAGAAGACTTAATGACTTCTAGTGACGGAATCACAATCCAGTATAGGTTGATTTATCAGTTGATAAATTTCGTTAATCCTATAAGAATGAACTCCAATGCAGCTACTGAGGTTCATGGCCCGGGATAGGATTTTGTAATTCCAATTCGACCTATGGTAGTCAATGCTAAGGCTCTTACGTGGCCGAAACGATGGGTTTTAGAATATTCAACACAGCCTAGCGTGGTGGAATTAAACCCAAATTAGGGAATTCAAATCCTAGAACTTGATAATGAGGTTGAGGTTACTCTTCCTACGCTTAGAAACTCGTGTCTTTGGAACGATATAAGGAAATTCAATCTATCATATCAAGGAAAAATATACCAAAAACAGATGACACTGCTAGTAATGCTGGGAGTAGTAGTAGTAGAAAAATAGTTTGATATAAATCTGTACAAATTCCAGTATATGAAGACGAAACTCCAAGCACGAAAATGATGATGAGTTATGAAATGCATTGTCATGCGCTAGTTCAAGGAACTATTGACACTTGCATTCGTGCTAAACTGTGCTTTCCAGAATATGAGGAATATACTCTAGATGTTCTTGTAGACACAAGAGCAACCAAATGTATTGCAAGAAAACAATGTTGTCCAAATAAGATTTGGAAATCATTGGAAAGACCAATTCTAAATACGGTTGCCGATGGAGGTCAAAGTATGATCACGAATGTGGTTGCAAACGTGGTTATACTATTGAATGAGAAAAAAATTACTCTAAGGGAAATCCTATTAGTGGATTACTTAGAAGTAGATTTTATTCTCGAAAATAGCTTTCTGCGAGGGCAAGAAGAAGTTAGACCATTTACTCAAGATAACGACCACATTATCCTTGGAGGTCATAAAATCCCTATTCTTACTAAGCCTGAAGTTTCGAAAGATAGAAATGGTTTTAGACCGGTGAAACTAAGGCAAGAAGTAGATCACATTGTTTTCCAAATTTTGGAAAAAGAAAAATGGTGGTTGAAAGCTTCTGAAACAGAAGGAATGGACGAGGCTTGTAATGTTTTCTTTAAGAGATTATGTCCTAGTCATCATATAAATTGGATCGCACGGGGTATATTGCAAGAGGTTGGTCCCTTTGGTGCATGCCTTGAGAGCATGGGTAAATCAACAGATAAAGAGATAATCTTGAAGGTTGAAAACAAGAGCCAAAAGAACTCTTCAAGGATAGAGGAACTTGTAAAATCCTTTAAAGATGAACTTTTTCCATGCTTTGATGATCAACCGCTAAAGCTATGGGAAAGGAACAGTATATATGCTTTGTTTAAATTAAAAAAGGATGATGATACAATAACTACCAAATCCTGTCCTTATACCACTGATGCAGAGGAGGAATTTAGCAAGCAAATACAAGAATTGTTCGAAAAGCAATTAATACACGCTAGCGAAAGCCCACACTGTTAGAGTAGGTGCCCTAGAGCCAATCAATTATTATAGAATTGACTCTTTGTAATAATGTTCATTGATCAATAAAAGACATTTTATTCTATATCAGGTAAATCATCATTGTATGTATTGATATGTGTCCTTAGAATGGTAGAACCGTGATAAGGGTATCAAGTGTTTCAAATCTTGATCTTGAGAACCCTATGAGCACATATGGTGGCCATTCTAGAAACGTTCGTAGCCCTAGTATTATTATGAAATAAGGGCACAGATAATACAGTAAGGCTATCATATTGTTGAACGACCTTGTCGAAAGACAGTGATTGATCTCACTTGTCAAGGTTGTTTGGTGACAACCTGGTGCAACACATGGGTGCTTACTGTAGGCAAGTTCACTGGATTGACCCACCAGCGGATTCCATATGGATTGTAACCCTAGTGTCTATGGAACAAATCCTCTAATGAATGGTGGTGCATATGATCCTTAGACTTGAGATCACCAGAGCGCCTTGTGCACCGATTGGTGTAGTTTGACACAAGCCCAACGCAGTTCTATTCAGAGCTGTCAATACGGTAGTGATTGGCTGTATCAAGGAGTGTATCAAGACTATGGTAGATTGACAAAGGATTCATCACTCCCGGGTACAGGATAAGTTATCTCACGGTTCAATTCAGTAAATGGCAATGACGCTAAAACTGTGGCCACAGTGGGATTGAGTTGTTGCTCAATCTAGTTTATAATTCAGGTCATTGGTCCAGTAACTGAATACATAATATTGAGAGTAACTGAGGTTGACAATATTTCTATGCCTCGGTCTCGTCGAGATAACGAACGATGAAAGGATTGGATTGTATGGTAACCATATTGTTGAAAGGTAGTTGATTCGCTGAATCCAAATCTATCGGGTGGCCATGATGCCTTGCTAGGGGCCAATCTTGGTTTGTGTGTAGTGAGACGATTAATTGGTGTTAATTGCGATACTACACACTACTGGTATGATGAGAAGCCTACAGGTCACACACATAGAAGATAATTTAAGAGCCAGTTTATAAGAACAGTGTTTTCGTCTTCTTAGGCAAAAAGGGTATTTTGGTAATCTCACAGTGTAATTAAATTTGCTAAGGTCGTAGCCTTTATTTAATTTGATATTAAAATTAAATAAGTGAGATTACATTTAAATATGTGTTCGCATATATTTTAAATAAATTATCATTATTGTTAAATGTTAATATTATATATATATTAATTTAATTTAATTGAGATAATGATAATTAAAATTAAAATATCTAAATGGGGTTGTTTGGATACAAGGGGTGTTTGGGTTGGTGCCCAAGCCTATTCCATGATGGAATAGGGCCAAGTGTGCAGTATATAAGTGCAACACTTTGTGAAATTAATAATTAATTCATTTCAATCATTTGATAAAAATCCCAGCCCCCTTTTTCTCTCCCACGCCAGTTTCCTTTTTGCTTGAAACAAAATTTGCTTGATTTTGTTCTTGGTTCTTAAGGCTAAAGAAGATCTAGCTAATCCCTCTTTAATTCCTTAGGGTTATCTTCGTGTGGACTAATGGTGGTTCGATCCTACCCTTGGATCGGTAGCGAAACCCATTCGGTGATAAAGCTGGAGTAGCCTCCAAACGTGGGTATGGTTTCTTAACTTTAAATTGATTTTCTACAGATTCTAATATGTTGTATAAACGGTAAATTTGTGCCCTGATCTTGGTTCTAAGGAACGATCCATGTTGTTTATATTTTTGTTTCCGCTGCCATAACTTGATTGTTTCCTAACACACACTCTTCACCGGCATTCATGGTCATGAATAGAGCTAAGTGGGAAAGAGGCAAGGCGTGGATGGTTATCGATTATAGGCAGTTAAATGATAAAACTATTGATGATGCTTATAAGATACCAAACAAATCAGCTTGTTTGAATAAAGCTAGATTTGGAAAAATCTTCTCTAAATTTGATTTAAAGTCAGGGTTTTGGCAAATCAAAATGGAGGAGTCAAGCATTCCTTTGACGGCTTTCACCTGTCCGAAATGATTGTTTGAATGGATGGTTCTGCCTTTTGGGCTTAAGCAGGCACCATCAATATTCTAGAGGAAAATGGATAAAGTCCTTGGAGACTTATCTAACTTTTGTGTAGTCTATATTGATGATGTTCTTGTTTTTAGTAAGACCAAAGAAGAGCATGTAAATCATCTTAAACTGGTGATCAAAAGCTTCCTTGACAATGGAATGATTCTATCTGAAAGAAAAGTAGAATGGTTTAAGAACAAGGTGAAGTTCTTAGGTGATGAGATAGGTCAAAGAGGTATTCAACTCCAAGAACATATCTCGAAGAAGTTGCTGGAATTCCTAGATGTGCTAGAAGATAAGCACATGTTACAACAATTTCTTGGATTAGCCAATTATATGTGCTAGTATGTTCCCAATCTCGCTAATATAATCAATGGCTTGACACTTAAGGTTAGTGATAAAGTGCCCTGGGTTTAGACACTTGAAGATACTAACTGTGTTAAGCAGATCAAAGCCTTGACAAAGCAATTAAAACCTTTAAAACTCCTGGAAGATGAGGATGCACTTATTATAGAGAGTGATGCATCCCACTTATACTGGGGAGGTGTGCTTAAGGCTCAAGGTATTGATAATATCGAACGGATTGTTTGATATGCGTCAGGAAAATTCTCTCCTACTAAGACAAACTATCTTGTTCATGAAACGAAAGTTTTATCAGCAAAAGAATGTATTAAACGATTTTGATTGTTCGTAATCAGTCAGGAATTTACTTGAAGGATAGACTCTAAATATTTAAAAACTTTTATGAAACTGTCTTTAAAGGATGACAAAGCCAGACTAATCAGATGGCAAATTTGGTTTGCAAATTATAGAATCAAATTTGAATATATTTCTAGTAAATCTAACTTGGTTGCTGACTTTTTGTCCAGACATTTCTCTAAAGAATTACAAGATAATGGCGGATAAGAAGGAAACTAGAAATCACTTCTCATGTTCCAAATGTAAACAACGAGGACACTTGAGAAGGAATTGTCCCTTGAAGATAACTTCGACTCCAAGGGTTACTGCTAAAAAAGAGAAGACTACGGATAAGCAGGTGATCTCTACTCCTAAGCAGGTTACTGTAGCAAAGCAGGTTAAAGAAGGAAAGAGTCAAGACTATGACTCTGATACTTCGGAAAGAAGAAACCCAAAATTTCAACGCTTAAAAGGTACTTTTACGAAGGAAGTTACTTCTGAAAAGGAGGTTACTCCTAAGAAGGAAAAACAGAAAACTCAAAAGAAAGCAATGGTTTGCTGGTCTTGTAAACAAGAAGGACATGAACGGGCTTATTGTCCACTACCAAAGACAAAAACTTATGAGGATTCATCATCAGGCACTGTAAGCGTGGTGATTCCATACACTCCACAAAAGCGGTTAATTGACGTGGATATTTGTGAGACGTTTAGCTTTCCAAAAGGCTTAAGATTAACTCCGGCTAGTAAAAAACTCTGGGAGGATTTGGAAACCCAAATTAGAATCGCATTAGCTACAAATCAAAAGGAAGTACAACTACAGAGGTGTTTAGAGAAGTTAGCAAGAAGGATAGCTTGGCTGGAAGCTAACAAACTGTTTTATGAAGACAAGGAGTTTAGAGGAACTGCTTTGCTTTATGTAGCAGGAATTCAAAAAATCGAGGTAATGAGAAAATGTCATTTGTTTGACATAATAGATCTCAAACTCGAGAATTTAAATGATCTAATAGTGAAATTAGGAAAAATTGACTTGGCAGATTTGGTCCAAGGACTAGCAGTTTATCCTAATGGCGCTATGGAATTGTACGTTCCATGGAAAACCTTTAGAAAAGGTTATTGCAGAAACCTTTTTGATAGAGGATGGATCGATACAATGGAAATTGATGTACAGGATGTAAGTAATTGATCTACCATACCCAACAAAAAAAACAAAAATTCAATCGGTAAATCAATTACCTTTCTTTGCCTAGATCCGAGTATAGATTATACCGTTTACATGTTTATAAACAAAAATATGTATAAAGTAAATCCATTCAAGGATTAGAATACTTACGTATGTTTGGAGGCTCCTTTGAATATCTCCGATTTCAGACAGAAACACTGTTCACGGCACTGTTCACGGTTAATGTTCACGACACTGTTCACATGTACTATTCACCGTCTACTGTTCATGTGATTTTTCGCAATCGATCCAAAGTAGGATCGCACTCACGGAAGTCCACATGAAGATAATCCGCAAAACCCTTGATTATTTTGCTAGAATAATCAAGGGCTCCAAGAATCAAGAAAGAAGAACAAGAAAAGTTTTCTTTTTGAGAGAGAGATAGGGTGGCTTGGGTTTTAATTAAATGAATAATTATGTCTACTGCTTTAATTTTAAGTTGCACTTATATAGTGCAACAATTAAAACCCTATTCCACTTAGGAATAGTCATGGGCTCCAACCCTAGTTCACCCTTGCAACCAAACACACCCTTTATGGTATTTTAATTAATTAATTATTATTATAATTAAAATCAATTAATATATACTAATATATTAACATTCAATTAATAATAATAATTCATTTAAATATATACATAGATATATTTAAATATAATCTCACTAATTTAATTTTAATATTAAAATTAAATATAGGCAACAACCTCTGCAAATTTAATTGCACTATGAGATTACCAAAATAACCTTTCATCCTAAAAGACAAAAATACCCTTCTCACAAATTGATTCTTAAATTATCTTCTAAGTGTGTGACTCGTAGGCTCCTCATCATATCAAAAGTGTTTAGTATCGCGACTAACACCAATTAATCATCTCACTACACACAGACCAAGATTGGCCCCTTGCAAGCATTATGGCCACCCGATAGATTCAAATTCAGTGAAACCATAGCTTATCAACGGTTTGGTTACCATGCAATCAAATCCTTTCATCAACCGTTATCTCATCGAGACTAAGGTACAGAAATAGTGTCAACCTCAAATATCCTCGAGATGTTTGTATTCAGTTACTAGACCATTGATAGGAATATTAAATTGGATTAAGCATCAACTCAATCCCATTGTGGCCACAGATTTAGTGTCATTGCCATTTACTAAATTACCCAGTGAGATAACTTCTCCCATACCCAGGAATGATGAATCATTTGTCGATCCACCATAGTCTCAATACACTTATTAATGTAGCCAATCACTACCATATTGATAGCTCTGAATATCACTATGTTGGGCTAGTGTCAAACTACACCAATTGGTGTACAAGGTGCTCCGATGATCTCAAGTCTAAGGATCATATGCACCACCATTTGTTAGAGGATTTATTCCATAGACACTAGGGTTACCATCCATATGGAATCTTTTGGTGGGTCTGTCCTGTGAAGTTGCCACTAGCAAACACCTATGCGTTGCACCAGGTTGTCGGCAAACAACTTTGACAAGTGAGATCAGTCATTGCCTTTCGATAGAGTCGTTCAATACTATGATAGCCTTACCGTATTATCTATGTCTTTGGTCAGAATGATACTGGGGGACGTTTCTAGAATGGCCACCATATGTGATCATAAGGTTCTCACCATCAAGATTTGAAACACTTGATACCCTCATCACGGTTCTACCGTCCTAAGGACATATATCATTACATACACGATATAGAAGAAAATGCCTTTTATTGATAAATAAACATTTACTACAAAATCAATTTTGTAATAATTGATTGGCTTTAGGGCACCTACTCTAACTATCTCCCACTTGCACTATAGCCAATCATTCATGTATTTAATACTAAATGACCTTAAGTGTTTTTCATGCTTCTGTTGCGATAGAGGCTTCGTCAATGGATCGACGAGATTGTCATTAGTATGCACTTTACTGATCTGTACATCTTTCCTCTCAACCATTTCTCTGATGAGATGAAAACGTTTGAGTATGTGTTCGAACTTCTAGTGAGGTCGTGGTTCCTTTCCTTGAGCAATTGCTCCATTGTTGTCACAATAGACATCTATCAGATCAAAAATCATGGAAACCACACATGACGAATTTCTTAATCCAGAATACCTCCTTAGCCGCATCGGATAATGCAATATACTCAACCTCCATTGTAAAGTCCGCTACAATGCTTTGCTTGGAGCTCTTCCAGCTCACTGCACCCCCATTGAGACAAAATACAAATCATGATTGCGATCGATAATAATCTTTATTTGTTTAAGATAGCATCACTATATCCTCTTACAGTGAACTCATCTTCCCCTGCATAAACCAAGAACATGTCCTTAGTCCTCTTCAGGTACTTAAGGATGTTCTTAACAACTATTCAGTGACGCTCACCTAGATCCGATTGATATCTACTACAAGTGCTTAACGCACATGAGACATCAATCCGAATACATAGCATGACATATATGATCGATCCAATTGTTGACGCATATGGGATCCTCTTCATTCTATCTCTCTCATCGTGTGTTTTAGGACACATATCTTTAGAGAGATAGACACCATGTGACATCGAAAGAAATCACTTCTTGGATTCTTCCATATTGAATCTCTTCAGTACCTTGTCAATGTATGCACTCTGACCTAGGCCAAGCAACCTACGTGATCTATCTCGGTAGACCTTTATTCTGAGGATGTAGGCTGCTTCTCCTATGTCTTTCATGGAGAAATACTTGGATAACCAAGTCTTTACCGACTGCATGTTCGGTATATCATTCCCGATCAAAAGTATATCGTCGACATATAACACTAGGAATGCCATTGCGCTCCCACTCACTTTCTTGTAAACATAGGGCTCATCTTCATTCTTGATAAAACCAAATTCTTTTACAGCTTTATCAAAACGAATGTTCTAGCTCCTTGAAGCTTGCCTGGGTTCATAAATGGATCTCTGCAACTTGCATACCTTCTCAGCTTGCCTATCAAGAACGAACCATCGGGTTGTGTTATATACACATCCTCTTGAAGGTTTCTGTTCAGGAAAGCCATTTTGACATCCATTTGCCAAATCTCATAATCATGATATGCATCAATCGGCAGCATAATCTAGCTGGATTTAATCATGGCAACTGGCCAAAAGGTTTCTTCATAGTCAATACCATGAATCTGCTTGAAACCTTTGGCAACCAATCGTGCTTTATAAGTGTGCACCTTGCCATCCATGTCAGTCTTCTTCTTGAAGACCCATTTACACCCTATGGGTATTACCCTTTCAGGTGGTTCCATGTAACAACTACTGAAAACTAGTACAATGCATGCATAAATACAATATAAAATTGGGCCCCAAAAATTTCTTTTCATTAATAATACATATGTCTTTTATACACAAATAGTACTGTTTACAAAAATGCATTTTAAAAGACGAATTAGGGGAACAGTGTAGCTATTCCTCTTCGCTTGCCGACGCCCCTCCGACTGCTTCATCACCTAGGACCTGCATCCACAAAGGAAAATAACGGGGTGAGCACAAATAATGCTCAATAAGTAAACCCTCTAACTGTCTGTCCCCGTATATAACTCTTAATTCTTTCCTTATACTATTTCTGATTCTATCTCTGTTTCTACTAAACATCATGGCCTCATCTTACCGGAGGTACGGCCGGATGGCGTTCACACAGCACCATCTCACTCTCCATGGCTATCGGGTGGAATTCACACAGTACCAACCCGTTCTTAGTGACTACCGAGTGAGGATCACAAAGCACCAACTCGGTTCCTCCTAACTATCGGGTGGAGATCACCTAGCACCTACCCGTTCCTCATGAATTTTGGGTAATGATCACCAAGCATTTACCCGTCTCTAGTCACTATCGGGTGATGATCACAAAGCATCAACCCGTTTCTACTAAATGTTGGATGATGATCACAAAGCATCAACCTACATATCTCTTAACTAATCGGGTAGTGGTCACAAAGCATCTACCCATTCCTATTACTCATTGGGTGACGATCACAAAGCATCGACCCATCTCTAAGGGCTATTCGGATGATGTTCACAAAGCATCAATCCGATTCCCATAACGGTCGGGTGATGATCACAAAGCATCATCCCAACTATACTACTCTTCTAACTCATTCTATTGTAGCATTTTTCAATGCTCTCTACCCTTAGAGTAATTTTACCCACTAAGCTCTCTACTCATAGGGTATTTCTATACACAAAGTTTCCTACTCTTTCTTAGGTCACTTGTCAATGCATATAACAATGCACATGGATGATTCATCTCTACTAATGCACTTGTGAAATGCCAACATGCAATGTTGCAAGAATTAAGGTTCATTACTCACACTCAATTCTCTATTAGGCATTTCATCAAACAACTCATGTGCACTATAAAACTCTATCATAGCCATGAATCTAAAACTTTTCCTAACCATCCAAAATGGGGAAAAACCCCTTCACAAAGCCATAATACCCTGTCAAATAAAACACTTCCAAAAAGGGTTCCATAACACCCCTTCAAATCCATCTCAACTACCTTGCCAATCCAACAACCCATTTCTCATATTTGCAAGGTATTAACATTCACAAAGCATAGAAATCTCTATTTAATACTCCATACATGGCATATTACATGCACATCACATACATACATCATTTCTATCAAAACCCTAATCAAGAAAATTCATAAATCTCAACTTGGGTTGGGTTTTACTTACTTGCTATGGAGAGACTTCACCAAATCTTCTTTCCACTTGGTTTTCTTGACTATTCTCTCTACTCTTAACCAAAAGAATGAAAACCCTCAAAAACCAAAATGAACTAAAATCTACAAATCACACAACTTAAGGAGAAATCCTTACCTTAGGAAGCCTTAGGTTGTTTTCTATACCCCAAATCACTTCAAAATCCCTTGAAATTCCTTGAACAAAAGAAAAGAGAAGTTGAGAGGAGAAGAATGAAGGGTTGCGTTTTTGGAGAAGAAGAATGAGGGTTTGCTAACTCTTAATTCCTTTTAATGAAATATAACACACTCATTCCCATTTTGCCCTTATTCATCTTTGGAAATTCCATCCATATCCTTTGATTCATTACAAACTCACCCCCATATCAACATATTCTCCATGAAAAATCCTTACAATTCACTCCCCACTTTTCCTGCTAATTAGGGGTAGAATGGTCAAATTGCCCTTAGGGAAGAAAATATCTAAAACTTAACAAACATTTTGGTCGGCCTGTCGCCGCGGCGAAGAAGCTTCTGTCGCCGCGGCGAAACTGTCCAGAGAGTTTCCCCGTGGTTTCAACACATCTTCGCCGCGGCGAAGATTCTTCTTCGCCCCGGCGAAGCTTGGCACACTCAAATTCTTCTATTTTCAACCAATTTCAGGGCAACAATCAACATAACATTCAAACAAACAAATATAACAAAAACCAACTCGATTAAGGGCGAAAGAGGAAACAATAACAACGTACCTCAAGCGGGGCGTTACAATTCTTCCCCCCTTAAAAGAATTTCGTCCCCGAAATTCATACAAATAACTCTGGGAAACGATTCTGCATGTCCCGTTCTACTTCCCAAGTGGCTTCTTCCACTTTGTGATTCCTCCAAAGGACCTTCACTAGCGGAACACTCTTGTTCCGAAGCTCTTTAACCCTTCGATCTAAAATCTGAACTGGACGTTCTTCATATACTAGATTCTCTGCTACTTCAACGTCTTCTACGCTCAGGATGTGGAGGGGATCACTTACATACTTCCGTAGCATCGAGACATGGAAGACATCATGCACCCTGTCCATGCTAGGTGGTAGTGCCAATCTGTAAGCCACCTTTCCTACTCGTTGCAAGATCTCAAAAGGACCTACATACCTCGGTGCTAACTTCCCTTTGCTTCCGAAGCGCATTACTCGCTTGTAGGGGGAAACTTTCAGAAACACTTTGTCGCCCACTTGGAATTCTACCTCTTTCCTCTTCAAGTCGGCATAACTCTTCTGTCGATCTTGGGCTTGCTTCATTCTATTTCTGATTAACTTCACATCTTCTACTAGTTTCTGAGTCATCTCTGGCCCAAGAGCAGTACTCAACTCATCTCTTTCGCCTACTTCATCCCAATGAAGCGGAGACCTACACCGTCTACCATACAAAGCCTCGTAAGGCGCCATTCTAATTGTAGACTGATAACTGTTGTTGTAGGCAAATTCCACTAAGGGTAACATCTCATGCCAGGATACTCTATAATCCATGCAACAGGCTCTCAACATATCCTCGAGCACCTGATTCGTTCTCTCGGTTTGGCCATCTGTCTGAGGATGATAGGCAGTACTGAATGCTAAACGGGTACCCAAACTCCTCTGTAAACTTGTCCAGAAGGCTGAAACAAATCTGGAATCTCTATCTGATACTATAGTCTTGGGCACACCATGCAATCTGACTATCTCCTTGAGGTAAATCTGAGCCAACTGATCTGTAGTGGTACTTTCCTTTACTGGAAGGAAATGGGCTGACTTGGTTAACCTATCCACAATCACCCATACAGCATTATATCCTTTCTGCACTCTGGGGAGACCCGTGATAAAATCCATTGAAATGCTCTCCCATTTCCACTCTGGAACACTCAATGGTTGAAGCAACCCTGATGGTCGTTGATGTTCTGCTTTCACCTGCTGGCAGGTTAGACATTTAGCCACAAACTCTGCAATGTCTTTCTTCATACCTGACCACCAGTAGCCTTTCTTAATATCTTGATACATCTTGGTTGCTCCCGGTTTTGAGTGGTGTGGGAGGCGAGAATAAATCCCTTAAGGGGGGACAATTCCTAGTGAGTGGGGTCGCCGGGGCTGTGTGCCGAATCCGGGGCTGCCACAGGCAGATGATTGTCAGGGCCCCACGGTGGGCGTCAAACTGTATATGTAAAAAATCTACCGTCATGAAAATAGGGTCTGATCCCGTGAGGTTGAGGCCACTGACAATCCGTTAGACTTGTACACATGAAAGGGCAAGTGTGAAGCTTCCGGAAAACACCGAAGTGGTGTTTTCCGTAGGCACTCCAACACTCAAGTCAGCGAGGTTGAAAGAGATTATTTGTTAAGAATTAAGGAGATGAAGAATTACTAGGAGTCTTGTCGGAGGCTACGACTACGGCGGAGGCGTCAGGTTCTTAGGAGCAAGAACTTAGGAGCACATAGACGGTTTTGAGTTGTGTAGATTGACTATGAGAGATTCCATGCTTAATGAGAGGGCAAACCTCTGTTTTTATAGAGAACCCAAGAGGTTGGAATCCTAGTAGGACATTGAGTCCTCTTTTGGGAGATAATCCCTATCATAAAAGAGATATGATTTCTTTCCCTCATCAGATTAAATTTAATAGTTTAAGTAAGATTTGGAATCTTAGTAGAAGTGGAAATAGAATGGGATTCTGATTTCCTATTTATGGACTATTGCATGCTATCGGGCTGAAACCCAGTTTAGCTGATCTTATAGGATAGCCCAACTAGTAGAGTGGGTAGTTCACAAGGTGATTTTAAGCGCAGGCCTGATCGAGATTGGGTTGAGGCCTTGGGCCATGACATGTTTATTTCGTTATTGGGTTTCATCAAGCCCAAGACAATTTTTGGCCCTAACAGACTTTATTAGCACGAATTTCGGTTTCAAGAATAATTAGATTTTGCTGAAAGGGGTAAGGCTTTAATTAATTGTATTGGTGGATTTTTAATATGGGTATCAAAATGTATTCTTTGCCAAATATTATTGGAAAGAAGATTTTTTTTTTAAATTTTCTTTGACCATTTTTCTTTTGAGAAAGATGACAGTTTTTAACAATAGTAAAAAGATTTTTTGATTTTTGAAAATTGGTTGATGCTTTTTCTTTATGAGAATCATTGTGTTTGATAGGAGTGTCGAACTTTCACTCAAGTTTCTTTTTCCTTTTCCTCTCTCTCTCTCACTCAGCTTTTTTCTTTCCCTGTAAGAATTCACGGCAAAAAAAGTTAGGTAATGAATTATTATGTCCTTTGATGTGTTCAATTTCAAAATAAAAACAAAAAAAAATATCGCTTGCCATCCGACAAAAATTTTGACATCTTTTTCAAAAATAAATTTTGATGCAGAAGAATCTATTCAAATCAGAAATCTTTTATTAATTAAATCATCTTAAAATTTTGTAATGCATAAAACAATTGATAAAACTTCTTTTTTGATAGTTGAATAATTCTTTTGGGCACCGAACCAAACTCCAAAATGGAACCTAACTAGACTCTCTTTCCTGTCAAATCTTTGTTTTAATATTCCACAATAACATATATCAGAGGCATCAGTCTCTATAATAGAGCAAGCTTATGGATTTAATATGCTAAGGTAAGGAAGAAATTTAATTTTGGATTTAATCTCTCTAACTATTTGAGTATGATAATCAGACCATGCAAGAAGATTTTTCCTAAGTCTTTCATATAATGGTTCACATAGCTTTCCAAGATCTTGGAAAAAATCAGCTACATAGTTTAGGCATCCTAAAAATCTTTGTAATTGAGTTCTATTTCTTAATTCATCATAAAAATTATTTGCAAATTTTAGACATCCTAAAAATCTTTGTAATTGAGTTCTATTTCTTAATCCAGCAGGAAAATTATTTGCAAATTCTATTGATCTATCAATTGGTTTAATAGTTCCTTTATAAATTTCATGACCTAAAAATCTAATTTTTGTTTGAAATAATTTCATTTTTGTGGCTGAAACAACTAATCCATTTCTTTTATTAATTTCTTCAAATATTTTTAAATGTTTTTATTGATTCTAAATAAACTAAAACATCATCAATATATATTATTGCAAAGTGTATAAAGGATTAAATATATCATTCATAATATTTTGAAATTTTGAAGGGGCATTTTTTAATCCAAAGGGCATGACATTCCATTCATACTGACCAAATGGAACATTAAATGCCGTTTTATATCTATCTAATTCATCTATTTGGACTAGCCAAAATCTTGATTTCATGTCAAATTTTGAAAATATTGTAGCACTATATAATCTATTAATTAAATCCTTATTGTTAGGAATTGGATATCTAATCCATTTGTAATACTTTATTTAATGGTTTAAAATTAATTACTAATCTAGGAACTTCTCTCTCTTTTTCTATAGCGTTACTGACATAGAAAGCAGAACAACTCTATGAAGATTTACTACGTCTAATTAATTTTTTATCTTGTAAATCTTTAATTTCTTTATGACAGTGTTCAAATAATTCCTTATTCATTTGTACAAGCCCAGCTTTTGTTGGTATATTTTTTTCATCAAAATTTTTTATATAAAGAAGACAAACTATCGTGTTGTTTTCTATTCCAAAAGGTATTTGGAATTGTTGAGCATTTAATATATTTTCATTCGCTTATTCACATCAAGGTTATTATCCGCAAATTTCTGACTGATCATATCAGTTACCTGTGCATAGATAAGTAAGACTGCCAAATTTGAGAACTCAAGTCAGTTAGGTTTAATTGAAGGCTTTTGGTTGATTACATGAATTATTTATTTTAGTCCCTCTCTGTATAGGGCTTCATATATCTTCCTTTAGATCTCAAGTTGCCATTTCCTCCTGTTATGTCCATACTTTAGCAAAGTACGATAGGTCTTTAGTTTATCAGTTGTCCCTCAAAAGTTTCTACTATTTGAATGTTAGAGTTTCTGAACTCTATTCATTCTTTAGGTACCCATTTTAAAGTGCAGCGGAAGAGATTTACAAAGTTAATTAAGCAATGTCAAATTAGAACAAATCAATATTCATAAGCGGTAAATAAAGAACACAACCATATACATGGTTCGGCTAAAATCCACTCTTAGCCTACATTCATGGGACCTCATCTAGATCAAAACAAATCCACTAAACAACAAACATTACAACATATTGTTCAAAGTGGATTTTAGCTACAGCAAAGAGAACTCCTTTTTCTAGTTATACTAAACATCACCCTCTAAATCTCTAATGTCTTGTTGCTTCCCAAGACTCCTTCACGCCAGGAACACACCCAAAGAACACTTGAGCTCGATCCACCCAAGCTTCACACGCCAAAGCCATGCTTTAGCATCAACAATGGAACCAAGTTCTAGCTGCCATTCAATAAGGATATGAGATGATGAAGGTTTGGCACAATAACATAAAGTGAACCTTTGAGGAAAATACTCTCTGAAAATTGCAGAGCACAAGCAAAACAAATATCAAAAGGTTAGGTTCAATAAACGTAAGAATGAATATTATATAGAAGAGATTTCTGTAATATCCCACTTGAGGTACGTATTTAAGATTTGTTGTATTAGTTAAAAGTTTATTGTTTCAACTTAAATTGAGTTTGTATGTTGAATTGTTGCCTTGAAATGGGTTGAGTTTTGGTGAAGTTGGAAATCCAATCTTCGCCGGGGCGAAGAAGAAGCTTCGCCGCGGCGAGGAGGAGAAGTGGCATTACGGGTAGGTTCTGCCCTATTTCGCCGAGGCGACGAAAAATGCTTCGCCGCGGCGAAGAGCCTAAAACAAAGATTCTTGAGTTTTCTAGAGAATTCTTCTTTTGGGACACAATGACCATTCTACCCCTAATTAGTAGGAAAAGTGGGGAGTAAAATGAAAGGAAATTTAGTAGAGATTGTGTTTGTATGGGGGTGTAGTTGTAAAGAATCAAAGGATATAGATGGAATTTCCAAGAAAGGACAAGGGCAAAATGGGAAATGAAGCTTATAATATGAACTAAAAAGAGTAAAGTGTAGAAAAAGCCCTTACTCATCTTCATTCCACCGCCTCTTCCATTGCCCATATTCTCTCAATTTCTCCACCCAATTTTCCAAGAGTTCTAAGGGATTTAAGAGGGGTTTTGAGTAGAGATTTCATCTAAAGCTTTCTAAGGTAAGAATTCATGCTTTAGATGTGAGTTTTCTTGTATTTATAGTGAGGTCTTATTGTGTTGTTGCTGCCCTTGTGGTTGTTTTGAGTTGTAGAGAAGAGACAAGTCCACAAAGGGAAGGAAAAGTGCTAAGGAACCCATCTTTGCACAAGGTAAGTAAATCCAACCAAGTTGAGTTATGACTAAGCTTTGAGTAGAGACTTATTTTAATTATGTATGTACATGGTATACCTACTGAAAATTGAGATGAGATGTGTGCTTAGTCTTAGTAGTTGGGATTGATTAAATATGAGAAGTGTTGTTGATATGTGTATTGAGAATGGAGTTTGAGATGAAGTTTGAGAGATGTTGTGTAATCCTTTTTGGGAGTGCTTTTCTTGACAGGGATTATGAGTAATTGAGGGAGTTTTTCCCCAATTTGGATGGCTAGAAAAATGAAGTTTAGTAGTAATTTTCGTAGGGTGTTTATATGCACATGAGATGTTTGAGGAAATGCCTAAGTGAAATCTGCCCTGTCACTGCCGTAACTTTCGGAGTAATTTTTGAGTATCTTACGGTTCGAACTGGGCTGAGACCAAAACAGAGAAGTTGTAGCCCTGTTTCTAAGCTTTGAAACGAGACCAGAACCGTAGTAATCCGAGGTGTATAGCATAAGTTATGGCCGTTTTAGTGTGACTGGTGCAGAATGACTGTTTTGAGGAAATCTTGTAGTTGGCATTTCATTAGTGCATTAGGGAGCATGAGATAGCTCTACACCTTTGTTTATACACTTGAGAAGTAGCTTGAGATTTAGTATAGAATGTGAGTATAAGTTCTTTAAGAGTTAAGAGAATAGAGTAGGTTGTGCGATGGGGAACCCGTGAGTAATGGGTAGAGTATTCCCGCATGTACGCCGCATTGAGAGAGCGGCATGAGTATCAGATAGAGAAGTGGTGTAGCCCGTGAGAGTGCATGCGGATGAGGGCTATACCCGAGTACCCGAGAGAGAGATTATAGACTCACATGGCCAAGGGTTCCGAATCCATGCATAACCGAGTCCGATCGGCTAGAATGAGTAGAGGTCACGTAGAGTGGGAGCGAGTCCCGGCCGTGCCCCCGGTAAGATGGGGTCGTGACTTGCTAAAGAGGTAATAGAAAAGAGTTCTAAGAGAAAGAGAAAGAGAAAAAGAGAGAAGTACCCAAAGAGAAATTGAACGAGGAGTTGTAAGGAAAGAATTAGAGAGAGAGAGTTACGGGGCTAGCATGAGTAGAGGATTTACTTACTGAGCATTGTTTTAGTGCTCACCCCGTTGTTTTCCTATGTTTTGCAGGACCTAGGTGAGGACACTGTCGGATGGATGTCGGCGTTCGAGAAGGAGTGGCTACACTGTCCCTTCTGTTTTTGATGACTTTTGTATATGTCATACATTTTGTGTAAAAATGTATATGTTTGTAAAGAATATGTATATATGTTTAATAAAAGAAAATTTTGGGCCCAATTTCTTTATGTTATTTTATATATATTTCTTTATAAGCTTTTGAGTAGTAGTGGCTATTACAATTTCTCACTCAACAATTTGTGCCAAGTCAGCAAACAAGGGCTAACTCATGTTTGTCCAAATAAGGAAAAGATTCCTACTTTAATTTTGGACCACAACCAAATCGGGAAAAAATAATGTTATTCCCTTAGACCACAAAAGGATATTTTGACACTTATATGTGGTCTTAAAAGACAACTCAAAAGATAAATAAATATATTTGCTGTTTTATATAAAAACGCAACTTGTGCTAAGTTGATAATATCTTATGTGAGTGTGCAAGCACAAAACAGTTGTGCACACACTCGAAATGAAACAAGCAAAAAACATAAGTTTGACAAAAATATTCTACATTCTCCTCTTTCATCAAACTTATGAACAAAGAACCAAATTGGTCATGTGAGCAATACAAACATGTCTCAATCAACCAAACAAACCTGTAAACAAAAATAAGAGATAAGTACAAATAATAATCAACAAAGGCAACATTAACAACAATGTTAGCCAATCAAAACATCAAAGCAAAAGAACTTTAAAAACTGAAATAAAAGCAACCAACAAAAATAACTCCCAGAAAGAGAGTTAACTGTGCAACAAGGTTGACCGGGTATGGGTGGTGTATTCCCTTACCCGTTCACATTTTTTACCTACAGGTTCGGAACCCGTTTGACCCGTACCCATCATTACCCAACCTGTACCTGCTTGGCCCACCCGTTTGCCAAGTCTACGTGTGATACTACTTAATTTTTTATGACTTTATGTAAATTATCATGAGGCAGCTTGGCTAAAGTTATAATAATCATGGATCAACAACGATTGTAAGTGAATTAATATAGCCACTGGGGAAAGTGATAGCTAGCTGGTTTTTGCTCATAGGTAAGTTAAAAATTAGCTTTCTCTATCGCAAAATACGAATCTCTTTCGTTCATCTCCTAACTTTTCCTGCTAACCAAAAAGGAATAATGAAGAGAAAGTAGACGGATAAGCACTGTAATTAGCCAGCAGTTTTCCTTTTCTTTGTTCCAACTTGCTCGTTTCAACTAAATATGTTAGCCAAAGATAGATTCCCTGCCACATTAATGCTCTGGCCTTTCAAGTGGACAGTAATACTAGGATTCATGTGCTTATAAACGATTAGCTAGCTTGCATAAGAGTATGGTTACATTCTGTAAAAGTTAGAAAGTAGTTGACACCGCAACTAACCAATTTAAGACTTCTTTTCTCTCTTTTTCTTTTTTAATTTTTTTTTTTTTTAATTTTAAAAAATACCCAAACGGGTATTTCATCAGTCAAAAAAGAATTTATATAGGATATTGTGTAGATATATATCGTAGCTGTTTATCATCTAGGTATTGAAAGACATTGTTCTTATGGCTCATCGCTATTTGATGCCAAATTAAGCACAAACATGGAAAGAATAAAAAGGATCAAAGCAAATGCCACAATGTAGTCTAGACGACAGTACAATTAATGATACACAATTCGGTTGGTTGGTAAACTAAACAAAAACATTGTATCATGCATGTTATGTGGTCAATCCATCATCAAAGCAAACCACTTTTGCATCCCAAATAAATTTTGTCACCAATTAAAATAACATAATAGATCCAACCAACATATATAATTATTTAGTACTATCCACTTCTTCTAATTAAACTTGACTGATATATATATATGAAAAGTTGATTAATTGATTAAGGTAAACGTTTGTTAAAATCAAGAAGGGTAAATTCTAATATTTTAAAATGCAGGACTTGGATCATAGTTGACCAAATTGTCAGTGTGGATAAATTTTTTCTCTCCAGTTGAAAATAGGCTGTCTTTCGTTTTACTATTTCCTATCCTATCCTATCCTATCCAAACATACCCAAAATACATGTTTGTTTTAATATTCAATCATATTATATTCAACTCAAATTAAATTTTTTTAACCCCCTAGGTTTGTTAATTTAATTAAACACCCTCTATAATAAAACATTAAAAATTAACAAAAACACCCCACCCACCCATTCAGTGCCAGCAATCGGCCACCACCACCGGAGAGTGGTCTAAAGTCACCAAAATGGTATACGACTAGCTGGATCTAGTCGATCGTGTGCCAAACTAGCCTTTTTTCGGCCAGATTCACCATAAATCTAACCGAAAAATGTCAAATCTACGACCAGATCTAGTCGTTGACCATCAACAATGGCCAAAATATGGTCGTCGTTGACAATCAGATGTGGTCAAATCTAGCCGTCAACAGCCAGATCTTTGGCTGAAGATCTGACCTTTTCCGGCTAAATCCATGGTAAATCTAGCCAAAAAAAGCCAAATTGGTGCACGACCGGCTAGATCCAGCCAGTCGTGCACCATGCGACTTTTGGCCACCCTTCGGTGGTGGTGGCCAGCTGCCAACAATTAATGGGTGGGTGGGGATGTTGTTGTTAATTTTCAATGTTTTATTATAGAAGGTGTTTAGCTAAATTAACAAATATAGGGGATTAAAAATAATCTAAATATTTTTAGAAAATATTTTCCAAAAATTTGCCAAACATATTTTCAAAATCCTATCATATTCTCGTAATAACAATACAACTCAACTTTTTTAAAAATACTCTACCAAACACAAATAAAATTTAACAAGTATATATATACAAATCTTACTGGATGCATGCATATATACAAACTAATATATAGGTTAATCGAGATGTGGCACATTTTGGAAGCTCTAGAATTACTCCATTTTGACACATTGGATTAATAAGCCAATCAAATTGCTCTATCTTGACACATTGGGTTGACATTTATTGCTCCATATATGATTATTAATTAATTAAAAAACAGGATCTGTATTAATAATAATAATAATAATAATAATAATAATACAAATGCATTGCATTATCATTCTAAAGGTCTAACCATAATGACACCTTGGATTTGTGATTGTCATGTTAAATTTTATTGGTAATGATGTAGACAATATTAACTGTTGCATTGGTATTCTAAAGTCTAAATAAATAGACATAAAGATTGGATTACATAGGTGCATTGTAATGGTTGTATTAATAATTAATAATAATACTAATTATATAGGTGCATTGCATTATCATTTTAAAGGTCTAACCATAATAACACCTTGGATTTGTGATTGCTATGTGGTTGAATTTTATTGGTGATGATGTAGACAATATTAATTGTTGCATTGGTATTTCAAAGTCTAAATAAATAAACATAAATATTGGATTACATAGGTGCATTGTATTGGTAGTAAAAGCATACATGTTTATAATAATTATATAGGTGCATTGTATTGACATTGCAAACCTTTCTTCGTATTTAATTGTGTTGACATTCGAAATATCTAAATAAGGGGTTATAAAAAGGGCGTATGTTCAATTGTGTATTATCGCAATATGTTAGTTGGTGTCAATAATATGTTTAGTCTTTTGTTAATTATTTATAGATCATGTTTGTTTGTGTCAATAATGCGTATGTTCTTCATGATTTTGTTAATCGATGATGTTTTATTTATTTATGTTTTTGTTGTTGTTTACGAGTCAAAGATTCATGAATTGGCATGGAATAAAGGAAGGATGTCCAATTGACATTGTCAAATGAATTGTTATTTTGATTCGTTCTTCTGAACTGTAAGTATATCTTCTAACTATTTTAATACGAAATTGTAAGTATATCTCCCAAGTATTTTAACGGTTATTATTTGGTTGAAAAATTGTTTTTGCTCAGTCAATCTATTTGAATGATTAATTGTGTTAGTCGTGTCAAACGGTAAGTGTATTCCTTAACAATTTTAATATGAAGATTAATTAACTTTTGTTGATTTCGTTTTCAGGTAACAGTTGTTATACGAATAAATAATTATTCCTTAACAATCTTAACATAAAGATCGATTAAATTTTGTCATGTTTGTTTTCAAGAAAATGTTTATGTACTTTACTAAGATCAAATCGAGGATGATCTTATTATCAGCCGAACTGTGAATATGTATCATATATATATTAGTAGAAACAGTTTATTTGTATTGAATATGTTTTCTGTAAAAACATTCATGTATTTTAATTTGTTATATGAATGATTAATTGTTTATGTCCCGCTAATGTGCGAGTATATATGTTAAATGAATTAATTTTGGTTGATTCTATTTTCCAATTAATAGTATTATTTGAAATATTTCTTATCAATCCTAATATAATAATCTCTTAAATTTGGGTCAAGTAAACCATTCATTTTATAATCACATGTATTTCAGTTTCCACTGAACAATTAGTAGTAAATTGACCATAACTTGCTCAATAAAAATCCAACTGATGGAAGGATTGAATCTTTAGAAACTAGACAGACAATACTTTAATTTCATATATTATACACTTAATTTGGATAACTGCACCCCCACTGCCGAACCATTCATTTTACCATCACATTCATTTTGGTTTCCTTTATTTCTCAATTTCTACTAAACAATCAATAGTAAATTAGTTATAACTTACTCAATAAAAATCCAATTGATGAGCAGTTTGAATATTTGAAAACTAGAAAGATAAAGCTTTAATTTGATATATTATACGATGAATTTGAATAAATATAGACATATGGCCAAACCATTTATTTTATCATCACAAACATAAAACCAATTCAATTTTAGTGATAACAAAGGAAAACAAATATTGATATATAGTTTTAATTGTATTTGTTATATCTCTTTTTGTTGATATTTTTTATGTTACATATATCGAAAATAGGTTGTTGCTAGATATAACAGATTTTATTTGTATCACAAATATCATCTGATGTTTGTTGCCAAACCATATTGTAATAGCCACTACTACTCAAAAGATTATAAGGAAATACATATAAAATAAGATAAAGAAATTGGGCCCAAATTTTTCTTTTATTAAACATATATACATACTTTTTACAACATAAACATTTTTACACAAAATGTATAAGGTATACAAAAGGTCATCAAAAACATCAGGGACAGTGTAACCACTCCTCCTCGCACGCCAACATCCATCCGACAGTGTCCTCACCTAGGTCCTGCAAAACATGGAAAAACAACGGGTGCATTTTTCATTGTCCTTACCTGAAAGAAACACTACCAAAACCCCTAAAAAAAAAAGGCACTTCATATAGGGGCATTTTATTAAAAGACCAAATGAAGTTCAAATTTAATTATAAGGCTATGTAGTTTTAAAGTGTTAAGTAAATAGCCTTATTATTGATTAAGGTTAATTAAACATGCTTAGTGGTTAATTAGGATTAATGAAGTATTGTGCAATCTTTTAAAAATTATAATACGTCCCTAAAAAGTGAAAATTCTTTCAAACAAACCCAAACGCCTTCTTCTTCTTCCTCCTGCCATTAACACATCCCTCCTATGGTTGCTATTTCTTCTAAGCTTCGTCTACATCTTCTTTTTCGTCTGCATCTTCTTTTTCCTCCGCCATTAACATCTTCTCCACTAAAGTTTTGCCTTCTCCTCCTCTTAACATTTTGTCCAGGTATGTGTATCTTTTCTTTGCATTTTAAATTTTGATTTACAAAGATTTAATGATGGATTAGGTTTGGGTTATGATTTTGATTTAGTTGTTTAGGTTGTTGGGTTGTTTTTGATGTAATGCAAGTTGAAAGGTGTGAAATTTGTTGAATATTTTCTTGCATTATGGGTAGCTAGAGGTGGTAGCACCGATTATAGGTGGAGATGACTGAAAATGTGTTCTAAATCTGATGGATCGCTTAAGCAATCTAGCATGTCTGATATAATGCAATAGGTGGCAAATCGCTTAAGTGATTAGGTATATGGTAAAAGATCGCTTAAGCGATCTACTATAAGTCTGGTATATGGCAAAAAATCGATTAAGAGATCAGGTTTATGGTAGAAGGCAAAAAATCGATTAAGAGATCAGGTTTATGGTAGAAGATTGCTTAAGCAATCCAGTAAGCGATATACCAGATTGCTTAAGTGATACACCACATTGCTTAAGCAACTCTGTAGATGCTTTTTAAAATCTGTCAACCTTTAATATATCGGTTAATAATTTTGTTTTCTTGCATTATAGGTAATTGGCTATTATTAGACATGGGACAAGTGATTTTGGGTGTGGAATATTTTGGTGAGTGGGTGGAGGAAGAAAGTTGTTGGAAGTGGATTGGGAAGAGCAAACAAGTTAAAGCAATTGTCGTGAGTATAGAAGTTAGTTTTGATGAGTTGATTGATGAAATCAGTAGAAGAGGTGGGTTTAGTTGCTCACGTAGTGATATAGTTGTGAAACATGTTTTAAGCAGGGCTCCTACAAATTTTAAGGTACTCTCAGTTGTATCAATGTCTAATGAAGATGTGAAGTTATTTATGATTGATGTGGGCGATAATGATTTAAGGCCTATTTTAACGATTTCGGTTGTGTATAAAGCTTTGGAAGTTGGTTCAAGAGTAAGCAGTTATTTTGGTGGTGAGGAGAACACTGTAGAAGAGGCTGGTCATGTCGGGTAGAATGAAAATGTGCAGGAGAAGGACCCCGTACATGTTCCCGCAGATGTAGAGATTCCTATAAATACAGATTATGTAGAAGGTGTAGTTTGTGAGGAAGAGAACACTATAGTCCTTTATGTAGGTTCAGAGGCGGCAATTGCAGGTAGTAGTGAATCACCTCATGTTTTTACTAATGGATCAGACTTACGTATTGTAATATCCCACTTGAGGTACGTATTTAAGAGTTGTTGTATTAGTTAAAAGTTTATTGTTTCAACTTAAATTGAGTTTGTATGTTGAGTTTTGGTGAAGTTGGAAATCCAATCTTCGCCGGGGCGAAGAAGAAACTTCGCCGCGGCGAGGAGGAGAAGTGGCATTACGGGTAGGTTCTGCCCTATTTCGCCGAGGCGACGAAAAATTCTTCGCCGCGGCGAAGAGCCTAAAACAAAGATTCTTGAGTTTTCTAGAGAATTCTTCTTTTGGGACACAATGACCATTCTACCCCTAATTAGTAGGAAAAGTGGGGAGTAAAATGAAAGGAAATTTAGTAGAGATTGTGTTTGTATGGGGGTGTAGTTGTAAAGAATCAAAGGATATAGATGGAATTTTCAAGAAAGGACAAGGGCAAAATGGGAAATGAAGCTTATAATATGAACTAAAAAGAGTAAAGTGTAGAGAAAGCCCTTACTCATCTTCATTCCACCGCCTCTTCCATTGCCCATATTCTCTCAATTTCTCCACCCAATTTTCCAAGAGTTCTAAGGGATTTAAGAGGGGTTTTGAGTAGAGATTTCATCTAAAGCTTCCTAAGGTAAGAATTCATGCTTTAGATGTGAGTTTTCTTGTATTTATAGTGAGGTCTTATTGTGTTGTTGCTGCCCTTGTGGTTGTTTTGAGTTGTAGAGAAGAGACAAGTCCACAAAGGGAAGGAAAAGTGCTAAAGAAGCCATCTTTGCACAAGGTAAGTAAATCCAACCAAGTTGAGTTATGACTAAGCTTTGAGTAGAGACTTATTTTAATTATGTATGTACATGGTATACCTACTGAAAATTGAGATGAGATGTGTGCTTAGTCTTAGTAGTTGGGATTGATTAAATATGAGAAGTGTTGTTGATATGTGTATTGAGAATGGAGTTTGAGATGAAGTTTGAGAGATGTTGTGTAATCCTTTTTGGGAGTGCTTTTCTTGACAGGGATTATGAGTAATTGAGGGAGTTTTTCCCCAATTTGGATGGCTAGAAAAATGAAGTTTAGTAGTAATTTTCGTAGGGTGTTTATATGCACATGAGATGTTTGAGGAAATGCCTAAGTGAAATCTGCCCTGTCACTGCCGTAACTTTCTGAGTAATTTTTGAGTATCTTACGGTTCGAACTGGGCTGAGACCAAAACAGAGAAGTTGTAGCCCTGTTTCTAAGCTTTGAAACGAGACCAGAACCGTAGTAATCCGAGGTGTATAGCATAAGTTATGGCCGTTTTAGTGTGACTGGTGCAGAATGACTGTTTTGAGGAAATCTTGTAGTTGGCATTTCATTAGTGCATTAGGGAGCATGAGCTAGCTCTACACCTTTGTTTATACACTTAAGCAGTAAGATATAGCTTGAGATATAGTATAGAATATGAGTATATGCTACTCTCTTAAGAGAAAGAGAATAGAGTAGGTTGTGCGATGGGGAACCCGTGAGTAATGGGTAGAGTATTCCCGCATGTACGCCGCATTGAGAGAGCGGCATGAGTATCAGATAGAGAAGTGGTGTAGCCCGTGAGAGTGCATGCGGATGAGGGCTATACCCGAGTACCCGAGAGAGAGAGATTATAGACTCACATGGCCAAGGGTTCCGAATCCATGCATAACCGAGTCCGATCGGCTAGAATGAGTAGAGGTCACGTAGAGTGGGAGCGAGTCCCGGCCGTGCCCCCGGTAAGATGGGGTCGTGACTTACTAAAGAGAGGTAATAGAAAAGAGTTCTAAGAGAAAGAGAAAGAGAAAAAGAGAGAAGTACCCAAAGAGAAATTGAATGAGGAGTTGTAAGGAAAGAATTAGAGAGAGAGAGTTACGGGGCTAGCATGAGTAGAGGATTTACTTACTGAGCATTGTTTAGTGCTCACCCCGTTGTTTTCCTCTGTTTTGCAGGACCTAGGTGAGGACACTGTCGGATGGATGTCGGCGTGCGAGGAGGAGTGGCTACACTGTCCCTGATGTTTTGATGACTTTTTGTATACGTTATATATATATTTTGTGTAAAAATGCATATGTTTGTAAAGAGTATGTATATATGTTTAATAAAAGAAAAACTTGGGCCCAATTTCTTTATGTTATTTTATATGTATTTCCTTATAATCTTTTGAGTAGTAGTGGCTATTACACGCATAGGGTACTTATTTGGCAACAAGGAGGAATTATTAGAGTAAATGCCCTAGAGCCAATCAATTATTGTAGAATTGACTCTTTGTAATAATGTTCATTGATCAATAAAAGGCATTTTATACTATATCACATAAATCATCATTGTATGTATTGATATATGTCCTTAGAATGGTAGAATCGTGACGAGGGTGTCAAGTATTTCAAATCTTGATAGTGAGAACACTATGAGCATATATGGTGGCCATTCTAGAAAGGTCTGTAGCCCCAGTATTATTCTGAAGTAAGGGCACATATCATACGGTAAGGCTATCATAGTGTTGAACAACCCTGTCGAAAGGCAGTGATTGATCTCACTTGTCAAGGTTGTTTGGTGACAACTTGGTGCAACACGTGGGTGCTTGCTATAGGTAAGTTCACTGGACTAACCCACCAGAGGATTCCATATGGATGGTAACCCCAGTGTCTATGGAACAAATCCTCTAATGAATGGTGGTGCATGTGATCCTTAGACTTGAAATCACTAGAGCGCCTTGTGCATCGATTGGTGTAGTTTGACACTAGCCTAATGCAGTTTTATTCAGAGTTATCAATACGGTAGTGATTGGCTACATCAAGGAGTGCATCAAGACTATGGTGGATAGACAGAGGATTCATCACTCCCGAGTATGGGAGAAGTTATCTCACAGCGCAATTCAGTAAATGGCAATGACACTAAAACTGTGGCCACAGTGAGATTGAGTTGTTGCTCTATCCAGTTTATAATACATGTCATTGGTCCAGTAACTAAATACACAATATTGAGAGTAACCAAAGGTTGACATTATTTCTATGCCTCAGTCTCGTCAAGATAACGGATGATGAAATGATCGAATTGTACAGTAATGTAACGCCCCACTTGAGGTACATAGCTAAGTTATGGTGTATTCCTTGAATGTTTATTGTTTTCCTTTTATTTGGGTTGATATATTGTTAATATTGGTTGGCCCTTAGTTGAATTTTTGTTAAAGTTATTTTGAGAAAAATGTAGAGAAAATCCCTTAAACTTTCATTAAGGGTAAAATGGTCTTTTCACTCAAAATTAGTTGAAATTGTGGGGAGTAAAAAGAGATAGAATTTCATAGAGAATGCATTAAAAATGAAGGCATTATTGTAAATTGACTAAGGGACATAGATGGAATTTCCAAGAAAGAGCAAGCGCAAAATGGGAAAGTGTGGTTATAAATTAAAGTGTTAAGGGTTTGAAACCCTTCATTCTTCTTCTCCACCGCCACACTCCTCCCCCAATTTCTCTCAAATTGTCATTCAATCCTCCAAGGATTTTGAGGGCTTTTAAGTGGTTTTTCATAGGGTTTTGATTCTAGGCATTAAAAGGTAAGGATTCAAGCTCTTTATCTATGATTTATTTGTGTAAAGGTTGAGTTCTTATGAAGTTTATGCTTAGGGTTAAGAGAAGATTGGAATCCAACAAAAATAGAGAGCTTAGGAGAGACTACTCAAGCACAAGGTAAGTAAATTCCACTCAAAATTCAACTCAAGCTAAAATTTAAGAATTCAAGTGAGTAGAGATTTCTTTTAAATATGCATATGTTGTGATTATTGAGAAATTGAGATGAGATTGATGATGAATTATGCTTGTTGTTGGATATATTTGAATATGAGAAGTATATGTGATGATTTGATGATGGGTTGAAATTGGAAGAATTGGAGAAATTTTTGTGGAGTGTGTTTGCCATGTAGGTATGTGATGCTACAAGAGAGTTTTTCTCTCATTTTGGATGGTTTGAGAACTAAATAGAATGATAATTGAATTAGGGTTTGTTTATGCACAATTAATGAATGATGATATGCCTAAGTGAAAACTGCCTGTCACAGCTGTGACTTTATGAGTGACTTTTGGGAATCTTACAGATTTAACTAGGTTGAGACCAAAACGTAAAAGTTGTAGCCCTGTCTCTAAGCTTTAAAACAAGACCAAAACCGTAGCAATCTGAGGTATATAACTCAAGTTATGCCTCCTTGAGTGTGACCTGCGCAGAATGACTGTTTTGATGCAATATTGCATTTGTGCATTTCATAAGTGCATTAAGTAAGAAACTTTAAGCATGAACTATCCTTATGCATTAATTGTGCATTGAGAAGTAGTTTCAGAAAGAGTAGAGAACTTTGTGAATCGGCTACTCTAAAAGTAAAGAGAATGAGAAAAATCTAAGAATGGGTTGGTGCTTTGTGAACTCCACCTAGAAGTTATGAAGAATGGGTTGGTGCTTAGTGAACTCCACCCGGAAGTCACGAAGAGTGGGCTGGTGCTTTGTAAACTCCACCCGGCAGTGCCTCTGGTAAGATGAGGCCATGACATTTCATTGAGAAAGAATGAGAAAATATAAGAAAGAATAGAGGAAGAGAATGAGTAAAAGTCACGACGAGTGGGTGGGTGCTTTTTGATCTCCACTCAGCCATGCCTTCGGTAAGATGAGGCCGTGACATACAATAGAAAGTTGATAGAAAAGAGCTATGTGAAAGAGAAACAGAAAGAGAAAATAAATGATATGAGAAGAGTGTAAGGAAAGAATTAAGAGAAAGAGTTACGGGGATAGACGAGTAGAGGATTTACTTATTGAGCATTATTTTGTGCTCATCCCATTGTTTTTCTTTGTGTTTGCAGGATCTAGGTGAGGACGCAGTCGGATGGGCGTCGGCAAGCAAGGAGTAATAGCTACACTGTCCACTGTTTTTGATAACTTTTACTAATGATGCCTTACTTTGTATAAAGAATGATTAAATGTATTAAAAGAAAATTTTGGGCCTATTTACTTTTGCTAATATAAATATATGTACTTGATGTATTTCTATGAGTATCCTAGTATGAAGCAGTTATTACAAGTAACCATATCGTTGACAGGTAGCTACTTTATTGAATCCGAATCTATCAGATGGCCATGATGCCTTGCTAGGGGCCAATCTTGGTCTGTGTATTAGTGAGACAATTAATTGGTGTTAATTGCGATACTATACACTACTGGTAAGATGAGGAGCCTATGGGTCACACACATAAAAGATAATTTAAGACTTAGGAAGTAAGAAGGGCGTTTTCGTCTTTTTAGACGAAAGGGTATTTTAGTAATTTCACAGTGTAATTAAATTTGCTGAGGTCGTAGCCTTTATTTAATTTGTTAGAAAAATTAAATAAGTGAAATTACGTTTAAATATGTGTTCGCATATATTTAAATATATTATCATTATTGTTAAATGTTAATATATATATTAAATATATATATTAATTGAGGTAACGATGAACTAAAATAAATATCTAATTGGGAGTGTTTGGAAACAAGGGGTGTTTGGGTTAGAGCCCAAGCCTATTCCATATGGGAATAAGGCAATTAAAATATCACTATAAAAGAAAAGTTTTAATTAAATGATATGAGAGGGCCATCAATTGAGTATGTTAATTAGTAGTGTAAAGGCAAGAAAGATGTTGAGAAAGGGGTGTTCCGGATATATTGTCCATGTAGTGCAAAGCGGTGATGTTCCACAACTAGAAATTCAGAGGGTGCCGATAGTTCAAGAATTTTTAGATGTGTTTCCAGAAGACTTACCAGGTTTGTCATCGGAAAGAGAGGTTGAGTTTAATATTGAACTAGCACCAGGAACAACACCCATATCTAAAGCCCCTTACCGAATGGCCCCAGCAGAGCTTTAGGAATTAAAGAAGCAACTCCAAGAGCTTTTAGATAAAGGCTTTATCCAACCGAGTCATTCTCCCTGGGGAGCTCCAATTCTGTTTGTGAAGAAGAAGGACGGGTCACTACGGATGTGTATTGATTACAGAGAGTTGAATAAGGTGACAGTGAAGAATAAGTACCCGCTACCTCGAACAGATGATTTGTTTGACCAGTTGAAGGGACTAGCAGTATTCTCCAAGATTGATTTGAGGTCAGGGTACCATTAGGTAAAAGTGGTCGAGCAGGATATAACTTAGACTGCTTTCCGTACAAGGTATGGGCACTATTTCATTTGGGTTGACAAATGCCCCAGTCGTTTTTATGGATTTGATGAACAGAGTATTCCATGACTGTCTAGATCAGTTCATAGTGGTGTTCATTGATGATATTCTGGTTTATTCCAAATCGAAAGAAGAGCATGAGGAACATTTGCGAATAGTGCTGCAACGGTTGAGAGAAAAGCAGTTGTATGCTAAATTTGCCAAGTGTGAGTTTTGGCTCGACCAAGTAATATTTTTGGGCCATACAGTGTCTAAGGCAGGGATTTCAGTAGATCCGAGTAAGATAAAGGCAATCCTTGAGTGGCAGAGGCTGAAGACAGTAAAAGAGGTCAGAAGTTTCTTAGGCCTGGCAGGTTACTATAGACGATTTGTTGAAGGGTTCGCCTAGTTGGCTAAACCATTGATAGCTCTTACCAAACAGAAGACTCCTTTTGTATGGTCAGAAGCTTGTGAGGAATGTTTCCAAGAGTTGAAAAAGAGGTTAACATCAGCTCCAGTGTTAGTGTTGCCATATGAGGGTGTAGATTATGATATTTATACGGATGCCTCATTGCAAGGACTTGGTGCGGTGTTAATACAGTTAGGTAGGGTAATAGCTTATGCCTTTCGGCAATTGAAAGAATATGAGACAAGATACCCTACGCATGATTTAGAGTTGGCAACAGTGGTCTTTGCCTTAAAGATTTGGAGGCATTATCTTTATGGTGCCAAGAGTAACATTTACACTGATCATATGAGTTTAAAGTACTTCTTCACTCAAAAAGAGCTGAATATGAGACATATCCCGGCTCACCAAGCAAAAAGAATTAATAGAAGAGCTATGTAAAGAGCAGATCGAAGTGATTTCGGGAAGGATTGTCAGGTTAGAGATTCAGTCTACTTTATTGGAGGAAGTTAAAGAAAAACAAGTGGCCGATGAGTGGTGTCAGAGAGTAGTGCAGCAAGTGCCTGAGGGCAAGACAATAGAATTCCACTTAGTTGATGGTGTCCTCTATTTCAGAAATCGGTTGTGCATTCCTCCGAATGATAAGTTGAGAAAGAGAATTCTTTTGGAGGCTCATGACACACGGTACACTACTCATCCTGGAGCAACCAAGATGTACTAAGATGTAAAAAAAGGCTACTGGTGGCCAGGTATGAAGAGAGATATAGCAGAGTTTGTAGCTAAATGTTTGACGTGTCAATAGGTGAAAGCAGAACACCAAAGGCCGTTAGGGTTACTTCAGCCACTTAGTATTCCAGAATGGAAATAAGAGAACATTTCGATGGATTTTATCACAAGTCTCCCTAGAGTACAGAGAGGATATAATGCTATATGGGTGATTATGGATAGATTAACTAAGTCCGCCCATTTCCTTCCAATAAAGGAGAGTACCACCTCGGATCAGTTGGCTCAAATTTATGTGAAAGAGATAGTTAGGTTACATGGTGTGCCTAAGATTATAGTGTCAGACCAAGATTCGAGATTTATCTCAACTTTCTGGACTAGTTTACAAAGAAATTTGGGTACCCATTTGGCATTCAGTACTGCTTATCATCCTCAGACGGATGGCCAAACAGAGAGAACAAATCAGGTGCTTGAGGATATGTTGAGAGCCTGCTGCATGGATTATAGAATGTCATGGCATGAAATGTTACCTTTGGTAGAGTTTGCCTACAATAATAGTTATCAGTCTACAATTAAGATGGCGCCTTACGAGGCATTGTATGGTAGACAATGAAGGTCTCCACTACATTGGGCTGAGATCGGCGAAAAGGATGAGTTGAGTATCGCTCTTGGGCCAAAGATGACTCAGAAAATGATAGAGGATGTGAGATTAATTAGAAAAAGAATGAAGCAAGCCCAAGATCGACAGAAGAGTTATGCCGATTTGAAGAGAAAAGAAGTGGAATTTCTAGTGGGTGATAAAGTGTTTCTAAGAGTTTCCCCTTACAAGCGAGTAATGTACTTCGGGAACAAAGGGAAGTTAGCACCAAGATATATTGGTCCATTTGAGGTATTGCAACGAATTGGAAAAGTTGCCTACAGATTGGCACTGCCACCTAGCATGGACAAGGTGCATGATGTTTTCCATGTCTCGATGCTGCAGAAGTATGTAAGTGATCCCTCCCATATCCTGAGTGTGGAGGACATTGAGTTAACAGAGAACCTCGTGTATGAGGAACGTCCAGTACAGATTCTAGATCGAAGGATTAAAGAGCTCCGGAACAAGCGTATTCCACTAGTGAAGGTCCTTTGGAGGAATCACAAGGTAGAAGAAGAGACATGGGAGGTAGAATGAGACATGCAGAATCGCTTCCCGGAGTTATTCGTGTGAATTTTGGGGACGAAATTCTTTTAAGGGGGGGGGGGGGGAGAATTGTAACTCCCTACTTGAGGTACGTACTTAAGATTTGCTGTATTGCTTTAATGTTCTTTGATTTAGCTTTAATTGAGTTTGTATGTTGAGTTGGTTGAGTGTTGGCCTTGAATTTGGTTGAGATTTGAGGAATTTTGGAAGAACAGTCTTCGCAGTGGCGACGTTGGCTTTGAGTAAGGTAGTGTTGACTTTGTAACTTTTCGCCGAGGCGACAGAAGTTTCTTTGCCACGGCGACGGGCCAGTTGAAAAGTTTAGTGAGGTTTCTAGAGAATTCTCCATAGGGGCAAAATGACCATTCTACCCCTAATTAGCAGGAAAAGTGGGGAGTGAAATGTAAGGAAATTTCATGGAGAATAGGTTAGTGTGGGGGTGTGAGTGTAATGACTCAAAGGATATAGATAGAATTTACAAGGAAAAGCAAGGGCAAAATGGGAAAGGATTGTTATAATATGAGTTAAAAAAGGGTTAATTGTAATAAACCCTTCATTTCACCTATTTCCACCGCCATACCCATTCTCTACTTCCATTCAATTCTCCATTCAATTTTCCAAGATTTCTAAGGAGTTTTAGGGAGTTTTGGGTAATTTTAGTAGAGCTTGAATCTAAAGCATCCTAAGGTAAGGATTCTTACTTTAGATGTGAGTTTGCTTATAGTTGTATTGAAGTGTTATATTGTTGTTATTGTTTAAAGTTGTAGAGAGAAGACAAGACAACAAAGGAAAGGAGAAGTGTTAGAGAAGTCACTTATTCACAAAGTAAGTAAATCTAACCCAAGTTGAGATTTAAGAACTCCTTTGAGTAGAGATGTATATATGAATGAATGAATGACTGTGTATGCATTATATTTGTTGAGACAAGATGAGATGAGATTATAGTTATTGATGAGTATGGAATGTATTGGAATATGAGAAGTGTTGAGATTTTATGGTGTTGAGTTGAGTTTTGAGTGAAGTTGAAGGGAGTTTGAGTAAACCCTATAGAAGTGTTTCTTTCATTGACAGGAATTTAGAGTTTATGAGAGAGTTTTCTCCCATATTGGAAAGGTTCAAGAGAAGAGAAGAGTTATTGTTACAATAGAGTTTTATATGCACATGAGTTGTATGATAAAATGCTTGTGTAAGGCATGAGTAAGAGTAGAGAACCTTAATTATTGCTACGTGGCATAATTGCATTTCATGAGTGCATTAATGAGCATGAGTCATCCATATGCATTAATTGCATTAGAGAAAGAGAGTAGAGAAATAGTAGAGAATTTGAGTATAAACTACTTTAAGAGTAAAGAGAAAGAGAGAATGAGCACTAGAGAACAAAGAGAAAGTAGTGCTAAACGAAAGGTTTGAGTAGGTTGTGCCATGGGGAACCTATGAATAATGGGTAGAGTATTCCCGCATGTACGCCACATTGAGAGAGCGACATGAGTATGCAAGAGAGAAGTGGTGTAGCCCGTGAGAGTGCATGCGGATGAGGGCTATACCCGAGAGTACCCGAGAGAGAGAGATTATATACTCACATGGCCAAGGGTTTCGAATCCATGCATAACCAAGTCCGATCGGCTAGAATGAGTAGAAGTCACGTAGAGTAGGAGCGAGTCTTGGCTGTGCCTCCGGTAAGATGAGGCCGTGACTTGGGTTATGAGAAAGAGAAAATAGAGAGAAGTATAAGAGAAAGAGTAAATGAGCATTGTAAGGAAAGAATTAGAGAGAGAGTTACGGGGTTAGAAGAATAGAGGATTTTCTTACTGAGCATTATTTTAGTGCTCACCCCGTTGTTTCCTATGTTTTGCAGGATCTAGGTGAGGACACTGTCGGATGGGCGTCGGCAAGCGAAGGGAAATGGCTACACTATCCACCTTGTTTTTAATAGTTTTTGTACATGATACGGATTTTGGATAAAGAATGTATATGTTTAATGAAAGAAAAAATTTGGGCCCAACCTTTTATGCTATTTTACATATATTTTTACTATGTATATTTTAAAAGAATATGAGTAGAATGGAGTTGTTACACGATGATGGTTTAAGAGTACTATGTTACATGCGTCCGATGGCCATATGGGCAATGCAGTAGGCTCTAAGAAGGTTGAAACCTTCTAAAAAGATGAGATGAATCTAGAAGTGAATGAAGAATCTCTGTATAGATGTCATGTCGTGTTCTGCGAAGTTGCTTGCCTTCTAAAGGTACCAAGTGACAAAGCGTGGTGTGCTGTCATAGGCAACCAAGATTAAAAACATTTCTAACCTAACTACTGAACTATAAATAGGGTAAGCGAGGGTCGATCCCACGAAGAGTGTCTAGCTGAATTTTCGATGATGTGAATAAGGTTGGGGGGTTTTGAGTAAAACAGAAAACAATCTTAGCCAAAAACAAAAACAAAAACAATTCAATTCGAAATCAATTAATATAACGAAACTTGGTCTCCGTCAACATCCACCATCGGAATCTTACAACTGATCATTGATGCAAAAGTAAATCAATTCTTACTTTGAATATTCACCGTTGGAACTATTTTCCTATCTCTCCTTAATTGTAATTAATTAGGAAACAAGCAATCTTAATTAATCTTACCATTAAACAACCCTAGACAAGTGCTAAAGATTTAATCTAATGGCAGCCTTAAGAATTAGAGATATCGATGAAGCTAAACAACACAAACTCAAGCAGTTGTATTTAATTTAGTCGAGTGTTCCTCTTAAGATTACTAATTCTCGGCTCAGCAAATTAATAACCCTAATTGCTTCACAAGTTAGAGGGATTAAACAATTATGGATTTGATATCTAACTTAGTAGTAGATTGTAACAAATAATAACCTAGTAGGCCTCCTAGCAATTAAATGAAACAATCATGAAAATAAGCATAGAAGAACATCCAATACTCAAAGCATAAAATTGAACACTGAAATAAAACGGATTAGATCTCACAGTTATTGATTTCGAGGCCTCTGTTTCCTTCGACCAAGTTATAAAAATTAGCTTCTCATGGCCATCATGAAAATTCCAAAGGAAAAGTTACAGAGAAGACCAGAGAGAGGCGTGTGTCCCAAACCTAATCTGATCTCCTTAAAAAATATCCAGTTCCAGTATTTGAATTCCACTAAATCTCCTAAAAGAAATATTCTAATATCCTAAAATAACATTAATCCTAATTTGATTCTAATTAATTGAAAATAAGATAAAGTCCTAAAATAAAATAGGAAAGTGGTGATTCTGAGCTGTAACTTGCGTGCCACATGTCTTCAAATCTTACAATAATAAACTACCCAATTGATTTGCATGACAAGGCAAAATGTTCCAGAACGTCGGCAGTGCAGGTGCATCAACTTGAAGCCCGATTAAAACCTTGATGAAGCAAGTATCTCTCCAAACTCAAAACATAAAATTTTTAGATCTATTTCTTAGTGTTCCATAGCATTTTGAATCATCTCAATCGGAGCTCGGATAAGAGAGTTATGCCCAGATTATGAAATAATGTTGAAACTTTCCGAATTCACTTAATTAGTTCCGTTTTGCAATTAACGCCTCCATTTGCATCCTAAATCAAAACAGAATAATAATGAGTATATTTAGGCAGCAAATAAGTATAAAAGACTAGACATTAAGGGGGTAAATATGGCATTTTGCATTCTCATCAAAGCGCGTAAAGGTCCTTTACAGTCATTGTTTGATTACACTTGCTAGAAAAAGTTTTTGTAATTGATTGGTTCCTGTAATTTATTACTGTCATAAAATTTTGTGTATAGTAAGGGATTCATTAGAGAAAAACATAAATATTGGTGCATACTATAGTGGGTGTAAGGAAACTATTTTGAAATGTTATGTAAATTATTATTCTACTGGTGAAACTTTTAGTTTTCAAATTCTTGTGAGATATTGAATATGGCACTATTATAAAATTTTGAAAAACAGATAGATTAAAATCTTTTTAAATTCATTATAAATTGATTCCAAAATTCATTTCTTTAAATCTATAAAATTTATCCAAAAAAAATTATGCATTTGATCACTCGTATAAATGGGTTAGCTTGTATTGCATTTTGGTTAATAGCAATGCGAGAAGAGGCTCCTTGACTTTGGTCTTTGGAAGAGTGAAAGACCTGTCTTTGGAAGAGTAAACAAAAACTTGAGCGTGCTTCCAAGAATATATAGGAAAGAAAATAACAAACCTCTATTTATGGTGTCTCTATGATTTTATCACTCTTTTTTATGATCTTCAGAGTGTTTTCCACAATATTTTTATGGTATCTCAATCTCTCTAGCCTGTTACACTTCCTTTCCTCGAAGATTGAGTCCTTGTGACACAGAAAACAAGAAAGAAAATAACATATCACCTATTAGCAAATTAAGCTAAACTAAACTAACCCTAAACTTGAATTTCTCATCTCTTATTAATTAGCTTTTCCAAGGAATGATAAATGAGAGCAACAATGATTTCTATGCTTTTGTAATTTGGTTCAATGTTTCATCGTGCCTGGTGGAATTGGGGGCTTCAAAACCATATCTAATTATGCCTCAGTTTAGAAACATTAAGCAGAGCAAACAGACGTAGGACATTATGATGTTTTGTGCCTTTAACTCAGTGAATGAAAAAAACCTAGAGGAACTCACTCTTCCTATAACATCATTTCCATGGTGAAGGGCAATGTTATTTCAACTCCAACTATAAATAGGACTATTCTTCAATGGATCCGAAAAAGCATCATCGAAATCAAAAATAAAAATAAAAAAGTCACAGGTGTAGTTACCACGACTATTCTCCAATCATTCTTGTTCATTCACAATATACTATTAATCGGAATGGTTCCTATTGTAAAAGAAAGCATTAAATTCTTGAAAGAGAATCTCAAGATTCTAATTCCAAAGTAATGCATCATGTAAATGACATTTAATACTACATAAGATGATAATGATAAAATTTTCTGGATACAACTTAAAAAGTATGGTATTAGTTTCAAATTAGCTTTGTGATCTCCGATTTGAAGTAATCCCAAGAGGCATCAATGCAATTCATGATGTTATAACATTCTTGCTTATCCTTCTCTAAGGCATCAAATCTATGATTGTATTGACTCGAAGCCTTTTTAGATGTTCTCGATGATTCCGCAAGACTCCTGGCTTTTTCCTCTAAAGAGGCAATTCATTCATTTTTTGCTGAAGTTTCTTTCTTATCTCCTCTTTTGTTACATGGTTACGTGGAAACTTATCAAAATACCAAGTCCACATTGATCACGTCATTCTGTTTTGAACATGGAATTAGTTCCTTCATTTTAGCTTTTCTTGTTTAAGTTTACGTTTGAGTTGTTAGCATTATTCCTTATTTTTGCTCAGTTAGTTTGGCTTTCTGCTTGTATTTAAATGATCTTTTATCATGGAATAAGGGCATCAAATATTAGAAAATTTACAACTTATTGTTGTATTAGGAGGCCTTGAGCCCTCGAAGTGTCAAGAAACTTATTTCTTTCTTAATTGTTTATTTAGCAAAAGTGAGTGTATCATCTTTGGTATTAGAGCCAGACTATGGATTTGCAAGAGCAGGTGAAGAAGCTAGAGGAGGGCCTTAAATCTCTCTCTGATGGACTAAATGATCTTCTCAAACATGTTATTGAGTAAATGGAGAAGATGAGCCAACAATTATGTGGCAAAAACTTCAATGAAACTAGTGAAGGTTTTGGTGTTAAAATGGGTGGACGTTCTTCTAAGGGAGGAAGCTCTAGCACGAATTTCATTCCAAGAACTATAAAGCTTGATTTCCCTTGGTATGACAATTGAGACGACCCAGTTACTTGGATGAGTTGGGCAAAGAAATATTTTTTGCTTCATGACATTGGTGAATCAGACAAGGTGGCGCTATCATTATTTTACTTGGAGGGTGATGCCCAGCCGTGGTTCCAAACATTGGAATAGGAAATCCTTTATGTGACTTGGGAGGATTTTAGAAATGGGTTCTTCTCTTGTTTTGGTTAGAATCAGTTCGAATACTTGTTTAGTGAACTCATCAAATTTCGGCAAACTAGCTCAGTAATTGAATACCGAAGCAGATTTGAAAGAACATTGGCCAAAGTTGGATCTCTCTCTCAATCTAGGAAAGTTTGATCTCTTTCTCAATCTAGGAAAGTCAGTTGTTTCATCACAAGCTTGAAAGAAAGCATTCAAACTGATGTGCAAGCAAATAGGCCTTCTACACTAACCATGGCGGTGGGATTGGCAAAGTTATATGAAAGTCGCGACCTCGTACCCAACACAAACTACTATAGAGCCTCAACAACGTAATATAACAAATGCAACAACCAAGAGGATGCTGCCGATTGAACTTGTAGAACGTCAAATGCAGGGAATGTACTTCCATTGTAACAATAAATACAACCTAGGACACAATTGCCCAAACCTCTTTCAAATTGAGGCATGTTGGGACAAAGAAGATGATGACGTGACAATGGAAGTCAAAGATGAAATTGTTGATGCAACTCTAGCCATATCACTTCATGCAATGTCAGGGGTTCAAGCACCAAGGACAATGAGGCTATAGGGAAGTCTTAAAGGTCATTTAGTGATGGTTTTAATCGACTCAGGCATTACTCACAACTTCATAAGTTCACAAATACCTTAACAAGTACACTACATCCTGACTCTAATGGAAGATTGGAAGTATTAGTGGCATCGGGGGAGAGATTAGCAAGTCCTAGGAAATGCATCAGGTGCAAATGAAACTCCAAAAGGTTAGATTTTCAACTAAATTTTTTATATTGCCTTTTGAAGGGTATGATGTGGTGCTAGGTACACAATGGCTAAGGACATTGGGACCAATCCAATGGGACTTCGAGAAACTACAAATGAAGTTTTTTTAGGGCTCCAAAGAAGTTAGTCTAAGAGTAAACTAGAAAATAAGGTTACTAGTAGTGTGACTTGGCCAAACCAAACACAAAGTGGGGCACTATTGAAACTCATGGGCAAAGACGAAGCAATTGGAAATGAGTAGCTTGAATCTCTCCAAGTGCAGCAACTCTTGCATGATTATCAAGATGTGTTGTAGGAACCTGATGATTTTCCTCCTCAAAGACCCCAAGACCACCGTATCCCTCTCTTATCTAGCCATGGGCCAGTTGCAATGCGGCCATATCGCTACCCACACTTCCAAAAAAAATGAAATAGAAAAATTGGTAGCTGAAATGTTGGCTATGGGAGTTATTCGACCAAGTAACAGTCTCTACTCTTCACCAGTGCTATTGGTAAAAAAACATGATGGAACTTGGCGCATGTGTATTGACTACTGAACTTTGAACAAAATTAATATCAAAGATAAATTTCCTATACCAATAATTGGTGAACTTTTAGACAAGTTGGAGGGAGCTCAATTCTTCACCAAACTAGACCTTCGCTCGGGATACCACCAAGTGAGAATGCATCCCGATGACATTGAGAAAATGGCTTTCCGAACTCACCAAGCGCATTATGAATTTTTGGTTATGCTATTTGGCCTCACAAATGCTCCATTAACCTTTCAATCACTAATGAATGAGGTATTTCAAAACTTCTTATGTAAATTTGTCTTGGTGTTCTTCGATGATATCCTTATTTATAGTAAGAATTGGAATGACCACGAGAAGCATTTACAAGTTGTTTTTGATACTTTACAAACTAACAAGCTTAGAGTGAAGCTTGAAAAAGTGTCAAATTGAGAAGAAAGAAGTACAATATTTGGGGCATGTGATTTCTAGACAAAAAATAGCTGTTGATCCTACTAAGATTGAGGCAATGATGACTTGGCCCAAGCCAAAAAACCCCAAGGCCATGCATGGGTTTTTAGGCCTCACTGGTTATTATCGCAAATTTATCCAAAATTATGGGAAAATTGCTACACCTCTCACAAATATTTTGAAGAAAAACTCTTTTGAATAGAGTGTGGCAGCCGAGGAAGCCTTTCAAAAACTCAAGCTTGCAATGACTAAAGCTCCAGTATTAGCTCTTCTTGATTTTTCTAAACTATTCATTGCTGAGTGCGAGGATTGGAGTTGGTGCTATTTTGTAGGAACGCCCCATTGCTTATTTCAGTCAAGCTTTCCATGGAAAGAATCTTCTTTTTTCAACTTACAAAAAATAAATTTTGGCATTAGTACTTGCAATTCAAAAATGGTGGCTCTATCTTTTAGGAAGACAATTCATTGTTCATATTGACCACTCGAGTTTGAAGTATTTGTGGTCTTAAAAGATAACAACAAGTGCCCAACAATGCTGGCTCTACAAGTTAATGGGGTACGACTTTAAGGTAGAATACAAGAAAGGAGGTGAATATATACTAGCTGATGCTCTTTCAAGGAGACATGAGGTACAGGAAAATTCTGGTAGCTTATATGCATTCACTCAATTACTACCTCATTGGTTGGAGGCAATAAAGGAAGAAGTTGGTGCTAACACTACACTCCAAGCCTTACAAGAACAAATTCAACAAGGGGAGGCATTAGGTCCATGGCATATAGTTGATGGGATTATTTTGTTTAAAGGGCGCATATATCTTCCTCCTGATTCTAATCTTACTTCCTCTATTATCAATGAATTTCATGGCAGCAGACATGAGGGCTATGTGAAGACACTCCAGAGGATTAAATCCAATTTTTATTGGCAAGCAATGAGGAGGCAAATCAAGGACTTCATCCGCTTCTGTGACATTTTCCAACGTCACAAGGTGGAACATCTAGCACCTGTTGGACTCCTGCAACCTCTCCCTATTCTAACCCAAATATGGGAAGATACTTCAATGGATTTTGTTGACGGCCTACCACAATCAAATGGTAAAACATCTATCTTTGTCATTATTGATAGATTGTCAAAATATGCACATTTTATTCCACTTTCCTACCCTCACATAGTGGTTGGAAGCTCGATTATTTTTTGACAATGTATTCAAGCTCATGGGCTTCCCAAGTCAATACTTTGCAGTCGTGATCCAACATTTATAGGAGCATAATGGTACTTCATTCAATAAAAAATACTAGTTCCAAATAGATAGAAAAGAGGTCGATCATTTGTCTTGAGCTTCAAAATCCCTAACTTCGGTTACTATGACCTCGGGGTCAATTGCTTGATCTTTAGGGATTCTTGTTTCTTGTTGATCTTCCTCTTGCATGGATTCTTGATCTTCTTGCTCTTTAGCAAATTGCTTTGAAGCAAGAGTTACTGATAGTCCTTGAGGAGGTTGGAAATATCTAAGTTTGGGTTGTTCTGCCGCAACCTGTGAATGACTTTCAACACCTAATGAGCAGCTTTCCTTTCAACCTCATAATTCAATTGCTTCATTTGCTCTATCAACAAAGTGATTTGCCCATGACCTATCTTGAGCTCTGTGTCTTTCACCCTTTTGTCCCTTTTTGTGTTTTTCCACACATCGGTTTGAGTCTTTTCTATCCCCTTCTCGCGATCTATGCTCTCTTGTAGCTCTTTTTCTCTTTGGTTCAGATCTTTAGTGATCTTCGCTATTGTTATCTAAAGCTCTTTGACGTGGTCATCATTCTTCTGAAGCTTGTACTTTTGGGACTCTACTCAACTATTCACCAAGTAGAATCCCTTTTCACCAGATATGTGCTTGCTTGAACCTGAGCGTTGCTTGCAGTTTCGTTTGAGATCGCAAGAGCTTGCTTCAATTTGATAATCTCCTCTTTCATTTCATGAAGCTTTCTAAAGGAGTTTATCTTCATCTTGTTATGAGAAATATTCAGAGTAAGCAGGGACTGCAAAAGAAAGGGATAAAGAGTTGTTGTTGTTGTTGTTTTTTTTTTTTTTTTTTTTTTTTTTTTTTAAAACTAAGGAACCCGACCTAAATAGAAGAGGTAAAAAAAAGAAGGGTTTGTTTTAGCCGGTTTTGCATTTGAAGCACAATGGCCACCAAGTTAGAAGGTTGGGAGGCCACGTACCTCTCGAAAGTTGATGCCAGTTTGTAAACCCCACTAGTACGTCCAAGGGTAAATTAGTCTTTTCATTTTTATGTGCTAAGTTAACTACCATGCACATGCCTTAGGGATAAAGTGGTAAAAGAATGATGATATTCTATTGGCTTGACAAGATAAAGATGACGAAAGAGTAAGGAGTAATTAAAAGAAAATTGTTAAGGGCAAAAAGAGAAATAATGTTATAAGTCATTAAATGCAAATGACAAATGAGAAATTTTTTGCAACACAACAAACACCACAAAACACAAACACAAAAAAAAAAAAAATCTTGATTAGTTGGTATGAGTCGGCCAACAATGTATTCTTCACTTTCATATCTTCTTCAATATTTCTACAATATTCCACATCTTCTTTAATAATTTCCATTATTCTATTTCCTCCATTAAAATTTCAAGCTCCTTAGTTGCAATCTTTCAGTGTCTTATATTTCCTATTAAGGATATTAGGAGGGAAATTTCAACTCTTATGGTATATAAATATTATGTATTTCAAGTGTATTAAAGGTTCTTATGTTATCTTGGATAAAGAGTCAGTTGAGATAAGGAGGAGGAAATTGCAAAGGAGTGTGGTTTCTTCACACAAGGTAAGGGTAACCTCTCTTTGATATGAAATAAGGATTAGGTTTTTAGGTTTAGTATTAGGGAACCTTAACTTGTCAGACAAAAGAATTGAGCTTGGTTTGTGATATGAATTTCACAACCTCAATTCATATACTACCCTAAAACAACCCCTTTGTTCAACCTAGACTAGGTTTTCTTTAACCTTATGACCATTCGGTTATCACCCCTCATGCACTTTCAACCATCAAATAACTAAAAACAACCCTTATAACAAGCTCCAGTCATTCACCAAATCATTTATGTTCAAATGCACAACAAATGGAATCATACACACCATGCAAAACAAATTCCGGAAAATGAGTTTTTGAAACTAAAGAATACACTTACATAAGAGATGACCAAGGATCCAATCAAGCCTAAAGAACTCCACCAGCTTGAAAGATACTCCACCACCAAGTTTGGCCGAACTTGGGTAAAGGAAACAAGAGAAAACACTTTCTCAAGACAAGTCACTATTCATTCAATATTCAAAGTCACTTTACAAAATGATCAAGTGGCCTTTATATAGGCTTTACAAAAATTAGGGATTTACCCTAGCAAATATTACATAATGAAAACATTAAAAAATACATTCAAATACATAAACAAAAGTCCACCACACATGCTAAAATTAAGCCATAACCATTTAATGACCAAGTGGGCAACTTTTCCCTAATTTAAGGACCCTTGTCCTTAACAACAATTTTTAGGGTTTTTCCTCCAAAAGTTGAATCAATGACACCCAAAACTTGGGCTTGGGCAATGAAACTTGCTCCACTTTTGTACATGTTTTAGGCCACAAAATTGGGCTTGAGCCGTGCCTTGGAACCTTAAGACCTCTTGGACAATTTGTGAACTTCCTGAGTGTTGGGATGCTTGGGCCGAATGTTGATCTTCATGTTGTCCTGAGTCTTCAATGAAATCCCTAGACATTGTGATTGGCATGATGGGTTAGGGTTCTCATCATCCTCCCGGTTGAGGAGGATTTGTCTAAATCCGAAAGTATGCCATCTTCTAAGTATGGAGACAAGTCCCCAATGTTGAAAGTAGCCGAAACATTGCCAAATTCAGAGGGTAAATCAATCTTATATGCATTCCCCAACTCTCTTAAGGACTCAAGGGACCATGGCCCTAGGTGCCAACTTGCTTTTCCTCTTGGAAGGAAATCTCTCCTTTCTTAAATGACCCATCAAGATCACCGGTTGGAAAATGGTGGGTTTCCTATGTTTGTTGGCTTTCTTTCTATAGGCTTCATTAGATTTTGCTATTTGAGCCTAATTGTTCATGTAGCCTCCGGCTTGGCCTTCTCTTTAGCTCAAGACTCAATTGAAATTCAAGTGGTGGATACTAAGTTCTATGGGAGTGATAGGGTAGGCCATAAGAACTTGAAAAGGAGAGTGGCTAGTGGTAGCACTAGGGGACTATTATAGGCAAATTCGGATGAGCTAACTTGGTCAATCTTTCAAACTCTTGCTCACCAAGGTTCTAGATGGTTCCTAGGGTTCTATTGGTGACTTCGGTTTGACCATCAGTTTTGGGGTGATGGGAAGTGCTAAACAAAGTTTGGTACCCAATCTACTCTACAAAGACCTCCAAAAATGGCTAGAAATTTTGAATCCCTATCTGACACTATGCTCCTTGGTACACCATGCAATCTCACAATTTCTTTGAAAAATAATTCAGCCACATGTGATGCATCATTGGTTTTATTGCATGCAATGAAATGTGCCATTTTAGAGAATCTATCAACAACAACCATTATGGAATCTTTACCTCTTTGGGTTCTCGGCAATGCCACAATGAAATCCTGCTCAAGCTTTCCCAGGTTGGTTAGGAATGGGCAATGGAGTGTACATCCCCGCTTGAAATGACTCTTAGCCCTATGACAAACCCACACCTTGCCACTATGGTTTGGACATCTCCAATCATCTTAGGCCAAAGAAATGATCCTTAAGAATCTCCACTGTTTTGGTAACCCCAAAATGACCCGCAAGCCTCCACCCTGCACTCTCTACAAGTAATTCTTTAAAACAAAAACCCTTCTTGAACACATAATCCTCAAAGCTCCCCTTTGAACATTAGCCATAATTTCGGCCATTTGTTCATCTTCTTTGTAATGCTCCCTCATCATGCTAAACCCAAGTCTCTTGCATCCAAAATGGAAAGGATGGAGGTACCTCCTTGACAATGCATCCGCAACACATTAGTACTCCCTGCTTGTACTGGATACAAATGAAAAGGATTGAAGGAACTCAACCCATTCGGCATGCTTGAATTCAACTTAGGTTGCCCATTGATAAACTTGAGAGGTGGTGATCCGAATGCAACACAAATTGTCTAGGCCTCAAATAATGACTCCAATGATCTAAAGCTCTAATAATGGCATAAAACTCTTTATCAAAGTGCTATACTCTTCCTAGAATCATTGAGTTTCTCACTAAAATATGCCAATGGCCTTTATCTTGAGTAAAGGACCGCACCTATCCCTACTCCACTAGCTACATTCCACTTCAAACACTTAGAAAAATCGGGTAAGCTAGAATTGGTGCTTCACAAAGTTCTTTAATCACTTCAAATGCATCTTTTGCCTCCTTGTCCACTCAAAATTCCCCTTTTTCAAGCGCTCGGTGATTGGTGACATTAGGGTACTAAAGTTGGGCACAAATCTCCTATAAAATGAGGCTAACCATGAAAGCTCTTACTTCACTAATGGACTTAGGTTCGGGCCAGCTTTTAATTGCTCAACCTTGGATTGATCAAATAATTCCCTCTCCCGAAACCACATAGCCTAAGAAGACTACCCTCTCCCTAAAAAACTCACATTTCTCCATTTAGCATATAATTTTGTTTTCTCAACACTTCAAACACTTGCCTAAGAGGTTTTTATGATCATCCTCACTATGACTATACACTAATATGTCATCAAAAAACAACAACAAATCTGCCCAAAAAGGTTTAAGTACCTCATTCATCAATCGCATGAAGGTGCTTGGTGCATTGGAGAGGCCGAAAGGCATGACATCCATTCCAAAAGCCTCCCTTGGTTTTGAAGGCTGTTTTCACTCATCCCCTTCTCTCATTCGGATTTGATGGTACCCATCCGAAGTCTATCTGGGGAAGATGCAAGAGCCATGTAACTCATCAAGCATGTATCAAGTCCGGTATGGGAAACCTACTTGATGGTAATGTTATTGATAGCCCTACTACCAGACACATCCTAAAACTTCCATCCTTTTTGGTACCAAGAGGGCTGGAACGAACAAGGACTCATGTCTCCCCATACCCTTGACTAACTAGCTCATCCACTTGTCGTTGCAACTCTTGGACTCTCCGGATTGCATCTATAGGCTGGTTTGTTTGGTAAGGTGCCCCGGGTAGCAAATCAATATGATGTTCTATTCCCTCAAAGGTGGCAGCCCGGGTGGTAACTCATTAGGGAAAACATCTTCATACTCATGCAACAAGGTTGGACTAGGGAATGGGTGTGTGCTAGCATCAACTTCTCTCCTCTGCAATAAGCAAGGTAGGATGGGTTGTGTGTTTGGTGATGGCCTTTTTATTGATTGCCATTGAGGAAAAGGTTCTTTTGTGAGTTTTCGGTCTTGGTTGGTGAAGGTGGGGAAAGTGTTTGAGGGGTGGTAATGGGCTCAAGGTGATGGTTTTCTTGTTGAACCTAAAAGTGTAAGTGTTTTCCTCATGGACAACTTCCCTATCAAAATGCCAAGGCCTACCAAGCAACAAATTACAAAGCATCCATTGGTATACATCACACAACTTCATCCACATTACTCTTACCTATGGAAAAAGGGACCACTACTTGTTTGGTAACACTAGGGGGCTCCCATTGCTCAACCATGTAACTTGTAAGGGTGGCTACGGTTTTGGGTAGGAAGCTTCAACTTTTCAACAAGGGTGGTGGAAGCTACATTGGTACACACTCCACTATAACAAAAACCGAACATACCTTCCCTTTGATGGTGCAACGGGTTTGGAACAAATTTCCCCTTTGTTCTTCGGTGGAGTCAACTTGTGCATGTAAAACTCTTTCAAAATCAATGCATCACCAACATCAGCTTCTTCAACAATCTCATCACCACTCTCGGATCCTCTTCACTTTCTTCTTCTTGGACCGCCTCTTCGATCTCTGTATCTCTTTGAGGGACATTACCCTCTTGTGGGGGCAATTGGCTTGGAAATGTCCATAGCCATGACACTTAAAACACTTCTGTCTTTCAAATCCCCTCGGGTGCCTCCTGAGTCACAAATTTTGGTTTCTCCTTAGGTGCTTCATTCACTCTTTTTGCGCTTGTGTTGTAGTTGACATAAGGTTTGGAATAGATGGGGATCCTTTGTATGAGTTGCTGCCCTTGAAATTGGTTTGGTGCTGAAAGTTTCAGACTTTGGAGTTGTCTTCAACCTTGTTGGCTAGCTTGCATACATCCCCCAAGGATGTAAGGCTGCAATTCCACTTTGTGAGCTATTTCCCTTTGAATCCTCAAAAACCGAGTGATGGTTTGCTCTTTTCCTTGGAACATCACTTCTCATCATAAGGCCCTCAAACTCCCTTATATACTCCTCTACCTCTATCCTTGCTTAAGATTATACAAACTCATGTAGAGATCTTGCGTGTATTGTCGGGCAAGAACCTCTTCAACATCTTTTCAATTTTTCCCCGACTTACTCTAGTCTTCCCCTCTCTCTCTCTTTCTTTTTAGTGTTTTCCCACCACAAGGAAGCATATCCTTTAAACTTCAGAATAGCTACCTTACATTTCTTTTCATCCGTATACCCCTTAAACTCAAAACCTCTTCAATATCACTCAGCCAATCTAGGAAAGCATTAGGGTCTAGGCTACCCTCAACTCGGGCAAGTCTATTGATTCCCCTATCGTCATCAATTCTTCTCCTCCTAGGAGCTCGGATCCACTAGAGGATGCACTACTCTCTTAAATCTTCCATATAGGGGGTCTGAATTATGGTTCTTTGACGGTAATGCGGGCGACCTTCCCGTTGGGCGGTTGTAGGGATTCCTCAAAGGTAGGTTTTGGTTGGGATAGATTGGCAATGTCCTTAGACATGCTAACCATCAACTCCTCATACTGACATATTCTTCTTAACATCATCAAGTTCTTCTTGAATTTTCAGGTTGGCACTCTCCATGGGGGTTGGGGTGAAGTTGGGGAGGAAGTGCTCTGTGTGCCCTGGAGATAGGGGGAAAATTTGGCTACTGTGAACAGTAACCTCAGATGAACAGTAACTTTTTGAAAGTTAAAGAAAAATGGAAAATGGGAGGGAAAGTCAATGTATGAGTTTTGGTGATTTGGTTAAGTGTAAGTATCTGTGAATAGTAAACTGTGAATAGTAAACTGTGAAAGTAATTGGGGGGATTAGGTAGGAATGGTGTAAAAAATTATGGTAGGGTTAGGGTTTTTTTGGGTTAGATGAATTTGGAAGGGATGTTGGTTTGGATGGGATATCAAGTGGGTGGTAGTGTGGTGTTTTGAATAGTGTTCAATGAAAGAGAAAAGAAAATGAGAAAGTGCACATGGTTTTGGTTTGGCCGAACTACACACACACTCACCTTCTCCAAATGTTTTTTCTTATCAATCAATACCACAATCTTCACAAATTCAATCCTCAACCTTAGCTTGATACCAATTGATATGAATTTCTACAACCTCAATTCATAACTACCCTAAACAACCCCTTTGATTCAACCTAGACTAGGTTTTTTCTCAACTTATGACCATTCGGTTATCACCCTTCATGACTTTCACAAACATCAAATAACTAAAAAAAAACCCTTATAACAAGCTCCAGTCATTCACCAAATCATTTATGTTCAAATGCACCACAAATGGAATCATACACCCATGCAAACAAAATTCCGATGGTTTACTTGAAACTAAAGGAATACAACTTACTAAGAGATGACCAAGGACTCAATCAAGCCTAAAGGAAACTCCACCAGCTTGAAAGATACTCACACACAAGTTTGGCCGAACTTGGGTAAAGGAAACAAGAGAAAACACACTTTCTCAAGACAAGTACTATTCATTCAATATTCAAAGGTCACTTTAACAAAATGATCAAGTGGCCTTTATATAGGCTTTACAAAAATTAGGGATTTACCCTAGCAAATATTACATAATGAAAACATTAAAATATTACATTCAAATACATAAACAAAAGTCCACCACACATGCTAAAATTAAGCCATAACCATTTAATGACCAAGTGGGCAACTTTTCCCTAATTTAAGGACCCTTGTCCTTAACAACAATTTTTAGGGTTTTTCCTCCAAAAGTTGAATCAAATGACACCCAAAACTTGGGCTTGGGCCAATGAAACTTGCTCCCACTTCTTGTACACGTTTTAGGCCACAAAATTGGGCTTGAGCCGTGCCTTGGAACCTTAAGACCTCTTGGACAATTTTGTGAACTTCCTTGAGTGCTTGGGATGCTTGGGCCGAATGTTGATCTTCATGTTGTCCTTGAGTCTTCAATGAAATCCCTAGCAATTTTGATTGGCATGATGGGTTAGGGTTCTCATCAGTTTGATGCTATAATTTGCGATTGATGGATTTACATGTGAATTGTAGAAAATTGAAGTTTGATGGCAATTAATGGAAATGGTTGTGTCATGAGCATTTAACATACTACAAGGGAGGTTATTATTGATCATTTAACATTTTTTCACAAGGGAGAATGGTTAGGAAAGGTTAGGGAGTAAGTGGAGGTAAATAGGTATGGAAAAGCCTTAAAAAAAAAAAAAAAAAAAGGCATGTTACCATGGTTGCCACTGTCAAATCTGTGGCCTTCTGAGTGATATTTGGGCATCTTACCTATCGAATTGGTTTGAGGCCTAAGCATAAAAGTTGTAGCCCTTTCTCTAAGATTTAAAATGACACCAAGTTCATATCAATCTAATGTGTATAACTCGAGATATGCCTTCTTGAGTATGATCTATGCAGCATGACTACCTCAAAAGTGCTTCCAATTTCTTAATTTATTTTTTAGCCTAATAATCTATGATTGATTCCAAGTATGGAAATAATGCTTAAAGGGTTGTGAAGCATGTTTGAATGAGTGATCTTTGTGATTATTTAATGACTGTATGAACATATATATTTGATTTAATGAATGACCATGGAGGTTATGTGTAATATGTTATGTATTACCCAAGTATGAGCTTGTTTAGTATTGGATGTTTCTATGAATTTGTTATTCATCCACAAAATGGTCATGATGAAATGATATGTTCATATATAGAAAGTGTATGTTTTTAAAGAATGAAGCATGTCAAGCATTTTAATGATGAAAAAAGGGGGACTTGATCCCAAGTTTGAGCAAAATGCTTTCAAGGTACATAGACATGCATTTTTGTGAAGAAAATGATTTGTAAATTTTATGTAAGATGTTGGCATGTTATGGGGAACTTGAGCTCACTCATGCACATGTCTAGACCAAAAGAAATGAACAGTCCATAGTGTGCATGACCATAGGCACTATGTTATAAGTTAAGGTTAGCTCATTGGCCAAAGGTTTTGTAATCCATGCCTCAGCTTAGTTCGATCGATAGACAGTAAAAAAGTTTTCAAAGAAAAATGTATTTATACATGGCATTGAAGTGCATTATTCATGAACATTAAAGGATAGTGTTACATGAATTATACTATGCATTATGATATGAACTGAATATGCTATGTTATATTACATTTATATTATTAATGTTTGGTTCATGTACAAGTAAATAATTAAAATGCTTTCCAAGTTTAAGAATGTTATATAGGGTTAAATGATTGATACCCTTACTGAGTGATTAGCACTCATTTCCCTAGTTTACATGCTTTGCAGGTAATGGTTAAAGCGGTAATGGAGAGCAGCAATCAAGAAGGCTTGGGGGCATGCATGTTAACTTTTGTTATAATTAAACTTATGATGTTATATAAAGGATGTTGCTTTCGAATTTAATGTATATAGTTTAATGTCTATAATCTAAGTTTTATGAAAAAATAAATATGTTTTGCTTATAAATGATGGGAGATATTTTATATTTGCTTCCGCTATTAAACAATTGATGTAGTTGTTTTCTTTAAACCATATTTTTCCTATATAGTCATATTTTGACAGGTTGATTAAGAAAGTAATGTAAATGAGAGGATAAGTTTTTATTTATTTATTTTCATATAGTACATGTTTGTAACCAGGATTTACGTTTTAAATTATACAACCTTCCAGGCGTGAATTCTCTAATTTTCCATCCTAATGGAATACTTAGAGGGTACCTGGCTGGAGGGGGGTGTTACACAGTTGGCACTCTAAAAGGGTGAAGACCACTAATAATCCGAGGATTATACTATTTTATTTAGGCTTTTTGGCCGGATTTTAGATACTTCTTAGTTTGTTTATGCCTGAATTGCTACTTAATTCTATATATTTTATCTTTCAGGCTGAAATGTGCATTTTGAGCAAATAATGAGCGGATTGGAGTTTCTGGACCCAGAAGTAAGCGAATCTGAGAATTTGGGAAAGTTCTGAAGTAGAGTTGAAGCACTATGAAACTTGTTCCCATGGGAAAGCATCGAAGATTGAAGATTCAAACAAGGAAGCAAGCGGAGAGCAATTCTATAAATTCAGAATGTTCCAAGAAGGTTTGTGGTGGCGAAAGAAGATAGGCATGAGATTTACTTTAGTTCGCCATCGTGGCGAAATTCTTTCTTCGCCGTGGCAAAGTCTGCGAAATTTTGTTTTCTCCAAAACGCACAGTTTTATTTTACGAAAGTTTTAGGTTTTGGAGCGAACTATATAAGAAAAACCTTGCCATTTTGGTAGAGGTTCGTTTGGTTTTGAATAGCTTTTACATTTGGAGAGAAGATTTGAGCTTTAATCTTATGGATTCTTCAACTAGGGGAGATCCCTACTCTTTCCTCTTTATTTCAATATGTTGACTACTATGTTTACTGTTTTTCTTGCTGTTTGTGTTAATTTAGTTATGAACTAACCCATTTTGGGTTAGGGTTTTGATGTAATTTGGATTTCTATGGATTAATCAATTGCTTATTGTTGCTTTTATGTTCTATTGCATAGATTGTGTGATTAATCCGATTTTTATTGATTTTACTTGTTGAACATGATGAGATTGAGAAATGAATCATGTTGAGCTTCTTGGATAATCACCATTGTTATTTTGAATGCTAGAGATAGATTTGAGAAACAGTGAAATCCATCTAGGATTCCATTAGCCTAATGAACTTGGATTTGTTAATCTTCAATTTGTTGGGTGTGGAAGATTAATAGGGAAAAGTAGGAATTCATAGCCTGAGAAGGTATTTACAACTTAGGGAATTTGGTTTACAATCCGTGCATGTGAGTGTATGTAATGCCCCACTTGAGGTACGTAGATAAGTTATGGTGTATTGCTTGAATGTTTATTGTTTTGCTTTTATTTGGGTTGATATATTGTTAATATTGGTTGGCCCTTAGTTGAATTTTTGTTAAAGTTATTTTGAGAAAAATGTAGAGAAAATACCTTAAACTTTCATTAGGGGTAAAATGGTCTTTTCACTCAAAATTAGTTGAAATTGTGGGGAGTGAAAAGAGATAGAATTTCATAGAGAATGCATTAAAAATGAGGGCATTATTGTAAATTGACTAAGGGACATAGATGGAATTTCAAAGAAAGAGCAAGGGCAAAATGGGAAAGTGTGGTTATAAATTAAAAGTGTTAAGGGTTTGAAACCCTCATTCTTCTTCTCCACTGCCACACTCCTCCCCCAATTTCTCTCAAATTGTCATTTAATCCTCCAAGGGTTTGAGGGCTTTAAGTGGTTTTTCATAGGGTTTGATTCTAGGCATTAAAAGGTAAGGATTCAAGCTCTTATCTATGATTTATTTGGGTAAAGTGAGCTGGTATGTTATGATGAAGTTTGTCCTTAGGGTTAAGAGAGATGGAATCAACAAGAATAGAGAGCTTAGGAGAGACTACTAAGCACAAGGTAAGTAAATTCACTCAAAATCCAACTCAGCTAAAATTAAGAATTCAAGTGAGTAGAGATTTATTTAAATATGCACATGTTGTGATTATTGAGAATTGAGATGAGATTGATGATAAATTGCTGTGTGTTGGATATATTTGAATATGAGGAGTATATGTGATGATTTGATGATGGGTTGAAATTGAGAGAATTGGAGAAATTTTTTGGGAGTGTGTTTGCCATGAGGTATGTGAGCTACAAGAGAGTTTTTCTCTCATTTGGATGGTTTGAGAACTAAATAGAATGATAATTGAATTAGGGTTTGTTTATGCACAATTAATGTTTGATGATCTGCTAAGTGAAAACTGCGCCTGTCACAGTCTGACTTTCTGAGTGACTTTGGGCATCTTACAGATTGACTGGGTTGAGACCAAAACATAAAAGTGTTAGCCCTATCTCTACGCTTTAAAATGAGACCAAAACCATAGCAATCCGAGGTGTACAACTCAGGTATGTCCTCTTCAGTGTGACCTGTGCAGAATGACTGTTTTGAGCAATATTGCATTTGTGCATTTCATAAGTGCATTAAGTAAGAAACATTAAGCATGAACCATCTTATGCATTAATATGCATTGAGAAGTAGTTTCAGAAAGAGTAGAGAACTTTGGAATGGGCTACTCTAAAAGTAAAGAGAATGAGAAAAATCTAAGAATGGGTTGTGTGCTTTGTGAACTCCACCCGGAAGTTATGAAAGAAGGGTTGTGGCTTAGTGAACTCACCCGGAAGTCACAAAGAGTGGGTTGGTGCTTTGTGGACTCCACCCGCCGTGCCTCTGGTAAGATGAGGCGTGACATTCCAATGAGAAAGAATAGAGGAAGAGAAGGAGTAGAAGTCACGAAGAGTGGTGGGTGCTTTGTGATCTCCACTCAGCCGTGCCTCTGGTAAGATGAGGCCGTGACATACAATAGAAAGTTGATAGAAAAGAGCTATGTGAAAGAGAAACAGAAAGAGAAAAAATGATATGAGAAGAGTGTAGAAAGAATTAAGAGAAAGAGTTATGGGTAGACAAGTAGTAGGATTTACTTACTGAGCATTATTTTGTGCTCACCCCGTTGTTTTTCTTTGTGTTTGCAGGATCTAGGTGAGGACGCGGTCGGATGGGCGTCGGCAAGCGAGGAGTAATAGCTACACTGTCCACTGTTTTTGATAACTTTTACTAATGATGCCTTACTTTGTATAAAGAATGATTAAATGTATTAAAAGAAAATTTTGGGCCCATTTACTTTTGCTAATATAAATATATTTACTTGATGTATTTCTATGAGTATCCTAGTATGAAGCAGTTATTATAGTGTAAAAGTGGCGTAATCCACATAATTAATCCATAGAGTCCAAATGAAGTCAAACCCTTACCGTTTGCTTACATTGATATTACTCTTGTGTTAAATTTTGCTTTCATAATTTAGTTGTCTTTACACTTAGTAAATTTTTTCTTTCAATTTAGTTTTATATTCTCCCATAAATCCAAACAATTTTTGGTTTCTCCAACTTGAAAACAAATAGGAAATTCAGTGCTTAGCAACCAATCCTCGTGGGAACGATACTCACTCATCACTTTATTACTTTGTGTGACTAGTACACTTGCTATATTTGCTTGTTGTAGTAACAATGCATCAAGTTTTTGATCGGCCTTAGATGGTCTGGCATTTGCCTCAAAAGGTCCGGCACAATTTGACATTGCCTTTCTTTGGCGAGGACCTCTTTGGTTTGTTCTTCGTTGGTTTCCCCTTGAGTGGTTGCGCCTTCCTTCCTTTGCGAAGTTCCTGGGGCACCCTTTGAAGCGACTTTTGGTTGTTATTGTTCTCCTTTTCCTTAAGGCCATGGTTTTCTTCTTCATTGGGTAAGCAACAGCAAGTTGGGGAGCTTCTTCATGTTGCTCCATAGTTGGTTGCCTTTTGGCATTAGCGTTTGTCCCTATTACAAGGACATCGCTAGAGGTTGCTCCAGCTGGTCCAATCAGATTTAGCCTTGGGAAAATGATTCTCATAGACTTCTTCGATGGTTTTTACTTCTTCGATTGCAAGGCTACTGCATGGCATATGAACACATCAGCAAAAAAAGTCTAGTTTTATAAAAAGACTTGGGTTTTTTCTGTTTAAGAAATACTTACGAGCTGAACTATCTAAGTATGCTTTGGAGGGAAAGAATTCATACTTTTGAATTATCAGTTGTCACGAGCAGCTTTGCGTCACAACCTTGTTTGGGAAGTCGACCAAATGCTTCGATGCGGCTACGATCAATCAACAACTGCAACTTGGTCGTTTTGTTTTCTATAAAGAAAAGTGTCAGTTAGCTTATCGTCTAAACCTGAAAATTAAAAGAAAAACCTATTCGATTCCTTAAATTTATAGACATCGTCGTACTTGAAGAAAAAATATTTGGTTTCATAAGCCCCCACGTTGTTGAGGTAACCAAATATCCCTCATTCGATTGTTGATCGCTTGGAGAGGCAATATGAGTCCTTATCCTTACTCTTCTTTAAGATGTAGGTGCAAGCGAGCTCCAACGCTGTAGGCTCCCCGGCTTCATGCTCGCCAAATGCTACATACATGGCAACAACTATCATATATGCATTTGGCGTTAGTTGGAATGGCGCAACTTGGAAGTGGTCAAGGATCAACTTGAGGTAAGGGTGGAGGGGTATCCTCACTCCACATTGGTAAATGGCCTTCGAGATCACAGCCATTCCCTCAAGAGGATCCTGAGCAATGTGCTGATATATTGCACTCTGAATCTCGTTTGTCGTGACAATAGATCGTATCACCTTTCTAGGACCTGTCGAGTTGCCCGATGGTTGCGAGCTTCTTTCTCCAACTGTTCTCGTCTCAAGGACTTCCATTGCCCTTAGAGTCTGTAAAGATGTGACATTTAGAGGAGACTCAAACCCTGAATAATCTACCTCGTACGACAACATAGAAGAGTAAAAGAACCCTGGTTTCTCTTCCATAGCCATCAAAGCTCCTAAAAACTCTTAAGAATAATCTTTTAAGACTCTTTACCCTAAGTTTTGAGCCTTCAAAGTGTTTCTTTAGAACACAACCTAGAAATGCTCCTTGTCTAAGCCTAACAGACATCCATAACTACCATGATTGTACAAAATGAGTTTTTACAACAATGGAATAAAGAGAAAAAGGAAGAAATTTCTTTACCTTTGGGCTACTTGGAACGGGTGCTCTGTTGTAGCATTGGGTTCGCATGAACTAGAAGAAGAAGAACAAATTTTTTGGAGTTTGAAAACGCTATCTTTCTCTTTAAAAAATATGAGTTTTTTGAAAACTTAGGGTAAGGTTAGGGTTTTATAAGGTGGAAGATGATGATTCAATCTCTTTTATAAGCGACGTTTGGGCAGGAACGCGCTCCTAGCCATTGATTGCAACCGCGTGTCGTCAATCCATGCGAAGAGTAACTGCCATGGTTCGTGAAAATCAACCGACGCATTTCTTCATTGAAAATGCCAAATGTCGGCGTGATTATCTCCTCCACATTAATGCTCCAAAAAGGAATGTCATTTTAGCATGGCTTGCATTTAATGCTCATGGTTGACACTTTTTGAGCAGAGACATGTTTGTCAGATAAAGCTTATTCTATTGACTAAGCTAGCTGTCAAGTGCGACAAATAACATCTGAATAGGTTGTTCAAAAAAGAAATTTATCCAACATGTTGAATTTGAACACCAAACAAGATGATTCAGATATTCTAAGGGTTTTCAAGTCGTGAATGACAATTAGAGTTCAAAACACATCCTGATAGCACACGACAAGATCAAGCTCAGGTCAGTAGATCTTTGTAAATGATCACGTCAGGTCGCTTGTGTTGATCTTAAAGTATAGATCATGGCCTACACTCAGTTCGTTAGTCAGATCAAGCTGTCAGCTTCAGGTCATTTACAACGTGTAATTGCTCTAAGCTTTCAGTTCGAGTAAGTATTTTTTATGACAAGTGAGGTCGCGGAATAATCATAAAGTTCGCAAGATCCAATTCCTTTAATCTTAAGAACTATGAAGCTTCTATTATGCCTAAAAATCAGGGCTAACATAAGCCCACATCAACGAGCACCAATCAAAGTTAAAGAAGGCTTTGCGCCATCCAGGATCTACCACGTCGCCCCAAGACAAAGAGAATACGGTTGTCACCAACCTAGCAGGTTCAGGTTTTGTCTGTGAATGAATGAGGTTTGTACACCTATTCAAGGCCTAGATAATTTGAGGATATCTCCTAAGTTATTAGCCAATAGGACGTAAGAAAAGACTTGCACGGTACCTACTCACTTGTAGACTTATAATCATTACCTTGAACTCAGGAACTATAAATAGAGGACTCCCCCTCACAAAATCGAGATCTCTAATTTTCATAATCACAAATAGCAAAGACAACCCATGAGAAAGAGACTAGTTTAATATTCTCTTTGTACCTCTGTTCGTTGTTCATGACCTACTGTAACTTGGTTGATAACCAAGAACACTTATATAAAAAATAACAGTGGATGTAGGAATCGCTTTAAGCATCCAAACCACTATAAAAGTCCCATTGTCTTATTTATTATTAAGTCTTTACAATTTTTTATAACCTTATCTTTATTCTCAAATTAATCACGTGTAATTTCTAAGACTTGTTTAGCACTTTGCACGTGCAAGGTCGTTGGTGTCAAAATCATGCATCAACACCCAGGTTTAAAATGTCTAGAAAAATTTACATCTTATCTCTCCAAGGAAGTTAGGAATCAGATTGGACTGGATAACAAGACTCAAAATAGCGCTTGGTGCAGCTAAAGGCCTCGCCTATCTATATGAGCTTGCCTGTCCTCCTATTATACATATATAGAGATGCTAAGTTAGCTAACATACTGCTGGATGAACGCTTGGTTGTAGAAGTTGATGATTTTGGCATCTTTAAACCTAAAGAAGATACTGGAAAGAATCATAACACTGCTTAGATTAAGAGGACTCTAGTGAGTACATGCCTTCATTCATTAATGCAAATGATAGACAATGTATATAATAAGATTCTAAAGCACAACTATATGTCCTTTGTTTTGGATGTAGGGTTATTTAGATCCTGAATATTTTATGACCCAAAAAAGTGATGTTTATAGCTTTCGAGTGCTGATGTTAGAACTACTAACAGCAAAAGGGTTGATACAACGAGAAAACATATTGCAAAAGAGATAAAGGTAGCAATATAAAAGGAAATAGATCTATACAACCTTTATGAGTTTCTTGACCCAACCATTATCTCTGTTCTTCTCTCTGTTTGTTCTCTGTTTTCTAATTTTTTACTATTCATGATAATGAGCATGGTATTATGCATATTCATGATGCAAATGCACAAATGCATGAAGTATGCAATTTCTTTTCTATTTTTCTTATTCTGTTTCTTTTTCTTTATTTCATTCTTTCTTTTCTAGTCTTTCTTTCTATTCTTTCTTTCTTCTCTATCTTTTCTTTTTTTCTTTCTTTCAATTCTTTCTATCTTTTCTATTCTTTCTTTCTTTCAATTCTTTCTTTTCTTGCCGATCAGACTCGGTTGAGGCATGGATTTGGAGCCTTGGCTGTATGAGTGAATTCTCTAATTCTGGGTATAGTCCTTATCCACACGCACTTCTAACAGATTGTACAATTCTTCTTTCTGTATTCTGAGGCCGCTCACTAAAGGCGGCTTGCATGTGCAACTATGTCACTCACGGCTCCCTATTGCAACAACCTTCTCTATAATTTTTTTTTTTTTTAACTTCTTTAACTAAAAATTCAGATTTGAATATCTTTAATATTCTCATTTCTTTCTATTTTCTCTTTAACATATTTTAGTGTTTTTTCATGCTCTTATGAATATGTATGCATGTAGATGGTTTAATGCTTATAATTCTTTCTAAATTCACATGTTTAAATGCAATTACGTATTATGGAATACAAACATGTCATTCTCTACCATCTACAAACTCATCCCAAAGTAATACATAATCATACTCATACATGCACTTCTCTTTGGCATTTCGTCAAACAACTCATGTGCACAAATCAACACTAATTTGGCTACACTTCTATCTCTATTTTAGGCCACCAAAAATTTGGAATAAACTCCTCCATAATTAACGCCAAATCTGCCCAAAATACACACTTCAAAATTTTCACTTCAACTCTTCCAAATCTCAACCAAACATTCATCAAGTATCACATACACCAACCCAACTTCTCATGGATAGGTTCTAATTATTATTCAACACCAAATTCATCAACAATTCTACATATAACACATAAATATGCATGAAGAAAATTCTCTACACAACATAACTTAAATCATACTTAGGGTAGGATTTACTTACCTTTGATATGAGCAAATTCAACCCTTTAAGAATCTTTTTTGATCAAACTCTCTTCCTTTTAAATCCTATGAGCATAAACCATCAAAATCAACACTTTAAAAATTAAAAATCACTTCTTAGTGCAAGGATCTTACCTATAGATGCTTGAGATTGAAAATCCACTAAAAAATACCCAAGATCTATGAATTTCTTTTGAAAAAGAAGTGAAGAAATTGAGAGGATTTGGAGGAGAAATGGCATGAAAATGGGTTGAAGAGTGGCTAGGGTTTCACTCTTCAATCCTTGATATAACATTAAATTATATATAGTTTCCCATTTTGCCCTTGCACTTTCTTTAAAATTCTATCTATGTCCCTTAGTCACGTACCATAATGCCCTCATTTTATTGCATTCTCCATGAAATTCTATCTCTTTTCACTTCCCACTTTTTCAACTAATTTTGAGTGAAAGACAATTTTACCCTTAATGCAAGTTTAAGGCATTTTCTTCACATTTTCCTTAAAATAACCTTAGCAAAAATCAACTAAAGGTATAAGAGCATAAATTAAATCACGTACCTCCATGTGGGCGTTACAGTCTCCATCTAGGCCTAGATTGTAATGCTCTCTCTCTCTAGCTAGTATACTCATAAAATAATTGTAAAACTCACTAAATATATAGTAGAAAATATACATGTGGATGAGTATAGAATAATGGGGCCATAACTAATTTTTCTTTATATACAAATCTTTACATAATGTAATAAAGTCACAAAACATCACTCGACAGTGTTGCCAAACCCTTTCGCTTCTTGACGTTCCAAGCGACCACAATCTCATCTACTACCTGCAAAACATTGAAAATAACGGGGTGAGCAGTAATTGCTCAGTAAGTAAACCCGTTATGCTACTCTTCTCTCTTCGTTGCTCATATTCTGAATTTCTTTCCTTACATCACACTTCTCTGCTCTTTCTCTGTTTCTAATTTCTCACTACTCATGATAGTAGGCATGGTATCATGCATAGGTATGATGCAAATGCACAAATGTATAGGATGTGCATTTTCTTTTCTGTTTTTTCTATTTTCTATTTTCTATTTCTTTTCTTTCAATTCTTTTCTTTCATTTCTTGCCGATCGGACTCGGTTGAGGCATGGATACGGAACCTTGGTCATGTGAGTGTATTCTCTAATTCTGGGTACAATCCTCATCCACATGCACTTCTAACGGACTGTACAATTCTTCTTTCTGATTCTGAGGCCGCTCACTGAAGGCGGTGTGCATGCAGGGCTAGGTCACTCACGGGTTCCCCATCGCACCAACCTTCTCTTCTCTTATCTTTTTGCACTTCTTTAAATAAAATTTCAGATTTGAATTATTCTTTAATATTTTTCTTTTCTTTCTCTTTCTTCTTTGTTCTTTAATGCTCTTTAATGCTCTTATGAGTATGTATGCATGTAGATGGGCTCATGCTTATTATTGTTTCTAAATTCACATGTTTGGATGCAATAACGCAATATGGAATGTGAACATGTCATTCTCTACCATCTACAAACTCATCTCAAGATAGCAAATAATCATACTCATACATGCACTTCTCTTTGACATTTCATCAAACAATTTATATGCACACACAAACTCTAACTTAGCTACACTTCTACATCTCTTCTAAGCCACCAGAATTTGGAATCAAACTCACTACAATCAATGTCAAACCTGGCCAGAATTTACACTTTATAAATTCTATTCCAATTCTTCCATAATTCATTCAAACTCTCATCAAGCATCAAGTACACAAACACTACTTCTCATGGATAAATTCTAACCATCATTCAACATCCATTCCATCAACAATTCTTCATATATAAGCACATACATGCATAAAAGAAATCTCTACACAATATTGCTCCAATCATGACTAGGGTTGGATTTACTTATCTTAGATGTGAGCAATCCAACACTTTAGTAGTCTTCCTTGACACAACTCCCTTTCTCTTAAATCCTATGAACACAATTCAAAAGAATTCAACACTTTAAAAATTAAATCTCACATCTTAGTGTAAGGATCTTACCTAAGGATGCTTGGGATTGAAATTCCACTGAAAATGAACCAAGATCTATGAATTTTCCTTGAAAAATGATTGAAGAAATTTGAGAGAACTTGGGTGGAACATGGCGTGAATGGAAGGGGAAGAATGGGTTTCATTCTTGAACTCTTAGGGGGTGTTTGGATCATATAATGTTTTTTTTTTTATCTTAGTAATAAGATTATTGAAAAGCAAGATTACATTGTAAATTACCGGGTTTAAATTATTATTGTGCTTGGTTCAATTGGGATGTATTAATAATTAATATGCTTGGTTGATAGTAATAACAGATGTCCTTAAATACCCTTTTACTAGAATGCCCTTGCAATGATTACTTGTATTACGAATTAATCTGTTTGGTTTGCTGTAACAGCAGATGTCTTCATTACATTTTACTAAGATGCCCTTTAGATGATTACTAGGTGTAAATAATTAACGTGTTTGGTTAATAAAAGAAATTATCAATTAACAAAATATTTTTTCTTGTATTTTAGCCAAGTATTTTATTGTTAAGTTATTTATTGACAAATTTACACAGACTATTGAAACTCTTAAAGAAACCTATTGTATTTTCTGTTGGATATACATTCAACACCTGACCCTGGTATTGCAACAAATACAGCTGGCATCTCTAAATTTAAAACTCTATCTAAAACTCTGATTTTTGTATTACCACAAATCATAATTCTTACATGTTTATTTCTACTTTAATTCAATTGAAACCATTTTTTTTTTTTTCAAGGCAAAAGAAAAATTAACTTTTTTTTTTTGTTTACACTATGGCTGGAATTTAGAAACAAGTTTCTAAATTTGAGGAAATTTGTTAACTTTTTCCACTTATCCTGGGCCGAAACTATCTGTGAAAATTGTGAGAATTATTGGTGCATTTGTCATATCACATATTTCGGAGTACCTATGCATTTACATTATGCTGAATCCAAGCAATGTTCCCACAAATTAACTAGAAGCTGAATAATGATGCTCTTTAAACCTGTGCACCAATAATATTTCATAATTTTGCACTTGGCAATAGTGAACATAATCACCACCATTTTTTAAATGAAATCAATTTTACATCCGCAACAACTAATTACACAATACTCAATACACAATAATTATACATAAATGAATAAAATTTAGGCTATGCTACTGAACTTCACACAACAGTTTGTCACGGAAGGCTATAAATTCAGCTTGTGTAAACCAATCATGCGTCATATGTGGAGAATAAAAATCAACAACAATAACCCACATATTATAATTGAAGAGAGAATAAACAAATCAACCTGATCAATTAAAAGACTGCAGTACTTACAAAGTAAGGATACCCGTCATTGATTGAAAAATCTTCTAGGGCAACTTCCACAAACTTTGTTATATAAGACAGTACGAAATATCCGCAATCCGTCTGGTTCCGTTGTTGAGGGACCTGGTGAGTGCATTTATCAGTCATAACAAATACATGAAATACTAAACATATCAACCACTAATTACCATCAACCAACACAATATGCTATTTTATCACCTTAGGCACTAGCAAAGGCAGTTTCTCAACCAATGCTAGATGCTGGGGCATTGTTCTTGATTCAGAAATATCCCTCACAAACCTACATAATTAAGCTTGGACAATTTGAAACCCATTCCAGTACCACATCTCCAACAATACAATTTCATCATGTGCTGAAATGTCCTTACAAATAATTGTGAAATAATCAAAGTTTACCGTCGAATCAGAGGTTGCAGCGTCTTTCCATTTTCTGATCCAAGCGAATCAAGTAGCACCATGCATCGAGTTTTAATTTCCAAGTTTACATCTCCACCAAAGTTGCACAAAATTAGTAAACTCCAATGACCCCTGTCAGCATAATTTTTGCATATTATCAATGTCAACTCTTAAGCAACAAAAATCAACTCATGTCCGCGTTTGGTAAGTATAAAACAAATGCGTATAGCCACAATATCAAAAAACTCACTAGAGGACTATAGGAATGAACACATATTTCCTTGAGAATATGTTCAATTCATGAATCCACTTTAGCCCGTTCCTTTTGTACACTTCTTCTGTGTACATAAAAAACCACATGCAGTCCAGGGTGTGAAATTGTGCAAGTTGTCTCCTTTAAAACTCCTCCACAAGTTCCTGCAGATCAGTACATATGCAATCCCATCATATGAGGTAAACATATTATGTAAATATGATGTGAAGCATGTCAATTGTAAAGTAGTTTTGTACCCCATGTGGAGGTTAAACATACTGTTGCTCAACATGCCCACTCCCCTTCTGTTTGCCAATCGCTTACTTGACCTTCGTTGATTTGTCGCACCTACATATGTTCATCATTCATTTACATTAGCAAACCCTTCCATACATCTTTCATAACTGAAAGCATTAGTCAGTTTAAGAGTTGCAAGGCTGGGTACCTTTGCATTTGCTGCCCTTTAAGGCTAAAGGCATCTCCTCATTTTCATCATGTACTGAATGACTGGTCCTGCCTACACCTTGAAGTTTGAATGTATTTTATTGATCTTGTAACATTTTTTCACAGGGGAGAATGGTTAGGAAAGGTTAGGGATTAAGTGGAGGTAAATAGGTATGGAAAAGCCTTAAAGTAGGCATGTTATCAAGGTTGCCCTGTCAAATCTGTAAACTTCTGAGTGATTTTTGGGCATCTTACCTATCGAACTAGGTTGAGTCATAAACATAAACGTTGTAGCCCTTTCTCTAAGCTTTAAAATGAGACCAAGATCATAGCAATCTGATGTGTATAACTTCAAGATATATCTTCTTGAATATTGTAACACCTACTGTAAACTAGAACAAAGCATGTATAACAACAATAGAAAATTGGACCCAAAGTTTTCTTTTCATTACAAATCATGTGTCTTTTATACATAAAGAGTACTGTTTACAAAAAATGTATTTTAAAAGACAAAATAGGGGAACAGTGTAGCTAATCCTCTTCGCTTGCCGACGCCCCTCCGACCACATCGTCACCTAGAACATGCATCCACAAAGGAAAATAACGGGGTGAGCACAAAATAATGCTCAGTAAGTAAAACCCTCTATCTGTCTGTCCCCGTATGTATAACTCTTAATTCTTTCCTTATACTATTTCTGTTTCTATTTCTGTTTCTACTAAACATCATGGCCTCATCTTACCGGAGGTACGGCCGGATGGCGTTCACACAGCACCATCTCACTCTCCATGACTATCGGGTGGAATTCACACAGTACCAACCCGTTCTTAGTGACTACCGAGTGGGGATCACAAAGCACCTACTCGGTTTTCCTAACTATCGGGTGGAGACCACTTAGCACCTACCCGTTTCTCATGACTTTTGGGTAACGATCACCAAGCATTAACCCGTCTCTAATCACTGTCGGGTGATGATCACAAAGCATCAACCCGCTTCTACTAACTGTTGGATGATGATCACAAAGCATCAACCCACTTATCTAATAACTAATCGGATAGTGATCACAAAGCATCTACCCCATTTCTATTACTCATTGGGTGACGATCACAAAGCATCGACCCATCTCTAAGGGCTATTCGGATGATGATCACAAAGCATCAATCCGATTCCCATAACGGTCGGGTGATGATCACAAAGCATCATCCCAACTATACTACTCTTCTAATTCATTCTATTGTAGTATTTCTCAATGCTCTCTACCCTTAGAGTAGTTGTACCCACCAAGCTCTCTACTCATAGGGTATTTGCACACACAATTCTCTTACACTTTCTTAGGTCACTTTTCCATGTACAACTAGTGCCTATGGATGGTTCAACTTCACCAATGCACTTATGAGATGCCAACATGCAATGTTGCAAGAATTAAGGTTCATTACTCACACTCAAACCTCTTTTAGGCATTTCATCAAACAACTCATGTGCACTATAAAACTCTATTATAGCCATGATTCTAAAACTTTTCTTAACCATCCAAAATGGGGAAAAACCCCTTCACAAAGTCATAATAACCTGTCAAACAAAACACTTCCAAAAAGGGTTCCATAACACCCCTTCAATTCCATCTCAACTACCTTGCCAATCCAACAACCCATTTCTCATATTTGCAAGGTATAAACATTCACAAAGCTTAGAAATCTCTATTTATACATCCATACATGGCATGTCACATGTATTTCACATACATACATCATTACTATTAAAACCCTAATCAAGAAATTTCATAAATCTCAACTTGGGTTGGGTTTTACTTACCTTGTTATGGAGAGACTTCACAAATTCCTCCTTTCACTTGTTTAGCTTGACCTTCTTCTCTACTCTTAACCAAAAGAATAAAAACTCTCAAACTCCAATATAAACCAAAACTCACCAATCACACAACTTAAGAAGGAATCCTTACCTTAGGAAGCCTTAGGTTGCTTTTCTACCCCAAATCACTTCAAAAACCCCTTGAAATTCCTTGAACAAAAGAAAAGAGAAGTTGAGAGGAGAAGAATGAAGGGTTGCGTTTTTGGAGAAGAAGAATGAGGGTTTGCTAACTCTTAATTCCTTTTAATGAAATATAAGCACACTCATTCCCATTTTGCCCTTATTCTTCTTTGGGAATTCCATCCATATCCTTTGATTCATTACAAACTCACCCCTATATCAACATATTCTCCATGAAAAATCCTTACAATTAACTCCCCACTTTTCCTGCTAATTAGGGGTAGAAAGGTCAAAATACCCTTAGGGAAGTAAATATCTAAAACTCAATCAACATTTTATTCGGCCTGTCGCCGCGGCGAAGAAACCTTTGTCGCCGCGGCGAAACTGTCCAGAGAGTTTCACCCTTGGTTTCAACACATCTTCGCCGCGGCGAAGATTCTTCTTCGCCCCGGCGAAGCTTGGTTCACTAAGATTCTTCTATTTTCAACCAATTTCAGGGCAACATTCAACATAACACTCAAACAAACAATAATAACAAAAACCAACTCGATTAAGGGCGAAAGAGGAAACAATACAAATATGACATGTGCAGAATGACTATCTCAAGAGTGCTTCCACTTTATTAGTATATTTGTAGTCTAATAATCTATAATTGATTCCAAGCATGAAAATGATGCTTAAAGGGTTGTGAAGCATGTTTGAATGAGTGGTCTTTATGATTATTTGATGATTGTATGAACATATATATTTGATGAAATGATATGTTCATAGATGGAAAGTGTATGTTTTTAAAGAATGCAAGTGTAGAATTTCCATAGCTTGGAAATTCATGTTGAAATGTGCATAGTATCTCTTTCTATTCTCTTTCTATATTATACTATGATATAAGGTTTTTGCGATGGGGAACCCGTGAGTGATAGAGATGCCCACATACACGCCGCCACGAGCAAGCGACATCAGTAGAGAGATATAGTATTTGTATAGTCCATGAGTAATGTATGCGGATGAGGATTGTACCCAGTGGAGCATACTTACATGCACGTCGCCACAAGGGAGCGGCCACATCAGAGAGATACAGTACTTGTACAGTCTGTGAGTAGTGCATGTAGATGAGGACTGTACCCACTCACATGGCCAAGGTTCCAAATCTATGCATCAACCTAGTCCGATCGGCAAACTAGAAAGAAGAAATAAAAGAAAGAGAATCAGAAAAGAAAAGAAAGAGATTACAGCATAAGAGAAAGAGAAACATAAAAGAATGAAGATTATAATCAAAGAATAAAGTGAGAAAAAGAAAAATCAGAATATGAGTAACAGAGGAAACACAGTAGTGTAGTTTGGTTTACTTACTGAGCAATTAGTGCTCAATCTGTTAATTTATAGTTTTGCAGATACTAGATGATTTGCGATCGGGTGGGACGTCAAGAAGTGATGGAGTTTGGCGGCACTGTTCAAGATTACCTTTGTTATGTGTATATTTATATTTATGAATTAAAAATTAGAATTTTCGGATTTAAATTATGTATACATGTTTGTAAAAGTTATCTAGTAAATTTTATCTTATATTTCTTACAAAATTACTAGCTATATAGTATGTTACAATCCGTTCATCAATTGGACTTTTATTGAGCAAGTTACAACCAATCTACTACTGATTGTTCAGTTGAAATCAATATTGATATTATATCTTTTTTACTAGAATGTGAAGGGTCTACAGTTATCCAAATTCATCATATAATATACGAAATTAAAGCCTTGTCTAGCTGGTTTCCAATTCTTCAATCCATTCATCAATTGGATTTTTATTGAGCAAGTTATTGTTAGAGTAGGTTCACTACAGCCAATAAATTATTGTAAAATTGACTCTTTGTAATAATGTTCATTGATCAATAAAAGGCAATTTATTCTATATCGTGCAAATCATATCTATATGTATTGATATATGTCCTTAGAATGGTAGAACCGTGACGACAGTATTAAGTGTTTCAAATTTTGATAGTGAGAACCCTATGAGCACATATGGTAGCCATTCTAGAAACGTCTGTAGCCCCGGTATTATTTTGACCAAGGGCACAAATAATATCATAAGGCTATCATAGTGTTGAACGACCTTGTCGAAAGGCAGTGACTGATCTCACTTGTCAAGGTTGTTTGTTGACAACCTGGTGCAACACGTGGGTGCTTATTGGAGGCAAGTTCACTAGACTAACCCAACGGAGGATTCCATATAGACGGTAACCCCAGTGTCTATGGAATAAATCCTCTAACGAATGGTGGCGCATGTGATCCTTAGACTTGAGATCACCGGAGCGCCTTGTGCACCGATTGGTGTAGTTTGACACTAGTCCAACACAATTCTATTCAGAGCTGTCAATAGGGTAGTCATTGGCTGCATCAAGGAGTGTATAGAGACTATGATGAATCCACAGAGGATTCATCACTCCTGGGTATGGGAGAAGTTATCTCACGGTGCAATCCAATAAATGGCAATGACACTAAAACTGTGGCCACAATGGGATTGAGTTATTGCTCAATCTAATTTTTTATTCTGATCATTGGTCCAGTAACTGAATTCATATATATTAAGAGTAACTGAGGTTGACACTATTTCTATACCTCGGTCTCGATGAGATAACAGATGATGAAAGGATTTGATTGTATGGTAACCATATCGTTGACAGGCAGCTGCTTCGCTGAATCCGAATCTATCGGGTGGCCATGATGTCTTGCTAGGGGCCAATCTTGGTTTGTGTGTAGTGAGACGATTAATTGGTGTTAATCGTGATACTACACACTATCGGTATGATGAGAAGCGTACAGATCATACGCATACAAGATAATTTAAGAATCAGTCTACAAGAAGGGCGTTTTTGTCTTTTTAGGTGAAAGGGTATTTTGGTAATTTCACAGTGCAATTAAATTTGTTAAGATGGTAGCCTTTATTTAATTTGATATTAGAATTAAATAAGTGAGATTATGTTTAAATATGTGTTCGCATATATTTAAATAAATTATCATTATTGTTAAATGTTAATATTATATATATATTAATTGAATTTAATTGAGATAATGATAATTAAAATTAAAATATCTAAATGGGCATGTTTGGATACAAGGGGTGTTTTGGCTGGAGCCCAAGCCCATTCCATGATAGAATAGGGCAAAGTGTGCACTATATAAGTGCAACACTTTGTGAATTACTTTAATTAATTCATTTTTCATTCACAAAGAAAAAATCTAGCCCCTTTTCTCCTCTTCTCACACCAGTTTTATTTTTGCTTGAAATCAAATTTTATTTGATTGCTTCTTGGTTCTTAAAGGCTAAAGAGGATCTAGCAAATCCCTCTCTAGTTCCTTGGGGTTATCTTCGTGTGGACTACATTGGTTTGATCCTGCTCTTGGGTCGGTAGCGAAATACGTTCAGAGACAAGTTGGAGGAGCCTCCAAACGTGCGTATGATTTCTTAAACTCTAAATTGAAATTCTGCAAATTCTAAAATTATGTATAAACTGTAAATTTGTGCCCTGATCTTGGTTCTAAGGAACGATCTATGATGTAAATAAATTTTTGTTTTCCGTTGCCATGTATGATCGTTTCCTAACACTAGGGGCTTGGGGCAGGCGCCTGCTCCGGGCATCTAGATAGGGTCGTGAGCGATGAAGCATGCGGCCTGTGGAGGCCAGCCATGCTCATTGCATGGCCAAGCACAGTGGAAGGGGCCTAGCCGAGCGCGGCAACGCGCAGTCCCCAGTTTTGCCACCATGTTTTTAGGGTTTTTGCAAACCCTAATTTGCAACCAAATTCATAACTTCATCAATAAAATTAAATTAGATTTATTTCAACTTTAATAAAACAAAAATAAATCCTTAATCATGCATACTAGCACGCAAACATACATGTGAGGTTAGGATATCAAATAAGCTTTAATAATACCACTTGTAGGGAATAATGTCGTAGCAAGCACGGAATAACAAACAATTTTCTTACTGCGCCATTACCCTCTACCCAGGGTCACGATACGATATTCCTAATTTGCATATACCTCAGTCATGCGACTTCCAAATTGTGCTTTCGACACCTTGTACCTCTCATGTCGAGCATTTTCTTCAAAAAGCTCCTTGAGGTGTAGAATAATGGCAGCATCGTCTATATTCTCATGCTACTTTTGCAGTTCAGGTGTCATCAATGCTAACATTAGGCATTGAACACCATCAGCATCATCAAGGAACTTTTGATAAGTATCCTTCACTTCCTGAGTGGCATCAGGACTAGGTTCAACCATGTATGGCTTATCAAGGATATACAATCTCTTTTTTGACTTTAGTATAATCCGAAGATTACGGCACCAGTCTAAGAAATTGGATCCATCCAGCTTGTATTCTTTCTGGATTATCGATCGTAGGTTCATAATGCTCATTTTGGTGAATCTACAATTGCAGAAAAGTAAATATCATTACAATGTTCATTAATGTTTAATATGGTCTTTTATTAAACAACGTTTCCACTATTTTCCTCAAGTCAATAACCCTCACTATTAACTCGGGAAAGTCTGTTGGCTTTCCTAGTGGATTGAGATCCCATCTGGCCCATTTCAAACCTTCGCTATGGCGAACAAGCCAAAAAGTGTTGATTAGGTAGGCTAACAAGCTTAATCCACACCAACTGAGAACTCCTACTACCAACCTCAAATGTGAAACAAGCCAATGGCCTAGCCATCATCCTCAAGTGTGATTCCTAGTATTAGTAGAGTGGACACTACATGTCACCACGTACACAACATGTGTACTTCTCTCCTATGCCTATGACATGTTTATCAACCTTCGCTGTGGCGAAGTAGAAAAACTGTCATTTTAAGTTGACCCATCACCATTAAGGAAAATTCTAATGAAATTTAACCTCCCATTGGTAGAAGTGTACCTTTCGCTGTGGCAAACAAGGTTCCAACGAACAGTGGTTTGATTAAACGCATGGTGATGGAAGGCATACATATGACTTAATATACTTTATTTGAGGGTTTTTATTTTATGTCTCACCAGATTATTATCTTTGTTAGAATGACATTTATTGGCATGTTATTGAACATTCAACCTTAGCATGCATTCTAAACAAAATATAAACGTGCCGGTACATGGTTTAACTAAAAATTGATTTCCTCAAGCCTAGAGGAATTGGTGGGTCACCTAGGGGTCCTGTAATAAATATCTTGAGTCTTCAAGTACGATTCCTCGTCCTTTGCTCCGTCTTCAAGTACATTACAAAAACATCATACTAAATTTACAATGAAATTAATTACACAATAATTTTACATCAATAAATTTAGAAACCTCAATTTACATACGAGGGGAATGAGATGAGCATCGAGAAGGAGAAGAAAGGTAGGACACACAGGCCCTATTTTAAAAATTACAATCATACATACCAAAAAATATTTTAAAACATTCACCATAGGTCTTAAGGCTCATGTACCAGGCACCATGCAAGATTCAAACAAGGACATTGCATATATTCAAAAACAATCAATTTTTGAATTGGGTAGGTGAATTATCAATTACTTTTTGACAATTTGTAGATCAACATTTGGTCCAAAAGTTTTAAAACTTTTCACTTTGGCCCCTACACACTTGAAAGTATGCTTGCTACGACGATGGATTATATTGCTGCAGCGTGCACTGATTTTCGTCACATACATGCACCACATGCGATCAACGCGGTGATGGGTTATATCACCGCAGTGAGTGGTAATTTACTTCAGCGCATACCTTAGACTACGATCTCTACAGCGATCGGTTATATCGCCGCAGCGAGTGCTGATATTCAATCAGTGATCGCACTAAGGACGATTGCCATGACGATGAGTTATATCACCGTGGTGAGCGTTATTTTTCAATCAGCGAGTACGCCAAACAATGATTGTCGCGGCGAGCATGCACTGATCTGTAACAAATCAATTCAACCAGCAGCAAACAAAATGCCAAATGGATTTTGCAATCAATCTAAACATCAGATCTCAATAAAAATCCAGATCTCACCTCTCTTGTCACAAGTACTTAGCCTGCAGGTCTTGTGTTCGAGAGGTGGGGAAGGCGAAAGAAACCCACTTGCAGGGGTGGGGATATCCAAGTGAGTGAGGCCTATGGTACTCACCTCTCTTGTCACAAGTACTTAGCCTGCAGGTCTTGTGTTCGAGAGGTGGGGAAGGCGAAAGAAACCCACTTGCAGGGGTGGGGATATCCAGATTGATGGGGCCTAAGATGACGGGACCCATGTGGAAAGCCCCTTGCCCGCAGTAGGGTAGTTGTGGGATAGCCCATGGTCCAGATGACAGGGTCTCACATAGAATATGGAAATAACAGTAATCAATTCATTAACCCATAGAAATCCGAACTTAATCAAAACCCTAACCCAAAATGGGTTAGTTCATAACTAAATCAAAATACACAACAAGAAAAACAACAAACACAATGTTCAACATATTGAAATGTAGAGAAAAGAGTAGAGATCTCCCCTAGTTGAAGAATCCACAAGATTCAAGCTCAAATCTTCTCTCTAACTATCAAATCAATTCAAAACTCAATGAGAACAGATGACCCTGGACCACCCTCACAAAAATGGTAAAGTTTTTCTTTTATACCTCTCCCAAAACCTAAAACTTTCCTAAATAAAATTGTGCATTTTGGAGAACTAAAATTCGCAGACTTCGCCGTGGCGACAAGGTAAATGGAATCTCATCTTACATTGTTCACCGCAGCGAAGAATAACTTCGCCACGGTGAGCCTTCATGAAGAATTCTTAAATTACAAAATTGCCCTCCGCTTGCTTCTTTGCTTGAATCTTCGATCTTCGATGCTCTCCCATGGAAACAAGCTTCATAGTGCTTCACTCTGCTTCAGAACTCTCCCAAGTTCTGAGATCCGCTTACTTCTAGGTCCAGAAACTCCAATTCGCTCATTATTTGCTCAAAAGTCCATTTGGCCTGAAACACAAATGTAAGAATTAAGTCAATTCAAGCAAAATGACTAAGAGTATTTACATCTGGCCAAAAAGCCTAATAAAACAGTATAATTCTCAGATTTCAAATCCCCTAACTAAAGACATGCTCGTCCCTGAGCATCAGGTACAAACACAAAGAAAGAAAAACAATAAACGCCTAAACAACGCATAACAAAACTGAAATAAAATAGAACATTAAACTCAACTCAACACAACGAACTACCCTAGAATTTAACAAGTCTCAAGATCGTTGAAAAATTATTACTAGAAAATGTTCAACACTCTAGAAGTTATAAGTTACATCGACTATCTTCTCTATTGTTCCCCGAGTAGGTGATCCCCACTTCAATCCAGATTCCACTTCCCAGATTATTTTGCAGAAATGCAAAATTTATCAAATGGCGACAGACTCCATAGCCTAAGTAGCAACTACTCTCCATTATGAGGATTAGACATTACAAAGATCAGAGGTCTTTACAGGCTTGTAGCTTTAGCTCGATTATTGGCTTAAGAAACGGACATGATTAACAAAGCAAGAGAACTTAGTTTTCTCTAAGCAAACATCAAGACAATCACTTCCACTTTCTTCCTCAACCACCACTACAAATCAACCAATTTATAACCCTCAGGCATGTGCACTTCTCTTTTTTTTTTTTTTTCCAACTACATTGCAATCTCAAATTTTGGTTTTTTTTTTTTTTTTTTTTTAAGATAGCAATAATCTTCTACTGAGGTTAATTACCCCTTTTATTCTCTTGCCCTTCTCACAACCTCCAAACTAATCTTTTAGTTCATTCACACAACTCTCCAAGCTTCTTTGTGTTTGCATTAGGTTTAGAATTCTCTAAAGGTTCGGACGTGTTTAGGGTGAAAGGTTCATGCATATTGGTTGCAAAGAACACAAAAAGGGACAACATGATTCATAAGGTTCAAATGGTAACTAGGATTAATTCATGATCGGCTGGAAAGGCTCAAACGTTCAGAAAAACGCCTAAATCACCTCTCCATAATGTTATTCTAGAATTTCACCTCAAGCATTCTAAACTAGTTCTAGAGTCTACCAACATATCAAGACTTTACCTAATTCTGAAATCGGTCCTTGGCTTTTTCATCACCAATCTGAAAAACAATTGAAAAACTGTGGTGTCCACTGTGTTAGAAAGTTCACTGACTATTGTGAAAATATTACAATCCTATCTCACCTTTTCAACTACTAGGAAACTAAACAAAATTTAAAAAATCCAAACAAAAAGCAAATTAGTTCACTATTCGAAGTGAAAATACAAAAACAACTAAAAAACAAAAATAAAATACAAAACAACTGTTCAGGTTCACTTTTCGGCCTCCTCCTCTCCCTCAATATCGTCCTCTTCTGAGTCAGAGCCCATCCTTCTTCTGAATCCCAGTCAGCCCATTGGAATTCCGAAGTATCAACATTGAGCTTGGTGAAGCAACTGTTCTGCATGTCATACATCATTTGGGTCTGCTTTGCCAGCCAACTGACGTTTTGCCTTCCGTTCATCTGACCTAGCATCTGCTGCATCATTTCCTTCATAGTGGCTATGGAACTGGAGGATGTGGCAGTCCCCTATGTGGTTCTCTGTCGTTTTGTCCTAGTGCTGGGTTGCTCACTAGGTTGACGCTCAAGTAGCTTCCGATAGTAGACTGTGTCGAAGCTAAGGTCATGGATAAGTGGTTATCTTTAGTCTTCCAACCCCTGCTCGAATGCACAACTTTGTAATGAGATGTGGGAATGGAAAACTTCCTCCCCTGGTTGGGCTGCATTCTAACTATTTAGGAATATGTTTCCCACATCTATTTTCTTTCCTGTGGCAATGGAATGGAGTAACAATGCCTTCTCATAAGTCATTTTGCTATATGTGTTTTTGGCATCATCCCTGCACTCACAAATTATTGCCACAACCAGCTATCGGTGTCAGATTGGTTCCCTTGATACTCTTCTTTCCTTTCTTGAAATCTCCCAAGTGGTATCCAGTTTTGTTATGACTGGAAGTATCACATTATCTCAAACGGTGTATTCCTGAATTCCTCATGCTCATTGATAAGTGCTTGAAAATACACTTACACTTAGTGGTTTATAGGTATCATTTTGGGAAATTAGGATTATTCGCATGAATTACTTAATTGTTTCATAAACCCACTTTTCGGTCACGGGTATTTTTGTTGTGTTTTCAGGAAATAAGGCTAAAAAATAATATTTGGATGAGAGATGATGTTTGCGAGAGAATTTGTGATACTGGAAACAACTGATCGAGATCAGAGTTGAATTGAATAATTTGTGGAAGTTGAAGTAAAGAAGATTCTAGATTATGTTCCAGCTTGAGCATGCCTCAGTATTTTGAGAATATATTGAGCTGTAGAACTCTAATTATGACAATCTTGGCCTTTGGAAAATATTCAAAGGGCTACATTTCATATGTTTACCACTTTTCCAAATTTTATCGTTATTGAGTTCAAAAATCACCATCTCTGAAGAATAGTGGAATGATCGGGAAGAAGACCTGGAGCTACTGTGCTGCGGCACACTTTTTCTAGTACTACTGTGCTGCAGCACAGTCACAACCGCTGGACCTTTTCCTCCATTTTTTCTAGAAATAGGGTTTTAAAGTCCTAAACTAACTAGAATTAAGGAAACAAAACCCTAACCTGTGGGATATAAATAGAAGTCTTATCATTATTTTAGGGGAGTTCTTTCAGAGATAAAAAAAGAGAGAACAAAAATTATTGAAACTGAAGGAAAAGGATTAAGAAGGCTTGGAGAAGAGAAATTGGAGGAGATCATCTCAACTTCATTAATCCAACCAAGTTTCACTAAGTTTTTCTTCTTCTTTGCTATATTATTTGTTATGAATAATACAATGATGTTCTCATATTTATTCATGAAGAACTAATCTTTTGTGATTGAGGGTGATTTCAAAACCCTAGACATGTTTTGTGATTAATAAAATCTGCATTATTTATCTTTTGATCCCTCTGGCTTATGTGATTATTTCTTTGTGAATAGGGTTTAGATAGATTGTCTTAATTGTTTAAGTGCGCAATTAAATAGTTAGGATTAATTTATTAATGCCAATTTAGGTTGTTTAGTACAGAATCGCTTTATTAACCTAAATAACTAGTGGTAAAGTGTATGCATGCATATATGGGGGGTAATCACTCAAGATAACTAAACTGACCATATGAGTTTAGCCTTGATTCAGTAGGTCTCTCACAGCTTAATGCTTTTATTACTTTGAATCTAGAGATCGTATCCTAGGTTATTTAATAAATAGGGAATTAGGTTATGACCGTGTCTAGTCCAACGACCCAGTAAGGAGAGATGGGACTTATCAACGTTTGGTATTTTCTAAGCTGATGTGATCAAGAGGGTAGAAAGTTAAATAGTGCTTTTATTATATGCAATCCGTGTCTAATGGTGACGAATAAACCTTCAATCTCGTTTATCTCATTGATTTAGCTATCGTCATTAATTGCTTGATTTACATTGTTTGCTTTGAGTTCTTTTTAGTTTTTGTTGAGATTTTATAATTCGTGACAAACCCCGTTAGAAGTAGATAATTAATTAAGTTCACAAATCCTCTGTGGGAAAGACCCTTACTTGGTCTTTGCTACTACACGACTTTGCATTAGAATTTAGTGAGGTAAAATTAGGTGTTGCATTTGCTTGCATCACTCATCACGGGTAATTTAAGGCAAATAAAAGAAATCATTGATCGTCTTTGCATCAAATTGCACATCAATGCCCCTCACAAACACATGACCAGAATTACAATCAGGGAGGTTGCCGTAAAACTCTCTTACTATCGGCTCTATGGTCTCATTTGCAGGTTCATCCATAAATGCATTCCACTTTCGCCCTGCACTCCACTCTTTAGCATAAACAGTGGTCAACCCCCGCTCAGTAATAAATCCTTTATCTTTCCTTTGGATGGCCTTTTCATATTGTTTCCGAGCCTTCTCATTAACAAATTTGTCATCTATCTTCTTCCCTTTTCCTTTACCCTTGGAAAGTATTTTGAGCGGCATTTTCCCCAATCTACTATTCTAACTCAAATATTCAACTCTAAGCACCCTACAAATAACCACAATCAATCCTGCAAAACTACGACACTTCTAAAAATCGCACCTAGACCCCTAAAATTACTCTTCTTCCAAAATCAACCAAATACTCCAAAATTCAAAACCCACACTCCTCAACACCATAACAATCAAGATCCACACTTCTTAAATCACAATCAAAGCACAAACCATAAAAAGTTGCAAAACTCATGCAACAATCCAAATCTCAGATTCAACTCAAAAATATCGAAATTGATCAATAAAAAGTTTGGAGAACTCAAAATCTTACCAATCCCAAGAAGTGTTTACCACCAATTTCATCGATTCTGGCTCAAATGGCCAGATCCCCAAATTTTGAAAACCAAGGGTTTCTAAAATTTCTTCAATTTTTCACAAAAATCGTTGTTAAAATGAGTTGTTTTGTTGTTTGGGAGGGTTAAGCAATGAGGGAAAGTGATGGGAATGTGCAGAAAAGACTCTGGATTGAAATAGGAAAAATTTTGCTCTCAAATGTGTTTTGAACTTTTGCGTGAAAATTGAAAAGTTGCGTGGGTATTTATAAAAAGTAGACTTCGCTACGGCGAAGTTCTTAATTCACAAATAAAAAATTTTCAACCCAATCGACGCCGCGGCGAAAAAATCTAGTGCATACAACACCTCGGCAAAGAAACTTCTTCGCCACGGCGAACTTCCGTTAGCCAATTTTGCCCAACTTTCTTCGCTGAGGCGAAAACAAATTCTTTGCCGTGGCTAAAAATTCTAGAGCCCACAGTGCCTCGGTGAAGAAAATACTTCACCGCGGCGAAGTCTGGGACTTTTCGAATTCCACTTCTTGCACAATGTAGTTCGCCGTTTCTTCGCTTCAGCGAAAACTGGAAAAATTCCATTTTTCGCTTGGATTCGATAATTCACTTGAAACACCCAAAAACACACAAATTATGCTTCATCTAAAAATCATAAGAAAACTAAACAACTTCAAAACAATAAATAAACAACAACAATTGGAAACACTTGGGTTGCCTCCCAAGGAGTGCTTGTTTATAGTCGAAAGCTCGACTTTCTCAGGTCTTCATATCGGAATGTCAAGTCGAAAGGGAATTGACTTGCAACTCATCACTCCATTGACATATGTCTTCAACCTCTGGCCATTGACCTTAAATGTGCCTTTTTCTTCATGTGACACCGCCACCGCTCCGAATAGGTAAACTCTTGTAACTATGAAAGGTCCGGACCATCTAGACTTAAGTTTTCTAGGGAAAAGCCTAAGTCTAGAATTAAACAACACTTTTTGACCCACTTCAAAGTTCTTTTTCCTGATATGCTTGTCATGCCACTTCTTGGTCTTTCCTTGTACATTCTAGCATTCTCATAAGCTTCATGACGGAACTCATCGAGTTCATTCAAAGTTAGCATCCTTTCTTCCCCAACAGCTCGTAAATCCATGTTGAGCTGCTTGACTGCCCAATAGGCCTTATGCTCGAGTTCTACCGGCAAATGACATGCCTTCCCATAGACCATCCTAAATGGAGACATACCAATCGGAGTCTTAAATGCAGTGCGGTAGGCCATAATGCATCATCCAACTTCCATGACCAATCCTTCCACGATGCATTGATTGTCTTCTCTAAGATACCCTTTATTTCTCTGTTTGACAGTTCCACTTATCTGCTGGTCTGTGGATGGTAGGGTGTCTCAACTCTATGTTTCACCCCATATTTCCCTAACAGTGCATCTAATTGCCTGTTGCAAAAATACGATCCTCCATCACTAATGATTGCCCGTGTTACTCCAAACCTTGAGAAAATATTCTTTCTCACCAAATTAACCACCACCCGGGCATCATTGGATGGAAATGCAACTGCTTCCACCCATTTTGATACGTAGTCCACCGCTACCAAAATGTACATATTCCCGTAAGAATTTGGGAAAGGATCCATGAAGTCAATTCCCCATACATCGAACAACTCAACAACTAGGATATTGTTAAGTGGCATCTCATCTTGCTTCAAAATATTTCCATTTCCTTGACATTGGTCACATTCCTGAACCATCCGAAAAGAATCCTTGAAAAGGGTTGGCCAGTAAAACCCAGATTGAAGAACCTTGGCTGCTGTCCTAGTGGTTACACTCAAACTAACACACGATTATTGTGTATAGCTGAGGTGTCAATCCCACGAAGAATGCAAACTAGAAGAGAAATGTAAACTTTGATTCTGAACAGTAAGGTTCTAATGAGAAAAATCTGAGTTTTATCAATGAAATTGTAATAATAAATTGTGAAGATATGTTGAAGAATTCAATAAAAGAAATGACAAGGTTCCAGGAATCCTTCCTAAGTTTGTTGCCTTATTCCAATCTAGACCCAATTACTAATTTCACATCCCAAATCAGCAATTGGTAGATATCCAATCAAAGCAAGTGAATATCCTAATGTGATTGCCACTAATTACTCTTTAACTCCAACTCAAACATGCAAAGTCTATCTCATGAATTATCAAGAAGCAATAATATATTTAATAATAATATTGCAGTAATGGACAATTCTATAAGATAAATCTACCGAAATCAATTCATCTAACAACTTTGATATAAGAAAAGCTTGACTAGACTTATATGGAAAAGAAGATTGCAATCACTAGATTAAAAAATTCTAAGAGAAGAAGAAGATAAATAAAGTTGTTAATTAAATTCAAATCCTTCTTATTTACTTAGAGTAAATTAATAAGCAATGTTTAACAATCAATCCATACAGCTGAGTCAAAGATAGCAATAAGAACAACTAAACCTAGAAGCTCATCCTTTCACCTTGCTTGGAGTTTAGTTGGACATCAAGTTCATTCTTGAGGAAGGAAAAAAAAAGAAGCTCTCTCTAACAAAAACCTCACTGCCGTTTCCCCTCCTTGGTTAATGGTAGTGTGCCGAATGCACCAAATTAATTAACCTTACTAACCTAACTATTGAATTGTATAAAGGGCAAGCAAGGGTCGATCCCACTGGGAATGACTCGATTAATTTCTATATTCTAAAACAATAAAAACAACAGAAACTCAAATTAAACTCTAAACAGTAAACCTGACAATAATAATGAAAGGGGGTTTGCAATCAAGGGAAACTAAAGCAAAACAGAGAAATAAAATATCAGGTTAAATAATCAGTTCTCGGTTCAGTATCCACCTAAACATGCATTGGACAAAAAGTAACCGTAACACTGTTCTATCTCGTCATTATGGAACTACTGACCCTAGGAAACAACAAGCTCTGTTACTCAAATTCTCCCTTAGTTTGTCACTACTGAAACAAGCTCTTCGAGTAGATACTAACCCTTGAACAACCTAGAACAAGCTCTCTAAATTTAATTCAATGGCAGCCTTAAGAATTAGGAGAATAGATCAATCTAAGCAACAATCACGCAAGCTCGGATTATTTAACTTAGGTTATGTTATTCAAGACAATAGACCGAAAACTTGTCCATAATCAGCTATCATCATGTGTCACTCATTGAATAGAAAAAGGACAATTACGGATCACAATTCCTAATTCTAACAGGTAAATTCTGATTAAACAATTTAGCAGGCCAAAACTAAATCACTCAAACAAGAATCACAAACAATTAAAACAGAATAACATAAACAATTCCAATAAAAACGAGATTTAGAACCACGTTATTGAAGTTAAGTTACACCAATGACATGAAATTAGGCGTCAAAATCCCTTTGAACTGAAGAAGGAAATTGCCGCACATCTGATCAGAAAGCAAAAACTCTGAAAATTAAAACTCTACTCCTCTCCCCCTTTTCACCTAAAACTTCTAATTAAATACATGTGTTTTCCTTAATTCTTCCCCAAGAATCATGGAATTTCTTTCCTAGATGTTTCCTAAAGATACTTCCAGATTTGACAAAATCTTATCAGATATGGATTCCAGAATTCGTCTCCAGCTTGCACCAGGATTCTGCAATGTAAAGATCTTTTCTGGGCTCCGTCACCTCATAAAATTGTAGTCTAGGATGTGTTGATGAATATGGCTTTTGAATCATCTCCTTTCGATATCTGCACTCCGTTAGGCCCATTCGAAGATCCAATACTTACTAAGGAATCCTCTGTGACTAGGATTCCAGTCCGGTTTTCCAACAACTTTGAGAACCCAAAAAAACTCGGATTCTCACCCATAATACCTTCCTGAAAAGCTTGATTCGTCTACTTTAATTTCTCTGAAGAACACTTTTGTATCAAGGAATCTAGGTCCCTGAACTTGAAAAACCAGCACTGTCAGAATAACAACAATTCTGGAATTTCCTAACTTTTATCACTTATTTCTAAAGTCTATCAACTATGCCAAACTCACAAAATAAACTTCTACAACTCAAATAGGCATTAAAAAAAAAAAAAAAAAAAAAAAAAAAACATAATATGGAAGGAATAAAAATATCTAAATTACACTCTTATTAGTTAACCTTACACTCCTCAATAAAAAACATGTGTTTTTCTTAATTCTCCCCCAGGACTCACGGAAAATCTTTCTTAGACGTTTCCTAAAAGATAGACTTCCAGATTTGTCAAAATCTTATCGGATATGGAAAACAAAATTCGTCTCCAGCTTGCACCAGGATTCTTGCAATGAAAAAGATCTTTTCTAGGCTTGGTCACTTCATAAAAATTGTAGTCCCATATGTGTAGATGAATCTGGGCTTTTGAATCACCCACTTTAGATATTTGAAGCTCCAGTTAGGCCCGTTCGAATATTCAATACTCAGCCAGGAAATCCTTCTGCGACTAAGATTCCAGGTCCGGTTTTGCAACAACTACTGAGAACCCAAACGAACTTGGATTCTCGCCCATAATACCTTCCTGAAAATCTTGATTTGTCTACTTTAATTTCTCTGAAGAACACTTTTGCAATCAAGAAATTTAACTCCATGAAAAACCAGAAAATTGCGTCCACGTTGCAGCGCAAACCAGAATTTTTCTTCGTTTTATTCTTCCGAAACCATTCCGTAAATCCGATATGCATAGAATCTTCGTGCTTTCCTCATTATTAGCCTTTCCATATATTTTAAGTCCAAAATACCTGAAAATGCATCAAAATAAATCAATGTATTAAGAATGACGCTTAAGAATTATTAAGGCATAAATCCAGCCCTAAATCAATCTTAAATGCTAACAAATAAACACTAAAAAGATGCATTTTCTGACTCTCATCATAACCCCCAACCAGCTTTTTGCTAGTCTTTAGCAATTCAAGCAAAAGAAAGATGAAATGAGTTCCAAACTAGAAAATGAATAAAAACAAAACATAAAAAAAAAAAACTTAAAACAAGAACAAGCATGTTAGCGTTAATTCAAAAGTAATTCAGCTTTTTGTCTCAAAAGTTGCACATAACACACAACACATAGAATCATTAAATTTCACCCAAGCCCAAAAACAATTCAAGTATCAACCTCATAGTTGTTATTGACTCTTAACATCCATCTTACCACAAACCACAAATCCAAACACTTGGATTATTTTATGCACAACATTCATGAACACAAGTCTTGGCCTCTAAAACATATTAAATTTCGTGACATCAATCACAAATCAAACTCCATAAGCTCACTTTTCAAATCACTCTACACTAATGTAGAAAAAGCACACTGCATTGGATCAATAGGTCTTTAATTGGCTTGTAACGTAGGCTACGGTAAAGGTTAAGAAAGAACTGGAAGGATTAAACAAGTAAAAGAACTTAGTCTCTTAATCTTAAACACAACCTTTTAAGCACTTAATAACCTTACTTCAATACCTCATTCATAACCATTCACCTCCATTTACATTCTTTTCTCTTCTCCACAACCGCCAACTTATCTCCTTTAATGTTCTTGAGCTGTGGTAGTAAAAAAAAAGAAAAAATCATATTTCCACCCTTACTCTTCTTTAGTGCTCTTCAACAACTGCTTATAACTAAGTTCTCTTAAAAGAAAGGTAAGGATAAAATATTTTTAGGCTCATAAAGGTAAGTAAATGGGCTATCGAAAGAAACAAGGCTAATTTTTTCAAAAAAGGCTCAAACGGGTAACTAGTGATAAATATAACAAAGGAAAGCTTGAAAGGCTCAAACGGGTCAAAGATGGCCTACATCATATCCTAAACAATGTACATTCTAAGATTTCGCCTCGAGTGATTTTCAAATAAGTTCTAGAGCTTGTCAAGACCTCAAAAATATTCACAAAAACATTCGCACATTAAACTTTTCTAAATGTTTTAGACTAATCATGCAATCTTACCGCAAAGAAGAGTCTCCAACTAAATGAAAATCGACACTTAAAATTATTCTCAAACCAAAGTAAGATTTAACTTCTTCTAAAAGCTATATGTGATGCATGTTTACTACAACATGCAAAACTAGCAAGTGCACTAGTCACTCAAGTAATAAAGTGATGGGTAGGATATCGTTCCCATGAGGACTGGTAGCAAAGCACTAAGTTTCCTAACGTTATCAAGTTGAAGCTATCGAATTCTTTGGATTGGTGGGAGAAAATTGTAATGGAAAAGAAAACAAAAATGGAATTAAACAAAGAATTAAATCTTAAAAAAAAAGAAAGCAAATGAAACACAGAATATCAATTCAAGTAAAACGGGTAGGGTTTTGACTTCGTTTGGACTTTTATGGGTTAAACCTAAAAGTTACACTATTTCCACATTCATGCGCAATGGTTGNTCTTCACATTGTTTTGCTTCCTTTCACTCCCCACTTTTTCATCTAATTAGGAGTGAAAAGTCCATTTTACCCCTAATGAAGTTTTAAGGAATTTTCTTCACATTTGTCTAAAATAACTTCAAAGAAATCAAACTAAGGGTATTAGGGCAAAAATAAAATTATGTATCTTGATGTGGGTGTTACAAAAAATACTCAATTAAGAGGGATCAACCGGGGGTGCCAAAGAGATCTCTTCGGGCCTATCTTCAACTCATTCATGTTCCAAGTAGAGCTTTAACCTTTGGCCATTAACTCAAAATATACGACCGTCAGAAGGATCTTTAACTTCTACTACTCCATTGGGAAAAACACGCTTCACCATATAAGGTCTCGTCCATTGTGATCGCAATTTTCCCGGATGGAAGTGTAACCGAGAATCATAAAGAAAAACTGGATTTCCTTGTTCAAAATTCTTCCGGAGTATTTTCTTATAATGCACCACCTTCATTCTTGACTTTAAGTCCTTAGCATTATCATATGCATCGTCCCTCAACTCCGCAAGCTCACAAAGTTGCAATTTCCTTTCTTCATTGGAAGTTGTCAAGTCATAATTAAAATTTTGGATAGCCCAAAATGCTTTATGCTCTAGTTCTACTGGTAAGTGACATGCTTTGCCGAATACCAACCGATAAGGAGGTGCTCCAAGAACCGTCTTGTATGCTGTTTGGTACGCCCAAAGTGCATCCGATAGGCGCAACAACCAATCTTTTTTATTTGGATTTACCCTTTTTTCAAGTATTTGCTTAATCTCCCTATTCGCAAGTTTCGCTTGGCCATTAGTTTGTGGGTGGTAAGCTGTAGAAACCTTATGGGTGACTCCATACCTAAGCATCAAATCCTCAAAAGAACAGTTACAAAAATATGACCCTTGATCACTAATTATAACATGTGGAGTACCGTACCTAGATAAAATATGATCTTTGAGAAATTTAACAACAACTTTATTATCATTAGTACGGCAAGGTATGGCTTCAACCCATTTAGAAACATAATCAACAGCAAGTAAAATGTAAAGATATCCAAAAGAAGGTGGGAATGGTCCCATAAAATCGATCCCCCAACAATCAAAGATTCCCACCACTAAGATCAGATTGAGAGGCATCAGATGATGACGAGTCAATGAACCTAGCTTTTGACATCTTTCACATGAACAACAAAACTCATTAGTATTCTTAAACAAAGTAGGCCAATAAAAACCACATTGCAAATTTTTTGCTGCTCTCTTTTTAATAGAAAAATGACCACCACAAGCATAAGTATGACAAAAATTTAACACACTATTAATCTCTATATCCGGAATGCATCTTCTTATTATTTGATCGGGGCAATATTTTAAAAGCTAAGGATGATTCCAATAAAACATTTTTACCTCAGCAAAAAACTTATGCTTATCTTGTGCACTCCATGTAGATGGAACTTGAGGGGAAACCAAGTAATTTGCAATGTCGGCATACCATGGTGAGTTAGAAAGGACGGTAAATAAATTATCATCTGGAAAGGCTTCTCGAATGGGCAAAGCATCGGTATCATTCTTGAATTCCAAACAAGATAAATGGTCCACCACAACATTTTCTACTCCCTTCTTGTCCTTGATGGTCAAGCCGAATTCATGGAAAAGTAAAATCCAACGTACCAAATAAGCCTTAGCATCCATTTTTGAGAAAAGAAATTTAAGGGCGGAATGATTTGTGAATATAATGATAGGTGAACCAATTAAATAAGAGCGGAATTTGTCCAAAGCAAATACTACGGCTAGTAACTCTTTCTTGGTTGTGGTATACATCATTTGAGAATGATTCAAGGTTCTACAAGAATAGTAAATTACAAATGGTTTTCCCTCCCTTCTTTGTCCTAAAATAGCCCCTATAGCATAATCACTAGCATCACACATAATCTCAAAAGGCAAGGAAAAATCGGGTGATTGCATAATGGGGGCGGTTGAAAGCTTAGAAACAAGTGTCCTAAAGGCTTTCTCTCATTTGGGGCTCCACTTAAACTTGATGTCCTTCAACTAAAGGTTACATAAAGGTCTAGAGATAGCACTAAAATTTTGAATAAACCTCTTATAAAACCCGGCATGTCCTAGAAAAGATCTAACATCTTTAATGTTCATAGGAGTAGGTAATTTAGATATTGTTTTAATTTTTGATTTATCCACTTCTATCCCCTTTTTGGACACTGTATGGCCCAACACTATTCCGGATGACACCCTAAAATGGCACTTCTCCTAGTTGAGCACAAGCCCCTTTTCTTCACACCTACACAAAACATTTTTCAAATTAGATAAACATGAATCAAAAGAAGTTCCAAACATGGTTACATCATCCATAAACACTTCCATACATTTTTCAACCATGTCACTAAAAATACTCATCATGCATCTTTGAAAAGTAGCTGGTGCATTACACAAACCAATTGGCATTCTACGAAAAGAAAAGGTACCAAAAGCACAAGTAAAGGTGGTATTCTCTTGATCCTCTAAGGCAATCTCTATTTGGTAGTACCCCGAATGCCCATCTAAAAAGCAATAGAAAGGATGACCAGCCACACGTTCTAAGATTTGGTCAATAAATGGGAGGGGAAAAGGGTCTTTCCGAGTAGCCGAATTAAGTTTCCTATAGTCAATGCACATACGCCACCCGATCACTACCTTAGTTGGTACTAATACCCCTGCTTCATTTTCTACCATAGTCACCCTGACTTTCTTAAGGACTACTTGAGTTGGACTAATCCACTTACTATCGGATATCGAGTAAATGATTCCTACATCAAATAGTTTAATGACTTCTTTCTTAACTACCTCTTTCATAGTTGGATTTAGTATTCTTTGTGGGTCTCTACAAGGGTTAGCTCCTTCTTCTAGATAGATCCTATAGGAACAAATTAAAGGGTTAATACCTTTTATGTCGGTTAAGTCCAACCAAGTGCGGATTTATGCTTTCTTTGTTAGTAAACGGTCCCGCATACGCAGCGGAAACAACAACAAAAATAATAAAGGATCGTTTACATGAGCCAAGGTCAAGGGTATAATTTTACAATTTTATCATAATAAATAGAATCTGCAGAAAAAATAAACATGGGTTAAGAGAAACAAACGCACGTTGGAGGCTCCTCCAAATTTGTCGACGAATGTTTTGCTACCGATCCAAGTGTAGGATCGAACCTGCGTAGTCCACACGAAGATAATCTCAAAAGAACCAAAGAGGGATTTTCTAGATCCTCTTTGGCTTCAAGATTAAGAAGAAAGGAAAATCAATTAAACTGATTTCTAGGCAAAATGAATCTGCCGTGGGAGAGTTAATATGGGGCTGCTGTGTTTTGGTTTTACAAAGAAAATTGAACTCAAATTAATTAACACCATTCTTTTACATCTAACTTTTTCTTTTATAGTAAAACCAATTTGCCCTAATCCCATACGAAATAGGCTTGGGCTCCAACCCAAACGCCCCATGTTGCCAAACACTCCCAATTTAATATTTTTATTTTCCATCATTATCTCAATTAAAATCAATTAATATATATTTAAATATATATTAATATTTAACAATAATGATAATATATTTAAATATGTGCGAACACACAGTTAAACGTAATTTCACTTATATAATTTTTCTAACAAATTAAATAAAGACTACGACCTCAGCAAATTTAATTACAATGTGAAATTACCAAAATACCCTTTCGCCTTAAAAGACGAAAACGCCTTTCTTTCTTCATGGATCTTAAATTATCTTCTATGTGTGTGACCCATAGGCTCCTCATCATACCTGTAGTGTATAGGATTGCGATTAACACCAATTAATCGTCTCACTATACACAGACCAAGATTGGCCCTTAGCAAGGCATCATGGCCACCCGATAGATTCGGATTCAGCAAAGTAGCTACCTGTCAACGATATGGTTACCGTGCAATTCGATCCTTTCATCATACGTTATCTCGACGAGACGAAGGCATAGAAATAGTGTCAACCTTCGGTTACTCTCGATATTATTTATTCAGTTTCTGAACCAATGACCCGTATTATAAACTGGATAGAGCAACAACTCAATCCCACTGTGGCCACAGTTTTAGTGTCATTGCCATATACTGAATTGCGCCGTGAGATAACTTTCTCCCGTACCCGGGAGTGATAAATCCTCTGTCAATCCACCATAGTCTTGATACACTCCTTGATGCAGCCAATCACCACCGTATTGACAGCTCTGAAAAGAACTGCGTTAGGCTAGTGTCAAACTACACCAATCGGTGCACAAGGCGCTCCGGTGATCTCAAGTCTAAGGATCACATGCACCACCATTCGTTAGAGGATTTGTTCCATAGACACTGGGGTTACCATCCATATGGAATCCTCTGGTGGGTCAGTCCAGTGAACTTGCTGTGGTGTAATCGCCTACAACAAACACCCATGTGTTGCACCAGGTTGTCACCAAACAACCTTGACAAGTGAGATCAGTCACTACCTTTCGACAGGGTCGTTCAACACTATGATAGCCTTATCGTATTATCTGTGCCCTTACTTCAGAATAATACTGGGGCTATGGACGTTTCTAGAATGGCCACCATATGTGCTCATAGGGTTCTCACTATCAAGATTTGAAACACTTGATACCCTCGTCACAGTTCTACCATTCTAAGGACATATATCAATACATATTGCAATAATAATGATTTACGCAATATAGTATAAAATGCCTTGATTATTGATTAATGATCATTATTACAAAGAGTCAATTCCACAATAATTGATTGGCTCTAGGGCACCTACTTCAACATTCTTAACAAATTCAACAATTTATCACATTGCTCATCACTAAGTTCGGAAGAAACAATAATCGGAAAGGTATCACCTGGGCCTAAAAAGGCATGTTTGAGTCCTTTGGGCAGCGGAGCTAGATTAAGCGTTGGTGTCTCTTCAGAGGATGGTTTGGGTGGCTCCCTCTCCTTAGGCAACTCCTCAAAGCATGGCTGCCATGATTTCCTAATAAATCCTTGCGTCTTATCAAAAACATCAACAATGTTAACGGCATAGGAATAAGAATCATCAAAATCAAAATCTTTAAGAAGGAATTCCAAAGAATTAGAATTATCTTTAATGTACTTATCCTCCAAAATAAGCTCATCGATCATGTAAGTGTCAAAACACTCATCCTCTTCATGTGGTTGCCTTGAGACTCGAAAAACATTCACCTCTAGAGTCATATTTCCAAATGATAGTGTCATTAGACCATTCCTACAATTTATGAGGGCATTAGCAGTGGCAAGGAATGGTCTTCCAAGTATCAATGGAGTTTTTGACTCCGTATTCACAATGGAAATAGTATCTAGCACCAAAATGTCAATGGGATAATAGAATTTATCAATTTGCACTAAAACACCTTCCACAATACCTCTTGGTTTTCTTACCAATCGATCTACTAGTTGAAGTGTCACGGAAGTCGGTTTGATCTCACCTAGGCCAAGTTGTAAGTAAACGGAGTAGGGCATGAGATTCACACTTGCCCCCAAATCTAGTAATGTTTGACTACATGCTTTGTTTCCAATTTGGAAAGTTACTGTAGGGCAGCCCGGATCTTTATACTTGGGCGTTGTCTTGCTATCAAGTACAACACTTGCTTGTTCCTTTATGAATGTCGTCTTCTTCACATTGTGCCTCCTCTTGTGTGTGCATAGATCCTTGATAACTTTAGCATAATTCAGAACCTGTTTTATGACATGAAGAAAATGAAGGTTAATTTTAACTTGCTTAAGTTGTTCAAGTATCTCACCTTTTAATGCCGATTTTCTCTCTTTAGGTTTAAGGAGTGCTTGAGGGAAAGGCATCGGTATGGAATCACTAGGGGCATCTTGATCCTTGGGAGCTTCATCCTTGTTACTCATGGTGTTAGGAATCAAGTTTGATGGTGGAGTGGGTCCATCAATTTCCTTACCGCTGTGAATAATCATGGCATTGACCTCTTTAACATTTTGATTGTCAGCATTGGAGGTTTGTGCCATATGTTGTCCCTTTGGATTAGGTTGTGGCTGTGACGGAAAACGACCTTGTTCTTGAACCGTCAATAAATTGGTCAACTTGGTGAGTTGACTCTTTATCACCTTTTGTTCCTCTTTAACATTTTGTTGCTCCTCTAGCAACCGTTGGTTTATCTTGCCTTGCTGTTCCACATTTTGGGCATGTGCCTGAATAAATGACTTAAAAAACATCTTCCAAAGGTAAAGATTGTGGTGCATTAGAGGAAATTGGTTCTGGCCTCCATTGGGTATTAGATTGGGTAGAGGGTTGTGCATCGGTTCTCCAACTAAAATTAGGATGATTCTTCCAACCGGGATTGAATGTGTTAGAGTAGGGTGAGTATGTTTTCCTAAAGGGTATACCTAAAGTATTACACTCTTCCTTCATCTCTCTCAACTCAAAATAGGTTGGACAATCCCTAGGTATATGATCTACTCCATTACACATAAAACAAGGTTCATGGGACTTTACCCTAGCAACCGGTTTGGGGGCTTTAACATCCCTGGTTTTCAAAACCTCTATTTCCTTGGTCAAGACCTCTAAACAGGCTTTGAGATTATCCTCTTCCCTAAGTTGATAAATTCCAATGGTTTGGTTCCTCTTAGTACTTTGTAAGGCATTGGGTCCCATCCGAGTGTGGGCTTTTTTTGATAAATCATCTAGAAGTCTATAGCTTCATCGGGATCTTTGTGGAGAAAATCTCCATTACACATGGTTTCTACAAATTGTCTCTCCCTACTTAGAAGTCCACCATAGAAGTAACTAACTACTCGCCAACTCTCAAACCCATGCTGTGGACAAGAATTCAAAAGGTCTTTGTAATGTTCCCAAACTTGGTATAAGGTTTCACTCTCTTTTTGTGCAAAGTTTGAGATTTGTCTCTTGAGGTTATTGGTCTTATGGGCTAGGAAATATTTTTGGAAGAAGGCTTGTGTCATCTCATCCTAACTACCTATAGACCTAGGCCTTAATGAATACAACCAAACCTTAGCATCATGCTTAAGAGAAAAAAGGGAAAAACCTAAGTTTGATGGCATCATCGTGTCAGCCCTATTTTGAAAGGTTGCTACTACTTCCTCAAATTCCCTAATGTGGACATAAGGGTTTGCATTCTCTAATCCATGGAAAATTGGTAGCAATTGAATCATGCCTGACTTAAACTCAGGTAATTGAACATTAGGGGGGAACATGATACAAGATGGTGTGGCCGTTTGGCTAGGTTGCAAGTAATCCTTAAGTGTTCTACCCACATTCTCATTGTTATTATTGGCCATGTTATTAAATTCCTTAAATTCTCAATTGGGTGTGCACAATGATTTGATCTAGGTGAACTTTCACTATCTCAGGTCTTTTAATGAATCTACCTCGGTTATCTCTAAGTCTACGCATTCACCAAAGGAACTAAAGGAAGGGGGAAAAAGAAAATAAAAAACAAAAACAAAAACAAAATAAAATTAAAACAGAAAATCAAAACAAAGAGCAAAGCACAATATTACCGTCTTGTCTCAAAGTCGTCAATCTTCTTTGTAATTAAGCACATTCCCCGACAACGGCTCCAAAATTTGATTACGCTCAAACTAACACACGACTATTGCGTATAACTGAGGTGTTAACCCCACGAAGAATGCGAACTACAAGAGAAAATGTAAACATTAATTCTAAACAGTAAAGTTCTAATGAGAAAAACTTGAGTTTTATCAATGAAATTGTAATAATAAATTGTGAAAATATGTTGAAGAATTCAATAAGAGAAATGACAAGGTTCCAGGAATCCTTCCTAAGTTTGTTGCCTTATTCCCATCAAGACTCAATTGTTTAATCTCAATTACAAATTTCACGTCACAAATCAACAATTGCTAGATATCCAATCAGAGCACGTAAATATCCTAATGTAATTGCCATTAATTACTCTTTAACTCCAACTCAAACACGCAAAGTCTATCTTATGAATTATCAAGAAGCGACAATATATTTAATAATAATACTACAATAATGGACAATTCTATAAGATAGATCTGTCGGAATCAATCGCATCTAACAACTTTGATATAAGAAAAGCTTGACTAGACTTATATGGAGAAGAAGATTGCAATCACTGGATTAAGAAATTCTAAGAGAAGAAGAAGATAAATAAAGTTGTCAATTAAATTCAAATCCTTCTTATTTAATCAAAGAGTAAATTAATAAGCAATATTTAACAATCAATCCACACAACCGAGTCAAAGATAGAAATAAGAACAACTACACCTAGGAGCTCATCCTTTCGCCTTGCTTGGAGTTTAGTTGGACATGGAGTTCATTCTTGAGGAAGGGAAAAAAAATGAAAGCTCTCTCTAAAAAAAACTTAATTTTTCAGCAAACCCTAAATGTTCTATAAATAACTCAGGAAGTTCAAGGTGGTCTTTTCGGGCTAAAAATATCATTAAAGCCCTAAAAAGGTCAAGAGAAATCGTAAATAGAAAACAAGAAAATCGCGTCCGTGCCGCAACGCAAACTAGAATTTTTCTTCGTTTTATTCTTCCGAAACCATTCCTTAACTCTGGTATGCGTAGAATCTTCGTGCTTTCCTCATTATTAGCTTTTCCATCTATTTTAAGTCCAAAATACCTGAAAATGCATCAAAATAAATCAATGTATTAAGAATGACACTTAAGAATTATTAAGGCATAAATGTGTAATCCAGCCCTAAATCAATCTTAAATGCTAACAAATAAGCACTAATAAGATGCATTTTCTGACTTTCATCAATAAGGCATCATGCTTTCACCAGCAGTCCTCACAACACCTCTTTTTCTAAGATTCAAAATGCCAGACAGGAAGGCATTTGGCAAGAATGCTGATCCTTAGGATCATCTCTATGAGTTTAACAACCTCATAGAGCTATACCAAGTTTCAAACTTGGCAAAATGTCACTGCTTGGTAGTGACTCTAACTACCTATGTGAAACGTTAGATCAGATTGCTTCTACTAGGGTTTGTCAACACATGGTAGCATATGAGCTCATTATTCTTGAGACACTTCTAAGCAAATCAGAAGTTCTCAATGTCGCTCTGCTATTTGAACAACATATGACAAAAGAAGAATGAGTCTTTGCAGTCTTACATTGACATGTTTCATAGGGAACTGAATAAGGTGGCTAATACACCTAAACATTTAGTTTGAACTCTGATTATCTCCCTTACTCGCTTCTACAATCTCATAGAGAAATATCTGTGAATTGAAAACTCTGTGGCAGCTCTAAATCGCCACGACCTTGGGCCTTCGACTAGCGCTCCCAGTTGAAGAGATGAATTCTAGAGAGAGAGTAGAAGGAATGATCACAAATGGGCAAATGATGATCAGAGAAAGGGAAAGAAACAATGATTTGAGCCCAAGAAAGCTTATGCTCCTCTAACTCGTTGTGACAACTTACCTCCACTGAATTCATCGATCTCGATCATCTTGGCTAATTCAAAAGAGGCCAATTTGCTCGAAGATCCAGAGCCCATGAAGGCACCCCAGTCTAAGAGAAGCGATAGCAAATACTGTCGCTTCCACAAGGACATTGGACATCATACCGATGAGTATCGAGCTCTCAAGTAAGCCATTGAAGTGTAATATTCTCTCTAGCTAGTAATTCTTTGAGAAGTATATGACAAAATCTACTACATAACTTTTGAAAACATATATACATATAGGTATATAATGTAAAACCTGAAAGTTCTAATTTTAATTCATATAAATATATACACAAAATAACTAATATACGTTAATAAGTACAAGATAGTCTTGGACAGTGCTGCCAAACTCCTCCGCTTCCTGAAGTCCCACCCGACTGTAATCATCTCGTACCATCAAAAAAGTAAAATAACGGAGTGAGCACTAATTTCTCAGTAAGTAAACCAAACTGCACTACTGTTTTTCCTTCATTACTCGTATTTTGACTTTCCTTTTCTCACTTTAATATGTTTTAATATGCTTCATTCTTTTCTAGTATTCTGCATGCTTTTCTAGTATTATGCATTCTTTTCTATTATTCTGATTTGCTACTTACTGACGTGCAAGGACAATTGATAAAACTGTACATCGTCGAGCACATAAGAAATTCTAAATAGTGCAAGTAGCATAATACATATGCAGAATAATAAACTTTTTCTGAGAAATGAACTTTCTTTTCTTTTTTGTTTTCTGCCTCTTGTTATGTTTCTCTTTTTTCTCTTTTCTGTTTTCTGTTTCTTATTCTGTTTTCTGTTTCTTTGCTTTTTTGTTTTTTGTTTCTTATTTTATTTCTATTCTAGTTTGCTGATCAGACTAGGCTGAAGCATGGATTTGGAACCTTGGCCATGTGAGTGTATTCTGAAATTCTTTCTGGGTACAGTCCTCATCCACATGCACTACTGATGGACTGTACTAATTTTGTTCTACTATTATGAGGCCGCTCACTGATGGCGGCGTGCCTGTAAGTATTTTCTCCTGGGTATAGTCCTCATCCACATGCACTGCTGACGAACTGTATAAATTCTGTTTTTCTATGCTGAGGCCGCTCACTGATGGCGGCGTGCATGTGGGAATTTTCTATATCTCTGTCACTCACGGGTTCCCCATCGCAACAACCTTCTAACATAACATTCTGTAGAAAGAGAATAGAAAGAGATTCTATACACTTTTCTAAATAAATTTCCAAGCTATGGAAATTCTACACTTGCATTCTTTAGTAAATGAGAAAAATATACATATGTACATGTCAGCTTATAAGATCATAACATTTTCCCTTCTTTTCTTTTTCCATTCTTTGCAACATTTCTTTATGTCCCATTTACCAATACAAGGCTATATAAAGAATCATACTGGCACCAAATATGCAGATCAAGCCCATTCGTTGTTTGAGTTCTTTCACAGGTTCAAATACACAATGAGAATTCATTATGGATATGGATTATGTCGGACAGATATTCTACCATCTCTACTGTTAGCCATGCCATATCAAAGTAACACTTTAACTACATTTCTTTTCTAACACTTTCATGTGCTATTCAAGAAGTATAAAGGTCAAGTAACTAGAACACACACACTAAGGCCATCTCTCTCATGGACTACCATGACCAAGTGATAATAAAATTTTGGCAACACAAATGCACTCTTGAATACAAAATTTACACTTGGTTAAGCCCAACTTAATCTTTTCTACTTCAACCTTTGCCTTTCTGTAACCTTCTTTCGATAGGTTTAACAACTCATGCATGCATTTTCTTCTTTGGATTTTCATCAAACAATCATATACCATGCAAATTAAGTTCGCTACAATTCCACAATCTCTCTAAATCCCACAAATTTGACCAAAACTCACTACTAGCCTTAACCCTGGCCGAATTTAACAATCTCAACATTTCAAATTCTCACTAATTCTTCACAATTCCACAATTCATCACATCTCATGCCGTACTTCTCAGTGGCTGGAAATTTACACATCCATTAACATCAAAACAACTATAACTCTCACATACAATACATACAACATGCACAGAATCATTCTACACAGTCTTGCCTAAAATCAAGGCCAAAATTGGGTTTACTCTTACTTACAATGTGTGATATAACCTCCCTTTGCCTAAAATCTCTTCCTCTGAGACCTTAGTCACTATAAAAACTGTAAGAATTTAAAACTTTAAAGTTTAAATCACAAACCTTGTGCTAGAATCTTACCTTGGGATGCTTTAGAATTGAAAGCTAATAGAATTTAAGCCATCCTATGTTTCCCTTTGGGAATTTGGTGAAGAATTTGAGAAAAGGGGTGAGGTGATTGTACAAGGGGTTTGAAAAATGCTTAGGGTTTCTTCTAATGAAACCTTATATCTAATAATATGATCCATGTATTCCATTTTGCCTTGGTACTTTCTATGAAATCCCATCTATACCTTAGTCAATTACCAAAATAGCCTCATTTTGTATTATCTCTTTACATTATTTTCTTCACTTTCACTCCCCACTTTTTCATCTAATTAAGAGTGAAAAGACCATTTTACCCCTAATGAAATTTTAAGAAATTTTCTTCCTTCATTTGTCAGGTAACTTGTGAAACCCAACTTGGGATTTAGGGCATAAATAAAATGACGTACCTTGCTTGCGTGTTTACAATTCCGCCGCCTTAAAAGACTTTCGTCTACGAATTCAAATGAACAATTCTAGATAGCGGTTTGTGTACATCTTGCTCTATTTCCCATGTAGCTTCTTCTACTGTATGATTCCTCTATAGAACTTACTAATGGAAACTCTTATTTCGGACTCTTAACTTTTCTTGTCCAATATCTGAATTAGGCGCTCATCATAAACAAGATTCTCCTATAATTCCATCCTCATCTGCTTTCAATATATGAGAAGGAATCACTGACATACTTTTCAAAGCACTTGACACTGGAAAACATTGTTCACTCTATCCATATTTGGTGTAGCGCGCTTTGTACGCTACTTTTTTCCTACTCGTTGCAATACTTCCAAAGGGGCCAATGTATAGGGGCAAGTTTTTCTTTTCCACCAAACGCATTACCCGTTTGTAGGGGGAAAATGTTCATAACACTTTATCAACACCATTCAAATTCTTACATCTTTCTTTTTAAATCCACATAGCTCTTTTTGGCCTGTCTGGAGCTGCTTCATTCTTTTCCGATCAACTTAATGTCTTCTTTCATTTCTGAGTTACTACCGTTCCCAAGAGCTACTTCAAAGCATCTTCCCTCTCCTACTTCATTCAAGTGTAATGGGGATCTACATCGTTACCATAGAACTTCATAAGGAGCCATTCTTAGTTTATAGATTGATAACTGTTATTATAAGCAAACTCTATCAATGGTAAGCATCTCAGGCCAGTCCATTTTATAATCCATACAACATGCTCTCAGCATTCCTCAAGTAACTGATTTGTGCTCTCAGTTTTGACCATCATCTATGGGTTGGTACTATCTAAATGCTAACGAAACCTGGTACCCAAGGTTCTTTTCAGACTAGTCCAAAAACGCTGAACAAATCTGATCTCTATTTGATACTATGTCCGGGCACCCCAGCAATCTAACTATCCTGCTAATGGAGACCTAGCCACCTGATCTAAGGTGGTACTATCTTTTACTGGAAGAAAATGCGTTGTTTGGTTAATCTGTCTACTATCACCCATATGCATTATAACCCTTTTGAACTCTTGGAAAGGCCTAATAACTAATCCATTGATATATTTTTCCCATTTCATTTAGGAATGCTGATGCTGAAGTAGTCCTGGTTTCTCTGGTGCACCTCTGTTTTAACCTATTTGACAAACCAGACATTTTGCTACATAATCTTTGATGTCTTTCTCATACGTGCCACCAATAACTCTTCTTTAACTTGACATATTTTTGGTTCCTCTAATCCGCAGTAATTGGTGTGTGCCATGAGCCTCCGCAAGAATCTTCTTTCTTCAGCTCAGCATCTTGGGAAATGGCATATAGGACTCCTAAAATTGAGAACATAGCTGAAATCTGAACTCCTTACTCTTGCCTTCTAGCACGCTCAACTCTGACACATTCGTCACAACTTGCTTCTTTAATCTCTTCAGTAAAGTAGATTGATTCTACAACCTGGCATTCTTCCTGATATCACTTTATCTGTTCTTTTGCGAAATTCTTTCCAATAATTTTTTTCTACATTGTGAGCTGAGACAAAAGGCTTTCCTACCAATTCATCCTACCACATTGGCTTTCTAGGTTGTACTTGATTTCCAATCATAATCCTTTCCTAGCTCAAACATCCTGCTTTGGTGTCATATTTACTCCCTTTGGGGTAAGAAATACTTCAAACTTTTTTGGTCATTATAAATATACTCTTGGCCCCATACAAAATGCCTCCATATCGTTAATGCAAAATACACGTGCTACATCTAAATCATGCATAGGGGCTACCTTGGCTCATCCTCTTTTCAACTGTAGGAATGCGATAAGCTATACCCTACCCAACTACATCAATATAGCACCAAGTTCCTTGAGTGGAAGCATATGTAATAAATTCCTAGTTACACTTCTGTGGACACCACGCAGCAATAGAAGCTGTTGGTGAGTCTTTCTCTTTAACTCTGGAAACTTGGCGTGCTGTCGTACACCCAGAATTAAAACCTTCCGAACCTAACTACTGAACTGTAAATAGGTAAGCAAGGGTCGATCCCAACGAGTGTCTAGCCGAATTTTCTTGATGTGAAAAGGCTGGGGGGTTTGTGTAAAAACAGAAAACAATCTCAGCAAAAACACAAAAACAATTTGAATTCGAATTCATCAAAATGACGACACTTGGTCTCTGTCAACATCCACCATCGGAATCTTACAACTGATCATTGATGCAAAGATAATCAATCACACATTGAACTATTCACCGTTGGAACTACTTTCCTATCTCTCCTTAATTGTAATTAATCAGGAAACAAGCGATCCTAATTACTTACCCCTAAAACACCTAGACAAGCGACTCAAGATTAATCTAGCGGCAAGCCTTAAGAATTAGAGACGAGATGAAGCTAAACAAAAAAACAGCGTTTGTATTTAATTTAGTTGAATGTTCTTCATAAGGTTACTAATTCCTGACGCAGCAAATTACTAACCCTAATTGCTTCACAAAGTGGAGGGATCAAACTATTACAGATTTATACAAATTAGTAATTATTCACAAAAATACACTAGTAGGCCTCTAGTAATTTAAATGCTCAATCATGAAAAATATTGCAAAGAATAAACATCAATACTCAAACATGAATTCACACTAAAACTAGAAAGATCCACAGTTTTTTGATTCCGAGGTTCCGTTTCCTTCGACCAAGTTACAAAAGTTCTAGCCGCTCATGGCCATCACAAAAACTCAAGAGAAAGAAAAATCCAGAGAGAAAGAGAGAGAGGCGTGGTCCTTAAAAACTCATCTGATCTCCCTTTTTAATACCAATTTTAGAATTCGAATCCCACTCAATCTCCTAAAGAAATATTCTCCTATCCTAAATAACATTAATCCTAATTTTATTAATGGAAATACAAAAAAATGAGAGTCCTAATAAAATAGGAAAGTGTGTGTTTCCGCTGTAATTTCGTGCACATGTATGTCTTCAAAACGTGCAATAATGACTGACTTGCTAACGTCAGAACGCTCAGGACGTCGGCAAATGCAAGTGTCAACTTCAAGCTTCGATTAAAACCTTTATTCAGCAAGTATCTCTAAAAACACAAACATAAAGTTGTAGATCTCTTTCTAGCGTTCCACAGATTTTGAATCACTCAATCGGAGCTGATGAGAGAAGTATGCCCAGAATACAGAAGCAGTGGGAAACTGTCCAATTCCCCTAATTAATTCCGTTTTCAATTAACACCTCCATTTGCTCCTAAACCAAAAATAAAGTAATATGAGTACAATTAGGAAACAAATCGTAAAAAATGACTAGACATAAGGGGGTAAATATGACATTTGCATCCCAGTCCCGCAAAATTTCCCCACCACACTTAGCTTTGCCGTCCCTCGGCACAACCTAATTCAACAAGCCTACACTCAAGTCATATCAGCAACACCATCAATCTCAAGAACATCCGATGATGCATAAGCAACAATATTTAACTCCATGCATATTCCTACCTAACGTAGAAGCGCAAATAAAAAAACAGATTTAATGACATTCATCTCTCTTTATCATCTTCACAATTACTCTAATCAGTCATGCAAACAAGGGACACTAATCACAACCAATTCATGTCCCAATCCCCTCTCAACTTTTCTTTGTAATTAAATCTTTACTACTACAAACTGGTAGCAAACTAAGGATACATTTTTTTTCTCTTTTTTTTTTTTTTTTTTCTGTTTTAAAAGAATGAGTCATTTAGGCTCCATCTATTCATGGTTGTGTTTATGGAGTGAGTGCGTTTTACGCTCATCTCGACCCACCACATACCTTCTTTTCTTTTTCCTTTTGTTTGAACCCAAATTTAGGACTAGCTTACAGAGAACAATTTTTTTTTTTTCTTTAAGGTTGTTATACATTCCACATCATGCTTCGTCCCTACGTTCACACAAATTCTCGACATATTGTTTCAAAATACAAGGATTCGGATATGATTAACTCTATTTTAGAAATATTGCTAACATCCTAAGTCAAGGAATATTCAACAACAAAGTCAAGTTACTATTTCATCACTAGAACGTTCCAAAGACATGACCTAAAGCATAAACCTTCCTAAAAACAAATGCGGGGTTATTCGTTTAAGGTGTACTGCGTTGTTATACTAGAGGTGCAAGTACTGCTAGGCAGTTTTTAAGGCGGGTTCTGGTTTACAGCCGATAACCCTTAAACAGATGTTTTTTTTATTTTTTATTTACATAACTTAAACACAACCTAAACAAAACCTAATCCCCTCCCCCACACTTAAGCTACATTGTCCCCAATGTAAGATGACATGCAAAGAAAAGCAAAAAAATAACCAAAATTAAAATGCAAGAAAAGAAAACAAACTCCCTTGGGTTGCCTCCCAAGCAACGCCTTTGGTTTATTGTCGTGGCTTGACTCAAGGCTGTCATCTTCAATCTGAATAAAGTCGGATCCTCAAGGTCCAATCCTGCCACTTTTCTTCTTGGAGCCCTTCTAGAAAGTCTTAAGTCTCTGGCCATTCACCTTGAACACTTTGGAGTTGCTAAACTTTGAATTTCAACTCCCCATGAGGACAAAACTAGTACAACAAAAGGCCCAATCCACGAGAACGTAACTTACTGGAAACAAAACGAAGGTCTTAATTGTATAAAGGACTTTTTGACCACTTTAAATTTCCTCTAGAGAGCATCCTATGAAAGCTTTCGTTTTTTCCTTGTAAACCCCTTGCATTCTCGTAGGCATCGTTGCGAATTCTCAACTCTTGCACTTGCAACTCCTATGTTCCTCCACTTCATCCATCTTCATGTTAAAACCTTGATAGCCCAATAAACCTTGTTCTAACTCAACTGGAAGGGGCATCTTCCCAAACACCAAACGAAAAGGTGACATACCAATGGGCGTCTTATTGTAGTCCTATATGCCCACAAGGCTCATCCAAACGCAAATATCCAGTCTTTTCTACGGATTGACCGCCTTCTCATGACGGACTTGATCTCTCGATTTGACACTTCCGCTTGTCCACTAGTTGCGGATGATAGGCAGTAACACACTTTGTGGGTTACATGATACTTTCGCAGTAAAGCCTCACAGTTCGATTGCAAACAGTGCATGCCTCGATCACTATTAGAGCTTGTGGAATTCCAAACCTGCAGAAAAGTTAGACTTGATAATTCTGCAACAACTTTAGAATCATCAGTCCTAGTGGCTTTAGCTTCCACCCATTTCGAGACATAATCAACAGCAAGCAAAATATAAACATAACCAAAAGATACAGGAAGCGGTCCCATGAAGTGGATGCCACCAACATACAAAAATTTCGCAAAATAGAATGGGGTTTGTGGCATCTCATTTTTTTGATATATTACTGTCCGTGACAATTATTGCCATGAATTACAAAACAGAGTATGAATCTCGAAATAAGATTGCCAAAAGAAAACCCCTTCTAGCACTTTCTCGCTGTCCTCTTAGCTCTAAAGTGACCTCCACATGCATAAGAATGACAAAAGGTGAGAATGGAAAAAAATTCAGTTTCTTGAATGGCACCTTCTTATTACTTGATTCTGCACAATGCGTCCATAAGTATGGGTCATCCCACCATAAAATTTGGCATCACTTTTCTTCTTACTCTTTGAGCCTAGAACAAACCAGGAGGAAAGATTTAGTAACCAAATAATTTACAAGATTGCATACCAAGGTAATGCACACTCGTGGAAAACAATGCTCGTCGGGGAACGTTTCTTGCAAATGAAGTTCATCCTCCACATGAACTAGACGACTCAAATGATCCGCGACACAGTTTCTAATCCCTTTTTGTCTTTGTTTTCCAATTGAATTCACTCAAGAGAAGTATACTCTATTAATCTCGGTTTTGCCTCTTTCTTCGTCATCAAACACGCCAAAGCTGCATGATCAGAAAAAAAATATTTAGTACCAAGCAATAAGATCGAAAACTTTTCTAAAGCAAAAACAACAGCTAAAAGTTCTTCTCGCATGTGGTGGAATAATTTCTCTGGGTCATCATTCAAAATCCTGGAACATAATAAATGGCATGAGATGCTTTTCCAATCTTTGACCCAAAACAGCGCTATGCATAATCACTTGCGTCGCACATTATCTCGAAAGGAATGTTCCAGTCGGGGGCTGTAAATTGGGGTGTGAAGTCAGCAGTTCCTTCAGCTTATCAGCCTCTTTACATGCCTCATTGAGCTCAAAAACCACTCCTTTTGCAGCAACTTACATAGGGGTAATGCTATTTGGAGAAGTCCTTGATGATCTCGATAAAACACCTGCATGTCCAGAAAAACGAACTTCCCGCACACTAGTGGGGTAAGGTAAAGATTGAATAATTGTCAACTTTGGCCTTATCTACCGACTTCCCTAGCTCAACACTACCCAAAAACCAGACCTTGATCACCATAAAATGACATTTTCAGAATTCACACAAGGTTAGTTTCTATGCATCTTTGACGAACAAGTGTCAGGTTATGCAAACAATTATCAAAAGAGTTTCCTAATACTGTGAATTATCCATAAAAACTTCTATGATATGTCTCAACATAATCTAAAAATATGCTAACCCTACACCTTTGGAAAGTGGCTGGAGCGTTGCAAAGACCAAGGGCATGCGACGATATGCAAAAGTTCAGAATGGGCATGTAAAACGTCGTCTTCTCTTGATTCCTCGGAGTAATCGCAATCTGAAAGTAACCTGAATAACCATCAGGAAACAATAGTAAGAATGATCAGCTAACTTTTCAATTTTTGATCATAAAAGGTAAAGGAAGTGGTCCTTGCGGGTTACACCATTTAATTTTTCTTGTAATCTTACAAACCGCCCACCTTCGAACACGGGTGGGAACACCTCATCATTCTATTTTTTAAACATTTATTCCAGTCTTCTTTGAACCACTTGAACAGGCTAAAAACGCCAATTGCTATCTGAAATAGGATAAATTACTCCAACTTCAAGAAGTTTCAGAATCTCTTGCTTCACAACATCCATCATGGGCGGGTTCAATCTTCTTTGCGGTTGACGGAAAGGCTTTGCTCCTTCTTCAAGCAAGATGCGATGCATGCATGTAGACAGACTAATTCCTTTAATATCTGCAATTTTCCAACCAATAGCCATCTTATGCTCTTTAAGGACCTGTACAAGCTTCTCTTCTTGAGATGCGCTAAGTTTGCTAGAGATGATCACTGGCAACGTTTCTTTTTCTCCAAGGAACACGTACTTGAGGTAACTAGGGAGAGGCTTCAAATCTGGAACTGGAGCCTGCAAAACAGAAGGTAAAAGCCTCTCGTTAGAAATTGGTAATGCCATATAGGAAGCGTTACCTGATTGCTATAAGTTTGGAAAATCATTCAATGCTACCACAGTCTCCTGCAATTCAGTACTCAAGGCAAACTCCTCAATCTCTTTCTTAAGATGATTACTAATGGCAACTTCCAATTCATCTTTTCCATCAAGTTCAAAAACCTCCTGTGCTAAAGTATTAATCGCATCTATAGAATAAACATGATTATCATCATCATCATCAGGATATTTCATGGCATCATAGATATTAAACTTGACAAGTTGACCATCAAATTCCATGGTAAGTATGCCACTATGAACATCTATTTTAGTCTTGGATGTTTTTAAGAAAGGTCTTTCTAACAAAATAGGAGCAGTTTGATCACCATTTTCCATATCAAGCACATAAAAATCAGTGGGGAAAACTAAGTCATTAACTTGTACCAAAACATCCTCAACTACACCCTTAGGATAGGCATTAGATTCATCAGCTAATTGAATCACAACACTAGTTTTATTCAAAGGTCCAGGTTTCAAAGAAGCATATATGGAATATGGCATGACATTAATAGAAGCTCCTAAGTCTAACATGGCTTTCTCAAACATAGTGTTACCTATCTTACAAGGGATAGTAAACATACTTGGATCCTTGCACTTTTCTGGAAGTTTTCTCTGAATTACTGCAGAAACATTTTCTCCCACTCTCACCTTTTCACACCCCTTAAGTTTCTGCTTCCTCTTAAGTGTGCACAATTCTTTCAAGAATTTAGCATAGCGAGGTACTTGTTTAATAGCATCTAAGAGTGGAATATTTACCTCGCATCTACAAAAAGTCTCATATATATCTCTGTTCTGCTCATCTTTTCTAGATTCTGCTAAAGCTTGAGGAAAAGGTGGTACCGGTTTATAGTCGGACAGAGGCGGAAACTTACGCTTAGGAATACCATCGTCGTTGGGAACGTTGCTGTCTACAACTACATCTTTCTCCTTTTCTTCCTTCGACAATGCAGGGGCTGCCTTTGTTGGAATCTCAACCTCTTTACCACTTCTCAAGACGATCGCACTTGCATTTTCTCTTGGATTGACCACCATTTGAGAAGGTAATTTCCCCGAACTTTGTGCCTCCAGCTTATTGATTGCGGTTGCCATTTGACTCATCTGATTCTCCAAACTTTGAACACTGGCTCTCGTCTCCTGTTGAAATTGCAAAGTATTAGTTGAAAGAGACTTAACAATATCTTCTAAAGACATACCAGAATTAGAAGTTTGGCTCGATTGTTGTCTAGGGGGGTATGGCTGCTGGTACTGCTGGTAATTTGAGCGGTTTTGATGGTGAGGCTGATTCACTTGTGGATTCCCATAGGCAAGATTGGGGTGATCCCTCCATCCAAGGTTATATGTGCTCGAATAAGGATCATACTTCCTTTACGGTTGTCCAGGAAAACCTCNTCAAATACACAAACTTGAGAATTCATTATGGCATATTGATATGTCATGACATATTCTACCATTCTCTACTGTTAGCCATGCCATATCAAAGTAACACTTTAACATACAATTCTTTTCTAACACTTTCATGTGCTATTCAAGAAGTAGTAAAGGTCAAGTAACTAGAACCAAACACTAAGGGCCATCTCTCTCATGGAACTACCATGACCAAGTGATAATCTAAATTTTGGCATAACAAAATGCACTCTTGAATACTAAAATTTACACTTGGTTAAGCCCAACTTAATCTTTCTACTTCAACTCTTGCCTTTCTGTAACCCTTCTTTCGATAAGGTTTAACAAACTCATGCATGCATTTTCTCTTTGGATTTTCATCAAACAATTCATATACACATGCAAATATTAAGTTCGCTACAATTCCACATCTCTCTAAATCCACCAAAATTTGACCAAAACTCACTAACTATAGCCTTAACCCTGGCCGAATTTAACAATTCTCAACATTTCAAAATTTCATCACTAATTCTTCCACAATTCCACCAATTCATCACATACTCATGCCGTACTTCTCATGGCTGGAAATTTACACATCATTTAACATCAAAACAACTAATAACTCTCACATACAATAACATACAAACATGCAAGAATCATTCTACACAAGTCTTGCCTAAATCAAGGCCAAAATTGGGTTTACTTATCTTGAATGTGTGATATAACCTCCCTTTGCTAAAAATCTCTTCCTCTTAGACCTAGATCATATAAAAACTGTAAGAATTTAAAACTTTAAAGTTTAATCACAAACCTTGTGCTAGAATCTTACCTTTGGATGCTTTAGAATTGAAAAGCTAATAAGAATTTAAGCCAAATCCTATGATTTCCCTTTGGAATTTGGTGAAGAAATTTGAGAGAAAAAGGGGTGAGGGTGATGCGTACAAGGGTTGAAAAATGCTTAGGGTTTCTTCTAATGAAACCTTATATCTAATAATATATCCATGTATTCCCATTTTGCCTTTGTACTTTCTATGAAATCCCATCTATATCCTTTAGTCAATTACCAAAATAGCCTCATTTTTATTATCTTCTTTACATTATTTTACTTCCTTTCACTCCCCACTTTTTCATCTAATTAAGAGTGAAAAGACCATTTTACCCCTAATGAAATTTTAAGAAATTTTCTTCACATTTGTCTAAGGTAACTTTAGTGAAACCCAACTAGGGGTATTAGGGCATAAATAAAATTACGTACCTTGCTGCGGGTGTTACAATTCTCCCGCCCTTAAAAGAATTTCGTCTACGAAATTCAAATGAACAATTCTAGATAGCGGTTGTGTACATCTTGCTCTATTTCCCATGTAGCTTCTTCTACTGTATGATTCCTCTATAGAACTTTTACTAATGGAATACTCTTATTTCGGAGCTCCTTAACTTTTCTGTCCAATATCTGAATTAGGCGCTCATCATAAACAAGATTCTCCTATAATTCCACCTCTTCTGCTTTCAATATATGAGAAGGATCACTGACATACTTTCAAAGCATTGACACATGGAAAACATTGTGCACTCTATCCATATTTGGTGGTAGCGCGAATTTGTACGCTACTTTTCCTACTCGTTGCAATACTTCAAAGGGGCCAATGTATCTAGGGGCAAGTTTTCCTTTTCCACCAAAACGCATTACCCGTTTGTAGGGGGAAATGTTCATAAACACTTTATCAACCACTTCAAATTCTACATCTTTTCTTTTTAAATCCACATAGCTCTTTTGTCTGTCTTGAGCTTGCTTCATTCTATTTCCGATCAACTTAATGTCTTCTATCATTTTCTGAGTTATCTCCGGTCCAAGAGCTACATTCAAAGCATCTTCCTCTCCTACTTCATTCAAGTGTAGTGGGGATCTACATCGTTTACCATATAGAGCTTCATAAGGAGCCATCTTAGTTATAGATTGATAACTGTTATTATAAGCAAACTCTATCAATGGTAGCATCTCATGCCAGGTCATTTTATAATCCATACAACATGCTCTCAGCATGTCCTCAAGTAACTGATTTGTGCTCTCAGTTTGACCATCTATCTATGGGTGGTAAGCTATACTAAATGCTAACCTGGTACCCAAGGTTCTTTTCAGACTAGTCCAAAAAGCTGAAACAAATCTGGAATCTCTATTTGATACTATTGTCTCGGGCACCCCATGCAATCTAACTATCTCTCTAATGTAGACCTAGGCCAACTGATCTAAGGTGGTACTATCTTTTACTGGAAGAAAATGCGTTGATTTGGTTAATCTGTCTACTATCACCCATAGTGCATTATAACCCTTTTGAACTCTTGGAATGCCTATAATGAAATCCATTGATATATTTTCCCATTTCCATTTAGGAATGCTGAGTGGCTGAAGTAGTCCTGATGGTCTCTGGTGCTCTGTTTTAACCTATTGACAAACCAGACATTTTGCTACATAATCTTTGATGTCTTTCTTCATACTTGGCCACCAATAACTCTTCTTTAAATCTTGACATATTTTGGTTCCTCTAGGATCCGCAGTATATGGTGTGTCATGAGCCTCCGCAAGAATCTTCTTTCTCAGCTCAGCATCTTGAGGAATGCATATATGACTCCTAAAATTGAGAACATTAGCTGAAATCTGATACTCTTATATCTTGCCTTCTAGCACTCGTCAACTCTGACACCATTCGTCAACAACTTGCTTTTCTTTAATCTCTTCTAGTAAAGTAGATTGAATTTCTAACCTGGCAATTCTTCCTGATATCATCTTTATCTGTTCTTTGCGAAATTCTTCCAATAATTTTTTCTACATTGTGAGCTGAGACAAAAAGGCTTTCCTACTCAATTCATCAGCTACCACATTGGCTTTTCTAGGTTGATACTTGATTTCACAATCATAATCTTTTACTAGCTCCAAACATCTGCTTTGTGTCATATTTAACTCCCTTTGGGTGAAGAAATACTTCAAACTTTTTTGGTCAGTATAAATATTACTCTTTGCCCCATACAAATAATGCCTCCATATCTTTAATGCAAAACTACAGTTGCTAACTCTAAATCATGCATAGGGTACCTTGGCTCATACTCTTTCAACTGTTAGGAAGCATAAGCTATTACCCTACCCAACTACATCAATATAGCACCAAGTCCTTGAAGTGAAGCATATGTATAAATATCATAGTCTACACCCTTCTGTGGTAACACCAGAATAGGAGCTGTGGTGAGTCTTCCTTTTAACTCTTGGAAACTTGGCGTGCTGTCGTAGGCACCCAGAATTAAAACCTTCCGAACCTAACTACTGAACTGTAAATAGGGTAAGCAAGGGTCGATCCCACGAAGAGTGTCTAGCTTAATTTTCTTTTATGTGATAAAGGCTGGGGGGTTTGTGTAAAAACAGAAAACAATCTCAGCAAAAACAAAAACAATTTAATTCGAATTCAATCAAAATGACGAACTTGGTCTCTGTCAACATCCACCATCGGAATCTTACAACTGATCATTGATGCAAAGATAATCAATTCACACATGGATATTCACCCGTTGGAACTACTTTCCTATCTCTCCTTAATTGTAATTAATCAGGAAACTAGCGATCCTAATTTAATCTTACCCTAACACACCCTAGACAAGCACTCAAGATTTAATCTAGCGGCAACCTTAAGAATTAGAGAGATCGATGAAGCTAAACAACACAAACACAAGCAGTTGTATTTAATTTAGTTGAATGTTCTTCATAAGGTTACTAATTCCTGACGCAGCAAATTACTAACCCTAATTGCTTCACAAGTTGAGGGATCAAACTTTACGGATTTGATATCAAATTTTAGTAGATTTCAACAAATAATACACTAGTAGGCCTCCTAGTAATTAAATGCACAATCATGAAAATATGCACGAATAACATTCAATACTCAAACATGAATTTAACACTAAAAATAGAAAGATCTCACAGTTTATTTGATTCCGGGTTTCCGTTTCCTTCGACCAAGTTACAAAATTTCTAGCCGCTCATGGCCATCACAAAAACTCAAGAGGAAAGAAATTCCAGAGAGGAAAAAAGAGAAGGCGTGGTCCTTAAAACCTAATCTGATCTCCCTTTTAATATCCAATTTTAGAATTCGAATCCCACTCAATCTCCTAAAAGAAATATTCTCCTATCCTAAAATAACATTAATCCTAATTTAATTGTAATTGAAATAAAAAAAAAGAGTCCTAATAAAAGAGAAATGGTGTTTCCAGCTGTAATTTTCGTGCAGCATGTATGTCTTCAAACGTGCATAATAGACTGACTTGCATACAAGTCAGAACGCTCTAGGACGTCGGCAATGCAAGTGTGTCAACTTCAAGCTCGATTAAAACCTTATTCAGCAAGTATCTCTAAAACACAAACATTAAAAGTTGTAATCTCTTTCTTAGCGTTCCACACATTTTGAATCATCTCAATCGGAGCTCGGATGAGAGAATTATACCCAGAATACGAAGCAGTGGCGAAACTGTCCGAATTCCCTAATTAATTCCGTTTTTCAATTAAACACCTCCATTTGCTTCCTAAACCAAAATAAAGTATAATGAGTACAATTAGAAAAACAATACGTAAAAAGACTAGACATTAGGGGGGTAAATATACATTTTGCATTCCCATCAAATTCCCCCCACACTTAGCTTTGCACGTCCTCGGGCAAACTAATTCAAACAAGCCCTACACTCAATCATATCAGAACACCATCATCTCAAGAACATCACATGATGCTAAGCAACAATATTTAATCCATGCATATTCATACCTAACTTAGGAAGCAGCAAAATAAATAAAACAGAGTTAATGACATTCATCTCTCTTTATCATCTTCCACATTACTCTTAATCAGTCATGCAACACGGGAACTATCACACCATTCATGTCCAACTCCCCTCTCAACTTTTCTTTTAATGTAAATCTTTACTACTACAAACTGGGTAGCAAACTAAGGATACAATTTTTTTTCTCTTTTTTTTTTTTTTTTTTTTCTGTTTTGAAAAGAATGAGTGCATTTTATGCTCCATCTCATTTCATGGTTGTGTTTATAGTGAGTGCGTTTTACCTCCATCTCGACCCACCACATACCTTTCTTTTCTTTTCTTTGTTTGAACCCAAATTTAGGACTAGCTTAGAGAAACAATTTTTTTTTTTCTTTTAAGGGTTTTTATACATTCCTCAATCATGCTCGTCACTACTTCACACAACTTCTCAGGACATATTGTTTCAAACTACAAGGATTCGGATATGATTAACTCTATTTATGAAATATTGCTAACATCCTAAGTCAAGGAATATGTTCAACAACAAAGTCAAGTTACTATTTCATGCATCACTAGACGTTCAAAGACATGACCTAAAGCATAAACCTTCCTAAAAACAAATGCGGGTGGTATTTCGTTTAAGGTGTACGTGGCGTTGTATACTAGAGGTTGCCAAGACTGCTAGGCAGTTTTTAAGGCGGGTTCTGGTTTCCAGCCGATATACCCTTAAACTAGGCAGATTTTTTTTATTTTTTATTTTACATAACTTAACACAACCTAAACAAAACCTAAATCCCCTCCCCCACACTTAAAGCTTACATTGTCCCCAATGTAAGATGAAATGCAAAGAAAAGGCAAAAAATAAACCAAATTAAAATGCAAGAAGAAAACAAACTCCCTTGGGTTGCCTCCCAAGCAACGCCTTTGTTTATTGTCGTTGGCTTGACTCAAGGCTGTCATCTTCAATCTGAATAAGTCGGATCCTCAAGGTCCAATCCTGCCACATTTTCTTCTTGGAGCCCTTCATAGAAAGTCTTAAGTCTATGGCCTTCACCTTGAACACTTGGAAGTTGCTAAACTTTGAATTTCAACTGCACCATGAGGAAAAACATTAGTAACACAAGGCCCAATCCAACGAAACGTAACTTACTTGAAACAAACGAAGTCGGATTGTATAAAAGGACTTTTTGACCAACTTTAAATTCCTTCCTAGAGAGCATCCTATCATGAAAGCTTTCGTTTTTTCCTTGTAAACCCTGCATTCTCGTAGGCATCGTGCGAATTTCCTCTAACTCTTGCACTTGCAACTTCCTATGTTCTCCACTTTCATCCTCTAGTTAAAACTCTTGATCGCCCAATAAACCTTGTGTTTCTAACTCAACTGGAAGGTGGCATGCTTCCCAAACACCAAACGAAAAGGTGACATACCAATGGGCGTCTTATATAGTCCTATATGCCCACAAGGCATCATCCAAACGCAAATTCCAGTCTTTTCTACTTGGATTGACCGCCTTCTCAATGACGGACTTGATCTCTCGATTTGACACTTCCGCTTGTCCACTAGTTTGCGGATGATAGGCAGTAAACACTTTGTGGGTTACATGATACTTGCAGTAAAGCCTTCACAGTTCGATTGCAAAAGTGAGTGCCTCGATCACTTATTAGAGCTCTTGGAATTCCAAACCTGCAGAAAATGTTAGACTTGATAAATTCTGCAACAACTTTAGAATCATCAGTCCTAGTGGCTTTAGCTTCCACCCATTTCGGACATAATCAACAGCAAGCAAAATATAAACATAACCAAAAGATACAGGAAGCGGTCCCTGAAGTCGATGCCCCAAACATAAAAATTTCGCAAAATAGAATGGGGTTTTGTGCATCTCTTTTTTTGGGATATATTACCTGTCCGTTGACAATTATTGCATGACTTACAAAAAAGTATGAATCTCGAAATAAAGATGCCAAAAGAACACATTCTAGCACTTTTCTCGCTGTCCTCTTAGCTCTAAAGTGACCTCCACATGCATAAGACAAAAGGTGAGAATGGAAAAATTTCAGTTTCTTGAATGCACTTCTTTTACTTGATCTGCACAATGCTTCCATAAGTATGGGTCATCCCCCACATAAAATTTGGCATCACTTTCTTCTTATTCTTTGAGCCCTAGACAAACCAGAGGAAAGAGTTAGTAACCAATAATTTACAAGATTTGCATACCAAGGTATGTCACACTCGTGGAAAACAGTGCTCGTCAGGAACTTTTCTTGCAAATGATTCATCCTCCACATGAACTAGACGACTCAAATGATCCGCGACACAGTTTTTCTATCCCTTTTTTGTCTTTGATTTCCAAATTGAATTCACTCAAGAGAAGTATACATCTTATTAATCTCGGTTTTGCCTCTTTCTTCGTCATCAAACAACGCAAAGCTGCATGATCGAAAAACAATAATTTTAGTACCAGCAATAAGATCGAAACTTTTCAAAAGCAAAAACAACAGCTAAAAGTTCTTTCTCAGTGGTGGATAATTTCCTGGGCATCATTCAAAATCCTGGAAGCATAATAATGGCATGAGATGCTTTTCCAATTCTTTGACCCAAAACAGCGCCTACTGCATAATCACTTGCGTCGCACATTATCTCGAAAGAATGTCCAGTCAGGGGCTTGATAATTGGGGTGGAAGTCAGCAGTTCCTTCAGCTTATCAAACGCCTCTTTACATGCCTCATTGAGCTCAAAACCATCCTTTTGCAGCAACTTACATAGGGGTAATGCTATTTTGGAGAAGTCCTTGATGAATCTTCGATAAAAACCTGCATGTCCAAGAAAGAACGAACTTCCCGCACACTAGTGGGGTAAGGTAAAAGATTGATAATGTCAACTTTGGCCTTATCTACCTCGATTCCCCTAGATGAAACAACTGACCCAAAACCAGACCTTGATCAACCATAAAATGACATTTTTCAGAATTCACACAGGTTAGTTTCTATGCATCTTTGAAGAACAATGTGTAAGGTTATGCAAACAATTATCAAAAGAGTTTCCTAAACTGTGAAATTATCCATAAAAACTTCTATGATATGCTCAACATAATCTGAAATGTCTAACCATACACCTTTGGAAGTGGCTGGAGCGTTGCAAAGACCAAAGGGCATGCGACGATATGCAAAGTTTCAGAATGGGCATGTAAACTCGTCTTCTCTTGATCTCCGGAGTAATCGCAATCTGAAGTAACCTGAATAACCATCAAGGAAACAATAGTAAGAATGATCAGCTAACCTTTCAATTTTTGATCAATAAAAGTAAAGGAAAGTGGTCCTTGCGGGTTCCAGCATTTAATTTCTGTAATCTATACAAACCCGCCCCCATTCTGAACACGGGTGGAACTAATCATCATTCTAATTTTTTCAACAGTTATTCCAGTCTTCTTTGGACCACTTGAACAGGGCTAACCCAATTGCTATCTGAAATAGGATAATTACTCCAACTTCAAGAAGTTTCAGAACTCTTGCTTCACAACATCCATCATGGGCGGGTTAATCTTCTTTGCGGTTGACGGAAAGGCTTTGCTCCTTCTTCAAGCAAGATGCGATGCATGCATGTAGACAGACTAATTCCTAATATCTGCAATTTTCCAACCAATAGCCATCTTATGCTCTTTAAGACCTGTACAAGCTTCTCTTCTTGAGATGGCTAAGTTTGCTAGAGATGATCACTGGCAACGTTTCTTTTTCTCCAAGGAACACGTACTTGAGGTAACTGGGAGAGGCTTCAAATCTGGAACAGGAGCCTGCAAAACAGAAGGTAAAACCTCTCGTTTAGAAATTGGTAATGCCATATAGGAAGCGTTACCTGATTGCTAAATTTGGAAAATCATTCAATGCTACCCAGTCTCCTGCATTCAGTACTCAAGGCAAACCCTCAATCTCTTTCTTAAGATGATTACTAATGGCAACTTCCAATTCATCTTTTCCATCAAGTTCAAAAACCTCCTGTGCAAAAGTATTATCGCATCTATAAATAACATGATTATCATCATCATCATCAGGATATTTCATGCATCATAGATATTAAACTTGACAAGTTGACCATCAAATTCCTGGTAAGTATGCCACTATGAACATCTATTTAGTCTTGGATGTTTTTAAGAAAGGTCTCCTAACAAAATAGGAGCATTTGATCACCATTTTCCATATCAAGCACATAAAAATCAGTGGGGAAAACTAAGTCATTAACTTGTACCAAAACATCCTCACACTACACCCTTAGGATAGGCATTAGATTCATCAGCTAATTGAATCACAACACTAGTTTTATTCAAGGTCCAGGTTTCAAAGAAGCATATATGGAATATGGCATGACATTAATAGAAGCTCCTAAGTCTAACATGGCTTTCTCAAACATAGTGTTACCTATCGTACAAGGGATAGTAACATACTTGGATCCTTGCACTTCACTGGAAGTTTTCTCTGAATCACTGCAGAAACATTTTCTCCCACTCTCACCTTTTCACACCCCTTAGTTTCTGCTTCCTCTTAAGTGTGCACAATTCTTTCAAGAATTTAGCATAGCGAGTACTTGTTTATAGCATCTAGAGTGGAATTTATACCTCGCATCTACAAAAATCTCATATATATCTCTGTTCTGCTCATCTTTCTAGATTCTGCTAAAGCTTGAGGAAAAGGTGGTACCGTTTATAGTCACAGGCGGAAACTTACGCTTAGAATACCATCGTCGTGGAACGTTGCTGTCTACAACTACATCTTTCTCCTTTTCTTCCTTCGACAATGCAGGGGCTGCCTTTGTTGGAATCTCAACCTCTTTACCACTTCTCAAGACGATCGCACTTGCATTTTCTCTTGGATTGACCACCATTTGAGGTAATTTCCCGAACTTTGTGCCTCCAGCTATTGATTGCGGTTGCCATTGACTCATCTATTCTCCAAACTTTGAACACTGGCTTCTTCTCCTGTTGAAATTGCAAAGTATTAGTAAAGAGACTTACAATATCTTCTAAAGACATACCAGAATTAGAAGTTTGGCTGCATTGTTGTCTAGGGGGTGTGGTGGCTGCTGGTACTTGCGGTAATTGAGCGGTTTTGATGGGGAGCTGATTCACTTGTGGATTCCCATAGGCAAGAGTGGGTGATCCCTCCATCCAAGGTTATGTGCTCGATAAGGATCATACTTCCTTTACGGTTGTCCAGGAAACCTCTTGCTGCATTCACTGCTCAACAGGCTTCTCTTGAAGAGTTGGGCACATGTCAGTTGGATGCCCTACTACCGAACAAATCCTGCAAGCCTTCACTGTTTGCATGTTCCCTACAGCCATTTGACAACAGAGAAGTTAGACTAGAGATTTGTTGTTCTAGGGAAGAAATATTTACCTCATTATCACGCCTAGATGGAAGGTCAGCCTACTGCCAAACTGTTGAGAATTGGCCGCCATATTTGCAATCAAGTTCCTCGCGGCCTCAGGGGTCTTATCCACCAAAGCTCCTCCACTTGCAGCATCAATCTAGCTCCTATCAGTGTATGTGAGGCCCTCATAGAAGTACTGGATCAGTAACTGCTCACTAATCTGATGATGGGGGCAGCTTGCACACAATTTCTTAAAGCATCCCAGTATTCATGTAGGGACTCTCCTTTATGCTGCCTGATCCCAAAATTTCTTTTCGAGTTGGCCGCCCTCGAAGCTGGGAAATATTTCTCTAGAAATAACTCTTCATCTCGTTCCATTGGTTATAGTTCCGGAGGTAGATATAAAGCCAATCCTTAGCCGAATCCTTCAAAGAAAACGGAAAGCTCTTAATTTAATTTGCTCCTCGGTCACCCTCGTAGGTTTCATACTTGTGCAAACCACATAAGCTCCTTTAAATGCTTTGAGGATCTTCACCTGCAAGGCCTGAAAAGTGGGCAAGAGATGTATTAGTCCAGATTTTAACTCAAAAGTAGTAGCAGCACATCTAAAACAGGAAACGTTATGCATAAAGGTGCTTGATTCAAATTAGGGGCAGCAGCTCTTTCAAAGTCCGATTTCCAGCCATGACGTCCTCCTCTTCTATACAGAGTTGCTAGCAATGGGATCAAAAGCCAAATTGCTTTCCTCAGAATTTCTCCGAACTTCCTTCCTTAACCTACACAAGTGCTTTCAATTCTATCAAAACATTCGAATTTGGCCTCAAGAGGGTGGGCTAGAAAGTTTTTCTAGTCTTGCTCAGAACGTGGTTTTCTTCGAAACGGGTACTCGCGCACTCCTAACTCAACCAAAATTTTCCTTATAATAGTACTACTGTTCACCCAGAACAGTGCACTGTTCATAGTTTTTTTTTCTTTTTTCTGCAAAATAAAAAATAACAAAAACGCAATAAAAAAAATCACAAAAACAAAAATCAACTAGAATCACTCCCCGGCAACTGCGCCAAAATCTGGCGTGCTGTCGTAGGCACCCAGAATTAAAACCTCCGAACCTAACTGCTGAACTGTAAATAGGGTAAGCAAGGGTCGATCCCATGAAGAGTGTCTAGCCGAATTTTCTTTGATGTAAAAAGGCTGGGGGGTTTGTGTGTAAAAACAGAAAACAATCTCAGCAAAAACAAAAACAATAATTTAATTCGAATTTAATCAAAATGACGAACTTGGTCTCTGTCAACATCCACCATCGAATCTTACAACTGATCATTGATGCAAAGATAATCAATTCACACATTGAATATTCACCGTTGGAACTACTTTCCTATCTCTCCTTAATTGTAATTAATCAGGAACAAGCGATCCTAATTAATCTTACCCCTAAACAACCCTAGACAGCGCTCAAGATTTAATCTAGTGGCAGCCTAGAATTAGAGAGATCGATGAAGCTAAACAACAAAAACACAAGCGGTTGTATTTAATTTAGTTGAATGTTCTTCATAAGGTTACTAATTCCGGACGTGCAAATTACTAACCCTAATTGCTTCACAAGTTGGAGGGATCAAATAATTACAGATTTGATATCAAACTTAGCAGTAGTTTTCAACAATATACACTAGTAGCCTCCTAGTAATTAATGCACAATCAAGAAAATATGCACAGAATAACATTCAATACTCAAACATGAATTAACACTAAAAACGAAAGATCTCACAGTTTATTTGATTCCGAGGTTTCCGTTTCCTTCGACCAAGTTACAAAAGTTCTAGCCGCTCATGGCCATCACAAAAACTCAAGAGAGAAAAATCCAAGAGGAAAAGAGAGAGAGGCGTGGTCCTTAAAAACTAATCTGATCTCCCTTTTAAAATCCAATTTTAAAATTCGAATCCCACTCAATCTCCTAAAAGAAATATTCTCCTATCCTAAAATATTAATCCTAATTTAATTCTAATTGAAATAAAATAAATAGAGTCCTAATAAAATAGGAAAGTGGTGTTTTCCAGCTGTAATTTTCATGCAACATGTATGTCTTCAAAACGTGCAATAATAGACTGACTTGCATAACAAGTCAGAACGCTCCAGGACGTCGGCAATGCAGGTGCATCAACTTCAAGCTTGATTAAAACCTTTATTCAGCCAGTATCTCTAAAACACAAAAACATGAAAGTTGTAGATATATTTCTTAGTGTTCCACAGAATTTTGAATCATCTCAATCGGAGCTCGGATGAGAATTTTCCCAGAATACAAAGAGTGGTGAAACTGTCCGAATTCCCCTAATTAATTCCGTTTTTCAATTAACACCTCCATTTGCTTCCTAAACCAAAATAAAGTAATAATGAGTACAATTAGGAAACAAATACGTAAAAAATACTAGACATTAAGGGGGGTAAATATGACATTTTGCATTCCCATCAAAACTCTCTTCACACGCATCTGACCATATGAAAGGAGTTCCCTGTTTGGTAAGAGCAATAAGCGGCTTAGCTAACTGAGCAAATCATGCTATGAACTGCCTGTAATAACTTGCAAGCCCCAAGAAACTTCTAACCTCTTCCACTGTCTTCGGCCTTTGCCACTCTAGGATTGCCTTTACCTTACTGGGATCTACTGAAACACCTTCTTTTGAGACAATGTGGCCCAAGAAGGTAACTTGATCTGGCCAGAACTCACATTTAGAAAATTTGGCAAACAACTTCTTACTTAACCACTACAACACAAATCTCAGATGCTCTTCATGCTCTTCTCTTGTTTTAGAATAACCCAAGATGCGATCAATAAATACCACTATAAATCGATCAAGACAATCATGAAACACCCGGTCCATTAAATCCATAAAGACTGCTAGGGCATTGGTTAACCCGAAAGGCATCACTACAAACTCATAATGCCCATATCTGGTCTGAAATACAGTCTTGGCAATATCTTGCTCTGCACCTCTTACTTGATGATAACCTGACCTCAGATCAATCTTTGAAAACACTGTTGCTCCTTTAAGCTGATTAAATAAATCATCTATGCGAGGTAACGAGTACTTATTCTTCACTGTCATTTTATTCAACTCTCGGTAATCTATGCACATCCGTAGTGACCCATCTTTCTTTTTCACAAATAGAATCGGAGCACCCGAGGGAGAATGGCTGGGTCAAATAAAACACTTGTCTAGGAGTTCTTGGAGCTGCTTCTTCAATTCCTAGAGCTCGGCTGGGGCCATATGATAAGGGGCTTTAAAATTCGGTGTTGTCCTTGGTGCCAACTCAATGCTAAATACTATTTCTCTTTTTGGAGGTAAACCTTGCAAATCATTCAGAAATACATATGGAAACTCCTGGACTACTGGCACATTTTGGATCTCAGATCAAGGGACATCATTGCTTTGCACCACATGGGCAATATACCCGGAGCACCCTTTTCTTAACATTTTTCTGGCTTTTACACTGTTGATTAACATGCTAAGCTGATGGCCGTCTCCAAAGCTGAGCTTATCGCTGTCATTAAGATTAAATTTTGCTTTCCTCTTTCAACAATCAATCTCTACTCCATATCTCCCTAGGAAATTCATGCCCAAAATAACATCAAAGTCGGGCATATAAAATACAATCAAATCCACTATTAACATCCTTCCATGGATCACTACGGACTCCCCTAAAAGAATCTCCTAAGTTACACTATCACCATCTGGCATTTCTATCTTAATAGGCTGATCTACTGTAATAGGTTTCAGACCCAATCTCTATATAATCCCATGTGTAATGAATGAGTGTGTGGCTCCAGAATCAACTAATGCATAAAGGGGAACTGAATAAAATAATAACTGACTAGTAACTGCAGATGGGTTGGCCTCGGCTTCACTCTGTGCAACTGTAAATACCCGAGCATTAGTACCTCTGGATGTTTGTGCTGTAGTGCAAGAGGGGCCTTACAGTCTTTCATCTTATGTTCTAGATGTGGCATCTAAAACACACATTTCAGCCCACATCCTTGAGACACTCTCCCGGATGATGTTTCCCACATTTCTGACATTGGGGAAACTCAAAAGTCCTCGACCTTTTATTCTTCCAGTCTTTCCTGTTCTTCTTTGACTGAGGTCTTTTCTTATTCTTCACCTCTCTATTGTTGGGGGTATCAAATCTGTCTCTTTGTGGAGTGGGAGGTGAAATACTGCGCATTGCTGCTGATGGAGTCAATGAAGTTAACTTATTCACAAATACTTCAACTCGTAAAGCTCGCTCCAAAGCTTCATTGTAAGTCTGAGGGGGCTGGGCACCTACCATCATATCTTGAGCTATTTCTGGATTCAGCCTATGCACGAACTTGTTCATCCTTAATTCTGGTGTGCTTACTATACCTGGTGCAAACCTCGCCAAGGAATTAAATCTAATGGCGTATTCTTTTTCTAAACTGATTCCCTGTCATAGACTAATAAATTCCTGTATCTTTTCATGAATTCTATCAGCTGTCCTGTATTCTACCTCAAAAAGTCATTTGAAATCTCCCCAGGGCATAATGGCTACATCATGAGTCTCCTCCATCAGCTCCCACCATATCCGGGCATCACTTTTAAACAAAAAACTAGCATACCGGATCTTCTCCCAATCTGCCATGGGAAAAAGTGATATCGTACGCTCCACAAATCTAAACCATTCTTCTGCCACTAATGGGTCAGTCGTACCTCGAAATTCTAACGGCTGATGCTGACTAGGTAAGCCATAAATAGGCTCAAGACGGCTCTACACTATCAGAGGTATCGACATTTCCCTCTCATCTCTAGTGGTTAGTACAACAACTGGTGTCTCAACTCTCTCTGATATAGGTCTCTTCTAACTCTCTACCAGTACCTGCTGAATGATGTTACGAATCCTCGCTTCATCGAAGACAGGGGGAGTAAATCTTGACAGGTTGGATGGCTTACCCGTATTCGATGCATTCTTATTATCGGATCGAGTCATATGTCTCATCTAAAACACATAATACCAATACTGTTAGTCAACTACAAGTGAGAAAAAGAAATAACTTACAATGATCGGCTATGGTACGTCAATGCTGCAAGAGAGGCACACTGTCAATTTCCCAAAATCGTTGCTCTGATACCAAAAATGTAATATTCTCTTTAGCTAGTAATTCTTTGAGAAGTATATTACAAAATCTACTAAATAACTTTTGAAAACATATATACATATAAGTATATAATGTAAAATCCGAAAGTTCTAATTTTAATTCATATAAATATATACACAAAATAACTAATATACTTTAATAAGTACAAGATAGTCTTGGATAGTGCCGCCAAACTCCTTTGCTTCCTGACGTCCCACCCAACCGTAAATCATCTCGTACCTGCAAAACAGTAAAATAACGGAGTGAACACTAATTGCTCAGTAAGTAAACCAAACTAAACTACTGTTTTTCCTCCGTTACTCATATTGTGACTTTCCTTTTCTCACTTTAATTTGTTTTAATATGCTTCATTCTTTTCTAGTATTCTTCATGCTTTTCTGGTATTCTACATTCTTTTCTATTATTCTGATTTGCTACTTACTGACATGCAAGGACAATTGATAAAACTATACATCATCGAGCACATAAGAAATTCTAAATAATGCAAGTAGCATAATACATATGCAGAATAATAAACTTTTTCTTAGAAATGAACTTTCTTTTCTTTTCTGTTTTCTATTTCTTATTCTATTTCTATTCTGGTTTGCCGATCAGACTAGGCTTAAGCATGGATTTGGAACCCTGGCCGTGTGAGTGTATTCTGAAATTCTTTCTGGGTACAGTCCTTATCCACGTGCACTGCTGACAGACTGTACTAATTCTGTTATGCTATTATGAGGCCGCTCACTGATGGCGGCGTGCATGTAGGTATTTTCTGCTGGGTACAGTCCTCAGCCACATGCACTACTGACGGACTGTACAAATTCTGTTTTTCTATGCTGAGGCTGCTCACTGATGGCGGTGTGCATGTGGGAATTTTCTACATCTCTGTCACTCACGGGTTCCCCATCGTAATCACCTTCTAACATAACATTCTATAGAAAGAGAATAGAAAGAGATTCTATACACTTTTCTAAATAAATTTCCAAGCTATGGAAATTCTACACTTGCATTCTTTAGTAAATGAGAAAAATATACATATGTACATGTTAGCTTATAAAGAATCTATAAGCCATTTTCTCTTCTTTCCTTTTCTCATTCTTTGTTAACATTTTCTTTAATATTCTTATCTACCAAATCAAGGCTATATATAAATAAATCATATGCACAATATATGCATGATCAAGCCCATTCTTCGATGTTCTTTCCAAGTTCAAATACACAAACTTGAGAATTCATTATGGCATATTGACATGTCATGACATATTCTACCATTCTCTACTATCAACCATGCCATATCAAAGTAACACTTTAACATACAATTCTTTTCTAACACTTTCAATGCTATTCAAGAAGTAATAAAGGTTCAAGTAATTAGAACCAAACACTAAGGGCCATCTCTCTCATGGAATGTAATATATTGTCTGGCTAGTAATTCTTTAAGAAATATATGATAAAATCCACTAAATAACTTTTGCAAATATATATACATAGAGGTATATAATGTAAAATCCGAAAATTCTAATTTTACTTCATATAAATATATACACAAAATAACTGATATACTTTAATAAGTACAAGGTAGTCTTGGACAGTGCCACCAAACTCCTCCGTTTCTTGACATCCCACCCGATCGTAAATAATCAAGTACCTGCAAAATAGTAGAATAATGGAGTGTGCACTAATTGCTCAGAAAGTAAACCAAACTGCATTACTGTTTTTCCTCCATTACTCATATGCTGATTTTCCTTTTCTCACTTTAATCTTTGATAATATTCTTCATTCTTTTCTGATATTCTGCATTCTTTTCTGATACTCTGATTTGCTACTTATCAAGGTGCAAAGACAATGAATAAAACTGTACATCGTCGAGCACATAAGAAGTATTGAATCATGTAAGTAGCATAATACATATGCAAAATAATAAACTGTACTGAGAAAAGGACTTTCTTTTCTTTTATATGTCTCTTATGATGTATCTCTTTCTTTTCTTCTCTATTTCTCTTTCTTTTCTTTCTTCTGTTCTAGTTTGCCGATCGGACGAGGTTGATGCATGGATTTGGAACCCTAGCCATGTGAGTGGGTATAGTCCTCATCTACATGAACTACTTACGGACTGTACAAATGCCGTATCTCTCTACTGTGCCGCTCATTGATAGCGGTGTGCATGTAGGTATGTTTTGCTGGGTATAGTCCTCATCCACATACACTACTGACAGATTGTACAAATACTGTATCTCTCTGCTGATGCCGCTCACTGATGGTGGCGTGCATGTGGGCATCTCTGCACTCACAGGTTCCCCATCGCAACAACCTTAAACATAGCATGCTGTAGAAAGAGAATAGGAAGAGATACTATGCACATATCAAAATGAATTTCCAAGCTATGGAAATTCTACACTTGCATTCTTTAGTAAATGAGAAAATATACATACTTGCATGTTAGCTTATAAGAAAATTATTAGTCATTTTCTTTTCTTTCTTTCTCATTCTTTGCTAACATATTTTTTTATATTCTCATTTACTAAATCAAGGCTATATATATATATATATATATAATCATGTGCACAATATATGCATGATCAAGCCCATTCTTTAATATGCTTTCCAAGTTCACATATACAAACTTGCAAATTCATTATGGCATAATGGTATGTCATGACATATTCTACCATTCTCTACTATCACAATTGCCATATCAAACTAACACTTTAACTTGCAATTCTTTTCTAACACTTCTATGTGCATTTCAAGAAGTAGTAAAGGTTCAAGTAACTAGAACCAAGCACTAAGGGCCATTTCTCTCATGGAACTAACATGACTAAGTGATATATTAAATTTTGGCATAACAATATGCACTCTTGAATACTAACATTTACACTTGGTTAAGCCCAAACATAATCTTCCTACTTCAATTCTTGCCTTTCTCTAACCCTTTCTTCATACTACACAAGTCTTGCTCAAATCAAGGCTAAAATCAGGTTTACTTACCTTGAATGTGTGATATCACTTCCTTTTGCTAAAAATCTCTTCCTCTTGGGCCTAGGTCATATAAAAACCATAAGAATTTAAAACTTTAAAGGTTAATCATACACCTTGTGCTAGAATCTTACCTTTGGATGCTTTAGGATTGAAAATCTATAAAAATCCAAGCCAAATCTTATGATTTCCCTTTGAAATTTAGTGAAGAAAATTGAGAGAAAATGGGGGTGAATGGTGGCATGAATAAGGGTTAGAATGGCTAGGGTTTAGGTTATTGCAACCTTATAACTAAATAAATATATAAATTCCCATTTTGCCATTGCACTTTCTATGAAATTCCATTTATATCCTTTAGTCAATTACCAAAATACCCTTATTTTGATTATCTTCTCCACATTATTTTGCTTCCTTTCACTTCCCACTTTTTCATCTACTTATGAGTGAAAAGACCATTTTACCCCTAATGAACTTTTAAGGAATTTTCTTCACATTTGTCTAAGGTAACTTCAAAGAAATCCAACTAAGGGTATTAGGGCATAAATAAAATTACGTTATGCACTCTTGAATACTAAAATTTACACTTGGTTAAGCCCAACATAATCTTTCTACTTCAACTCTTGCCTTTCTCTAATCCTTCCTTCAATAGGGTTTAACCAACTCATGCATGCATTTTCTCTTTGGATTTTCATCAAACAATTCATATGCACATGCAAATACTAAGTTCGCTACACTTCCACATCTCTCTAAATCCACCAAAATTTGAGCAAAAGCTCACTAACTATAGCCTTAACCCTAGCTGAATTTAACAATTCTCAACACTTCAAAATTTCATCACTAATTCTTCCATAATTCCACCAATTCATCACATACTCATACCCTACTTCTCATTACTGGAAATTTACACATCATTCAACATCAAAACAGCCAATAATTTTAACATACAATCACATACAAACATGCAAGAATCATTTTACACAAGTCTTGCCCAAATCAAGGCTAAAATTGGGTTTACTTATCTTGAATGTGTGATATAACCTCCTTTTGCTAAAAGTCTCTTCCTCTTGGACCTAGATCATATAAAAACCATAAGAATTTAAAACTTTAAAGTTTTATCACACACCTTGTGCTAGAATCTTACCTTTGGATGCTTTAGAATTGAAAAGCTATAAGAATTTAAGCAAAATCCTATGATTTCCCTTTGGAATTTGGTGAAGAAATTTGAGAGAAAAAGCGGTGGTGAGGGTGCCGTGTACAAGGGATGAAAAATGGTTAGGGTTTCTTCTAATGAAACCTTATATCTAATAATATATCCATTTATTCCCATTTTGCCCTTGCACTTTCTATGAAATCCCATCTATATCCTTTAGTCAATTACCAAAATAGCCTCATTTTTATTATCTTCTTCACATTATTTTACTTTCTTTCACTCCCCACTTTTTTATCTAATTAGGAGTGAAAAGATCATTTTACCCTAATAAAGTTTTAATGAATTTTCTTCACATTTGTCTAAGGTAACTTCAATGAAATCCAACTATGGATATTAGGGCATAAATAAAATTACTTACCTTATTGTGTGTGTTACATGAAGACTTTATTTGACAAGGTCACTTCTAGGAGTATGTTGATAGTCCAATTCCCTTGAGGGAAAAAGACAATGATGACTGGGAAAGGCATAAAGGTTGCAAGGGTCTCTACTTGGTATAGACCATAATTGGGAGGCCTTATATTGCAAGGACTTTTGGCATGCACAAGATCGGTTTGCCTGAGAAGCCCGATATGAGCCCTACAATGTTCTTAATCTGAAACAACGACCTCATGGAGAAGAAGAAATAACCTTCTTTGAGAGAGATGTGAGGTGAGTGCATCACCCTCATGTAGATGCATCGGTCATCGTGGCTGAAATAAGAAGGTATGAAGTCTACAGAATGTTGATGGGCATTGGGAGTGCCGTGAATATCCTATTTCAGCAGCCTTTGAGGAGATGAAGCTAGAAGATATAGACATAAAGCCTATAGCCACTCCTCTCTATGGTTTTATCGGGGACCATCTAACTTCCTAAGGAATTATAAGTCTTCCAGTCACTTTGGGCGATCCCCACGAAGTGACCAAGATGATGGAATATTTGGTAGTGGATTTTCCTTTTGTATTCAATGGCATTATTGGACGACCACTACTACGAAACTTCAAGGCCGTCACTTCCATCTACCACCAGAAGATGAAGTTCCTTACTCTGTCAAGGTGTGGGAAGTTAGCGGATCATAGCGTTGACTCTTGTGACTACTACAATCAAGCAGTCTAGATTGCATGTAAGGGGAAAGGGAAGCCTAAGGGCAAGCCCGAGCAGTCAACGGTGATCAGTAAGATCGAGCCATAACCTGGCCCAATGGAGGATAACATTGATCCTTGTGTTCAAGAGGAGAACTCCCACAGTGGGCCAGTAGAGACATTGTCTAAGGTATCTATAGACGTGCATGAGCTAGCTCGTGTGCTGAGAATTGGGAGTAATCTCAGCCCCAAGCTCGTAACTAATTTAACAAGCTTCCTCGAACAGAATATCGTTTGCATGGACACATGCTCACATGATCAGGATCAGTCCCGAAGTCATATGCCATGCACTTAACATTGATAGTGAGATTAGGCCAATTTGCTAAAAAAGAAGAGCTATAGACCTAGAGTACTATGCGCCTCTCAAAAGTGAGCAGACAAGCTCCTCTTAATTGAGTTTATTAGAGAAGCTCATTACCCAAGTTGGGTCACCAATCCTATTTTGGTGAAAAAACACAATGGTAAATGGCGAATTTGTGTTGATTTCACGGATTTCAACAAGGCTTGCCCCAAGGACAGTTTCCCCTTCCCCAGAATTGATCAGCTCATTAATGCCACTTCTGGACACAAGCTGTTAAGCTTCATGGATGCATACTCGGGATACAATCAGATCTCGATGTTCACACCTGATGAGGAGCATACCTCATTCACCACAAATCGGGGCTTGTATTGCTATAAAGTCATGCCTTTGGTCTAAAAAATGCTGGAGCAACTTACCAACACCTGGTTAACCGAATGATTTTAGAGTAGATCGAGAAAACAATGGAGGTCTATGTTGATGACATGTTGGTCAAGTCCTATGCCTCTTCAGATCACATAGTTTACCTCTCAGAAATGTTCAACATTATTCCAAAAATACAAAATAAAACTTAACCCATTTAAATGTTCATTCAAAGTAGCCTCAGGTAAATTCCTAGGGTACATGGTTAACCATCTAGGAATTGAAGTCAACCCCGAGAAAATTCAAGCTCTCTTAGATATGAGCAGTCTTACAAAACCCAAGCAAGCTCAGAGCTTTGATGGGAGGATAGCGGCTCTTAGTCGTTCCATATTGAGAGCTACATATCGTTGTTTGCCATTCTTCAATGTACTCAAAGCCAACGAGAAATTTAAATGGACTCCAAATTGTGAGCGAGCTTTCTAAAGCATAAAAGAACATCTTGGAAAGCCACATCTTCTGTCCAAGCCACTTCCTAGGGAAATCTTGTTCCTCTACCAGTTCGTTTCTTAGTATGCGATCAGTGTAACTCTTATTCAGAAAGAAAACAAAATCAAAGACCTGTATATCACACCAGCAAACGACTACTAGACGTTGAGACAAGGTATCCAGAAATGGAGCAATTAGCCTTTGCCTTGCTAATCACCTCTAAGAAGCTGCAACCTTACTTCCATGTCCATACCATCCATGTCTTAACCAACTATCTACTTAGACGGGTCCTTTAGAAACCAGAGGCCTTGGGTAAATTGCTTAAGTTGGCTATGGAATTAAGTCAGTTCGATCTGCATTTCAAGCCTAAAGCAGCTATCAAAAAGCAAGCTGCTGCTGACTTTATATCAGAGTTTTTCTATTAGCCAGATCGGGAACCTGATCAGCTAGCTAATGACACGATCCAGGAGATTGTCCAAAATCTATCAACTTGGAGTCTTTATGTTGATGGATCTTCCATCATAAAAAGAGCTGGAGCTAGTCTTCAGCTCGTCAGCCTTGAGGGTGCTCGCATATATAGAGCCCTCAGGCTTGGATTTAAAGCCATAAACAACGAGGCTAAGTATGAAGTGTTATCTGCTAATCTTTAATTCGCAAAAGAGATGGGGTTAGAAGTGATCGAAATCAATAACGACTCCTAACTGGTCATCAATCAGATTTTGGGAGAATATCAAGCTAAAAAAGATAATATGATTAGTTACTTAAAGAAAGCTAAGGCCGCACTTGAGTCCTTCAAGCAATATATGATCAAGCAAATCCCTAGAGATAGCAACTCTGTAAGTAATTGATCTACCATATTCAGCGGAAAAACAAAAATTCAATCGGTAAATCAATTACCTTTCTTTGCCTAGATCTAAGTATAGATTATACCGTTTATATGTTTATAAACAAAAATTTGTATAAAGTAAATCTATTCAAGGATTAGAATACTTACGTATGTTTGGAGGCTCCTTCGAATATCTCTGATTTCAGACACGAACACGAACACAAACACTATTCATCGGTTATGGTTCACCGTCTACTATTCACGCAAATTTTTTCCAATCAATCCAAAGTAGGATCGTACTCACGAAAGTCCACACAAAGATAATCCGCAGAACACTTGATTATTTTGCTAGAACAATCAAGGGCTTCAAGAATCAAGAAAGAAGAACAAGAAAATTTTCTTTTTCACTCAAGAGTGAAAAATGAGAGAGAGAGCTTTTGTGTGGCTAGGGTTTTTATTGAATGAATAATTCTATCTTGTTTTAATTTTAAGTTGCACTTATATAGTGCAACAATTAAAACCCTATTCCACTTAGGAATAGCCATGGGCTCCAACCCTAGTTCACCCTTGCAACCAAACACACCCTTTATGGCATTTTAATTAATTAATTATTATTATAATTAAAATCAATTAATATATATAATAATTATTAACATTTAATTAATAATAATAATTCATTCAAATATATACAGAGATATATATTTAAATATAATCTCACTAATTTAATTTTAATATAGGCAACAACTTCAGCAAATTTAATCGCACTGTGAGATTACCAAAATACTCTTTCGTCATAAAAGACAAAAATACCCTTCTCACAAATTGATTCTTAAATTATCTTCTAAGTGTGTGACCCCTAGGCTCCTCATCATATCGGCAGTGTGTAGTACTTTGATTAACACCAATTAATCGTCTCACTACACACAGACCAAGATTGGCCCCTAGCAAGGCATCATGGCCACCTGATAGATTCGGATTCCGCGAAACCGCAGCCTATCAAAGATATGGTTACTGTGCAATCAAATCCTGTCATCAACTGTTATCTCATCGAGACCAAGGTACATAAATAGTGTTAACCTCAAATATCCTCGGCATGTTTGTATTCAGTTACTGGACTAATGACAGGAATATTAAATTGGATTGAGCATCAACTCAATCCCACTGTGGCCATAAATTTAGTTTCATTGCCCAGGAGTGATGAATCCTTTGTCGATCTACCATAGTCTCGATACACTTCTCAATGTAGCCAATCACTACCTGTTAGAGTAGATGCCCTAGAGCCAATCAATTATTGTAGAATTGACTCTTTGTAATAATGTTCATTGATCAATAAAAGGCATTTTATACTATATCGCGTAAATCATCATTGTATGTATTGATATATGTCCTTAGATTGGTAGAACTGTGATGAGGGTATCAAGTGTTTCAAATCTTGATAGTGAGAATCCTATGAGCACATATGGTGGCCATTCTAGAAACATCCGTAGCCCTAGTATTATTTTGAAGTAAGGGCACAGATAATATGGTAAGGCTATCATAGTGTTGAACGACCTTGTCGAAAGGCAGTGACTAATCTCACTTGTCAAGGTTGTTTGGTGACAACCTTGTGCAAAACATGGGTGCTTACTATAGGCAAGTTCACTGGACTAACCCACCAGAGGATTCCATATGGATGGTAACCCCAGTGTCTATGGAACAAATCCTCTAATGAATGGTGGTGCATGTGATCCTTAGACTTGAGATCATCAGAGCGCCTTGTGCACCGATTGGTGTAGTTTGACACTAGCCTAACGCAGTTCTATTCAGAGTTGTCAATGCAGTGATGATTGGTTGCATCAAGGAGTGTATCAAGACTATGGTGGATAGACAAAGGATTCATCACTCCCGGGTACGTGAGAAGTTATCTCATGGCGTAATTCAGTAAATTGTAATAACACTAAAACTATTGTCACAGTGGGATTGAGTTGTTGCTCTATCTAGTTTATAATACAGGTCATTGGTCTAGTAACTGAATACACAATATCGAGAGTAACCGAAGGTTAACACTATTTCTAGGGGCCAATCTTGGTCTGTGTTTAATGAGATGATTAATTAGTGTTAATCGCGATACTATATACTATCGGTAACATGAGGAGCCTACGGGTCACACACATAGAAGATAATTTAAGAGCCAGAAAGAAAGAAGGGTGTTTTCATCTTTTTAGGCGAAAAGGGTATATTGGTAATTTCACAGTGCAATTAAATTTGCTGAGGTCGTAGCCTTTATTTAATTTGTTAGAAAAATTAAATAAGTGAGATTACGTTTAAATATGTGTTCGCATATATTTAAATAAATTATCATTATTGTTAAATGTTAATATATTAAATATATATTAATTGATTTTAATTGAGATAATGATAAACAAAATTAAAATATCTAAATGGGAGTGTTTGGAAACATGGGGTGTTTGGGTTGGGGCCCAAGCCTATTCCATAAGGGAATATGGCAATTAAACTTGCACTATAAAAGAAAAGGTTTAATTGAGAGAAAGATAATTTCATTATTTTATTTCATTGAAAAGAAAAAGCTACAGCCCCTTGAAAACTCTCTCACGCCAGATTTGGGTTTTGGTTTTAAATCAAATACACTTCATTTTCTTTTTTGTTCTTAAGGCTAAAGAGGATCTAGTAAATCCCTCTTTAGTTCCTTGCGATTATCTTCGTGTGGACTACATTGGTTCGATCCTACGCTTGGGTCGGTAGCAAAATATGTTCAAAGACAAAATTGGAGGAGCCTCCAAACGTGCGTATGATTTCTAGAACTCTAAACTGATGTTCTGTAGATTCTGATATTGTATATGATAATCCGAGGATTATACTGTTTTATTTAGGCTTTTAGGCCGGATTTTAGATACTTCTTAGTTCATTTATGCCTGAATTGCTACTTAATTCTTTACATTTTGTGTTTCAGGCTCAAAATGGACATTTTGAGCAAATAATGAGCGAATTGGAGTTTCTAGACTCAGAAGTAAGCGAATCTCAGAAGTTGGGAGAGTTCTGAAGAAGAGTAAAGCACTATAAAGCTTGTTCCCATGGGAGAGCATCGAAGATCGAAGATTGAAGCAAAGAAGCAAGCGGAGGGCAATTCTATAATTTCAGAATTCTTCATGAAGATTCGCCGTGGTGAATTTTGTTCTTCGCCACGGCAAAATGAGTTAGGCACAAGAGTTAATTTTACTTCATCGTCGCGGCGAAGTCTACAAAATTCAGTTTCTTTAAAATGCACAGTTTCATTTTTTTTGCAAAGTCTTAGGTTTTTGGGCGAAGTATAAAAGAAAAACTTTGCCATTTTGAGAGGGTGGTCGTTTTTCTTAGTCTATAATAGCTTATTTTCATCTTCCTTAGTTTAGATTTGACAAATTTTGGGTTGAAAAGTGAGAAGATTTGGGATTGAATCTGGTGGATTCTTTAACTATGGGAGATCTCTTATCTTTTCTCTCATTTCAACATAACAAGAAAAGCAATAAACTCAAGGTTCAACATCTTGAAATGAGAGAAAAGTATATTTAGTCACGTAAGCCTTCCATCACCATGTATTTAATCAAACCATTGTTCGTCAAAACCTTGTTCGCCAAAGCGAAGGGTACACTTGTACCAGTGGGAGGTTAAAATGTATTGGAGTTTTCCTTAATGGTGATGGGTCGACTTAAAATGACGGTTTTGCTTGTTTGCCAAAGCGAAGGTTGATAAACACGACATAGGCATAGTGGAGCAGTACACATATTGTGTGTACGTGGGGACATGTAGTGTCCACTATACTAATACTGAGAATCACACTCGAGGACAATGGTTGGAGCCATTGGATTGTGTGATTGGCTTGTTGGCTTTTTCACATTTAAGGTTGATAGTAGGAGCTATCAACTGGTGTGGATTTAGTTTGTTGGCCTACCTAATCAACTCATTTTGGCTTGTTCGCCAAGAAGGTTTGAAATGGGCCGGATGGGATCTTAGTCCATTAGGAAAGTCAACGGGCTTTCCCGAGTTAATAGTGAGGGCTATTGACTTGAGTAAACTAGTGGGAGCATCATTTAATAAAAGACTATATTAAATAATAATGAACTTTATAATGACTTTATTTTTCTACAATTGTAGATTCACCAAAATGAGTATTATGAACCTGCGACTGATAATCGAGAAAGAAAATAGGTTGGATGGATCCAATTTCTCAGACTGGTGTCGTAATCTTCGGATTATAATCAAGTCAAAAAAGAAATTGTATATCCTTGAAAATCCATACATGGTTGAGCTTGATCCTGATGCCACTCAGGAAGTAAAGGATACTTATCAAAAGTTCCCTGATGATGCTGATAGCGTTCAATGCTTGATCTTAGCATCGATGACTGATGAGAATGCAAAATGTCATATTTACCCCCCTTAATGTTTAGTCTTTTATATGTATTTGTTGCCTAAATGTACTCATTATTATTCTATTTTGATTTAGGATGCAAATGGAGGCGTTAATTGCAAAACGGAACAAATTAAGTGAATTCGGTCAGTTTCGACATTGTTTTTTAATCTGGGCATAACTCTCTCATCCAAGCTCCGATTGAGATGATTCAAAATTCTGTGGAACCATAAGAAAGAGATCTACAACTTTTATGTTTTGAGTTTAGAGATATACTCGCTGAATCAAGGTTGTAATCGGGCTTGAAGTTGACACACCTGCACTGTCGACGTCCTGGAGCATTCTGCCTTGTCATGCAAATCAATTGGGCAGTTTATTATTGGAAGATTTGAAGACATGTGGCACGCAAGTTACAGCTTAGAATCACCACTTTCCTATTTTATTTTAGGACTTTATCTTATTATCAATTAATTAGAATCAGATTAGGATTAATGTTATTTTAGGATATTAGAATATTTCTTTCAGGAGATTTAGGTGGGATCAAATACTTGAACTGGATTTTTGTTAAGAGAATCAGATTAGGGTTTTTGGAAAGAACACACACGCCTCTCTTGGTCTTCTCTGTACTTTTTCTTTCTTTTGAGTTTTGTTATGGCCATGAGCCTAAAACTTTACCTTGGTCGAAGGAACGGAGCCTCGGAATCAATAAACTGTGAGATCTACTATTTTTCTTAGTGTCAATTTTCGTGTTTGAGTATTGAGTTTGTTTCTATGCCTAATTTTATGATGTTTCGTTTAATTACTAGGAGGCCTACTAGTTTATTAATTGTTGCAATCTACTGCTAAGTTAGATATCAAATCCATAATTGTTTCATCCCTCTAACTTGTGAAGCAATTAGGGTTAATTTACTGCGTCAGGAATAGTAATCTTAAGAAGAACACTCAACTAAATTAAATACACCGCTTGAGTTTGTGTTGTTTAGCTTCATCGATTTCTAATTCTTAAGGCTGCCACTAGATTAAATCTTGGCGCTTGTCTAGGTTGTTTAGTGGTAAGATTAATTAAGATCGGTTGTTTCTTAATAATTACAACTAAGGAGAGATAGGAAATAGTTCCAACGGTGAATATTTAGGTATTATTGATTTAATTTTGCATCAATGATCAGTTGTAAGATTCCGATGGTGGATGTTGACTGAGACCAAGTTTCGTTATATTAATTGATTTCGATTTGAATTGTTTTTGTTTTTGTTTTTTGATAAGATTATTTTCTGTTTTACTCAAACCCCCCAGCCTGTTCACATCATCGAAAATTCGGCTAGACACTCTTCGTAGGATGACCCTCACTTACCCTATTTACAGTTCAGTAGTTAGGTTAGGAAGGTTTTTAATCTTGGTTGCCTACGACAACACACCATGACACCTATGCTACAAAAGCAGCATGAGAATATGGACCTTCTTCCTCATTCTACACCTCAAGCAGCTTTTCGAAACAAATGCTCGACATGAGAGGTACAGGGTGTCGCAACCACTGTTTGGGAGTCATCTTTTGAGGGAGCCCAAGTTGGTCCTCATGTGCTTAAGATGATCGACACATAGGGAGCTTGAGACTTTGGGATGTGGCTTAGATGCAGAATACAATATTTAATTCTACAATCCTTGCTTGACTCTCATGCTCTGTTCATAATGAATTTAATATGAACACGATGGAGAAAACCCTATTAGAACTTTTGAACATGTGAGGATTGTAGAGCAGGACTTGAAAATCCAAGCCTGTTTTTACTGGTTACTGCTAGTAAAGTAAAGTGTAACGTCAAGGTTAGGCCAAGGCCAAACCTAAGCCCAAGCCCAAGCCCAAGCCCAAGCCAAGCCCAAAGGACAGGTTGTTCTTGGTTCTGAGAGTGGCATAGGAAGGGAAAGGTAGTTTGCTTCTTTTATGGCAAGCCTGGCCACTGGAGGAAACACTGCAGACTTCCTCGCAAGCAAAAAAGTTAGATGTTACAACTTCAAGTAATTTTATGATTGAGATTATTTTCTCTCCCTCTCAACTTCTTGGGTCATTGACATAGGATATGGTACTCCTATTTGTACTGATGTGCAGGGACTAAGGCATGAGAGTGCTCGCCAAGGGAGAGGTGGACCTACGTTGGAAATGGACACATGTGGTTGCATTGGTTGTAGGGACTTACTGTTTATCTTTGCCTACGGCTGTTATTGGAACTACATAACTGTTATCACTTACCTTCTATTTCTAGAAATATTATTTCAGTATCCACTTTGATAATATAGGGTATCATTTGAGATATCTAATGGTTGTTGTCCTTTGTTTAATGGTATTCTATTGGAATCGCAAGGTTATAATGGTTATATGTTCTTGATTTAAACATAAAGATATTCTCAATATTGAAACCAAGAAAGCTAAACATAGTGATCAAAACCACATTATTCTCTGGCACTGGATTGTGTCATGTTATAAGACTCCATTGCAAACTTCAAAGGGATGGAGTTTTGGACCCTTTTGACTTTTAGTCTTTGAGGTATGCGAGTCATGCCCGTTAGGCAAGATGACCAGTCTCCTTTCACAGGTCAAGGTGAAAGGGCTATTGAGCTTTTAGGCATCATCCTAGTGATGTATGTGGTCCACTAACAGTTGAGGCCAAGGTGGATATTCATACTTCATCACATTTACTTGTTATTCAGTAGATATGGTAATATCTACCTTATGGACATAAATCTGAAGCCTTTGATAAATTCAAGGAATTCAAGAATGAAGTACAAATATGTTGGCAAAAATATTAAGCTCTTCGGTCGATCAAGGAGGTGAATACTTAAGCTCAGGGTTTTCAGAGTAACTGAAGGAATGTGGGATAGTATCACAACTCACCCCTTCTTATACACCCCAACACAATGAAGTGTCTGAAAGGAGGAACAAGACCTTACTGACAGGTATTCTATTGAGTTTTAGAGATCTACCTGCATCGTTCTTGTTATGCCCTAGAACTGCGATTCACGTTTTGACCTTTGCCATCAAAGTCTATAGATAAGACTCCATATGAGCTATGAGTGGGCGAAAGCCCAACTTGTCTTATCTAAGGATTTGGGGTTGCGAAGCTTATGTTAAGAAATGACTTCGAACAAGTTGGGCCCAAAATCCTATAATGTATATTTTGTGGGTATCCAAAGGAGCCCAAGGATACTATTTCTATCACCCAGAAGAGTGCAAAATTTTTGTTGCTCGATCTAGTGTCTTCCTAGAAAAGGAATATTTCTAAGAAGTACTAGAGGGAGAAAACTAGAACTTGATGAAGTTCTAAACCACAAGATATACTAGATGAGGATGGGATGATGTCCACAGGAAGTGGTTGAACATCAAGAGGAGGTTCTCCCAACTTGTGATCAAGTGAACCACCTCAGGTAGCACATGAGCGTGTAGATCTGGGAGAGTACGCCATGAACCCGAGTACGGTTATCTCGTGACTCACATGTGACATATTAGTCTACCAAGACGATGAACCAGAACCTACGAAGACGCTATATCGATCTAATTCTATTAAATGGCTTGAAGCCATGAAATTTGATGGACTTCATTTACCAAACCAAGTGTGGTTCTCTGGTGGAACCACCTAAAGGGTAAACCCTTATGAGACGCTATATCGGATCCAGATTCCGTTAAATGGCTTGAAGCCATGAAACTGAGATGAACTCCATGTACTAGAACCAAGTGTGGTCTTGGTGGAACCACCTAAAGGGGTAAAACCCATAGGGTGTAAATGGGTCTTCAAGAAGAAGACTAACATGAATGGAAATGTGCATACTATAAAGCATGACTGGTTGCCAAAGGTTTCAAATAAATTCATGGCATTGACTATGAAGAAACCTTTTCACCGGTTGCCATGATTAAATCCATCCAGATTATGCTTGCAATTGCGGCATATCTGACTATGAGATTTAGTAAATGGATGTCAAACGCTTTCCTGAACGGAAACCTGAGGAGGATGTGTATATGACACAACCTGATGGTTTCGTTCTTGATAGGAAGCAGCTGATAGGGTATGCAAGTTACAGAGATCCATTTATGGACTCAAGCAGCTTCAAGGAGCTGGAACATTTGTTTTGATGAAGCCGTAAAAAGATTTTTTTTATCGAGAACGAAGATAGCCTTGTGTTTACAAGAAAATGAGTGGGAACGCAGTAGTATTCCTAGTGTTGTATGTCAATGACATACTTTTGATAGGAATGATATCTGAACTTGCAGTCGGTAAAGACTTGGTTATCTAAGTGCTTCTCCATGAGGACTTAGGGGAACAGCCTACATCCTTGGTATAAATCTATTGTGATAGATCGTGTAGGTTGCTTGGCCTAATTCAGAGTGCATATATTGAAAAGTACTGAAAAGATTCAATATGGAAAATCCAAGAAGGGATTTCTTCTGATGTCACATGGTGTTTATCTCTCTCAGAATGTGTCCTAGAACATAAGATAAGAAGATAAGATTAAGAGGATCCCGTATGCATCAACAATTGTCCATCGTGTATGCCATGTTATGTACTCGGATTGATGTCTCATGTGCTTTAATCACTTGTAATAGATATCAATCGGATCCAGGTGACGTTACTGATGGCTTTCAAGAATATTTCTTAAGTACCTGAAGAGACTAAGGATATGTTCTTGGTTTATGGAGGAAGATGAGCTCACTGTAGAGGATACGTGATGCTAGTTTCCAAACGAACAACGATGATTATCGTCGTAATCAAGGTTTGTATTTTGTCTCAATGGCGGTGCAGTGAGCGGAAAAGCTCCAAGTGAAACACTATATGGACTCTACAATGGGGCTGAGTATATTGCATTGTCAGATGCGGCCAAGAAGCAATCTAGATTAAGAAGTTCATTACGGAACTTGGTGTGGTTTCCACGATTGTTGATCCTATAGACATCCAGTGTGACAACAATGGAGCAATTGCTGAAGCTAGGAACCCACGGTCCCATCAGAAGTTCTAGAACATACTCAGACATTCCATCTGATCGAGAGATAGTTGAGAGGAAAGACGTGTAGATTAGTAAATTGCATACTGACGACAATCTCGCAGATCCACTGACAAAGCCTTTATTGCACAAGCATGAAAGGCACTTGAGATCATTTGGTATTAAATATATGAATGATTGACTATAGTGTAAGCGGGAGATGTTAGAGTAGATGCCCTAGAGCCAATCAGTTATTGTAGAATTGACTCTTTGTAATGTTCATTAATCAATAAAAGGCATTTTAGTCTATATCGCGTAAATCATTATTATTGCAAATGTATTGATATATGTCCTTAGAATGGTAGAATCATGACGAGGGTATCAATGTTTCAAATCTTGATAGTGAACCATATAGCACATATGGTGGCCATTCTAGAAACTCCGTAGCCCCAGTATTATTCTGAAGTAAGGGCACAGATAATACGGTAAGACATCATAGTGTTGAACGACCCTATTGAAAGGCAATGATTGATCTCACTTGTCAAGGTTATTTGGTGACAACCTGGTGCACACATAGTTGCTTGCTGAGGCGAATACCCTAGCAAGTTCACTGGACTGATCCATCAAAGGATTCCATATGGATGGTAACCCCAGTGTCTATAACAAATCCTCTAACGAATGGTGATGCATACGATCCTTAGACTTGAGATCACTGGAGCGCCTTGTGCATCGATTGTGTAGTTTGACACTAGCCTAACGCAATTCTATTCAGAGCTGTCATACGGTGTTGATTGGCTGCATCAAGGAGTGTATCAAGACTATGGTGATAGACAGAGGATTCATCACTCCTGGGTACGGGAGAGTTATCTCATGCGCAATTAGTATAGGCATGACACTAAAATGTAGCCATGTGGGATTGAGTTGTTGCTCTATCCAGTTTATAATACAGGTCTGTCCAGAACCTGAATACATAATATCGAGAGTAATCGAAGGTGACACTATATCTATTCTTCGTCTCATTGAGATAACGTATGATGAAAGGATCAAATTGTACAGTAACCATCGTTGATAGGTAGTTACTTTGCTGAATCCGAATCTATCGGGTGGCCAGATGCCTTGTTAGGGGCCAATCTTGGTCTGTGTATTTGAACGATTAATGGTGTTATTGTGATACTATACACTACCGGTATGAGTAGGAGCCTATGGGTCACACACATAGAGATATTTAAGACTAAAGAAGTAAGTAGGGTGTTTTCGTCTTTTTAGGCGAAAGGGATTTGTTAATTCACAGTTTAATTAAATTTGCTGAGGTCGTAGCCTTTTTTATTGTTAGAAAATAAATAAGTGAAATTACATTTAAATATGTGTTAGCATAATTTAAATAAATTATCATATATGTTAATGTTAATATATATATAAATATATATTAATGATTTTAATGAGATAATGATGAATTAAAATAAATATCTAATGGGGGTGTTTGGAAACATGTGGTGTTTGGTTGGAGCCCAACCTATTCCATATGGGAATAGGGCAATTAAAATGTTACTATAAAAGAAATGTTTAATTGTGAAAGATGAGAGATTTCATTTTCACTCATCATTGTAAAGAGAAAAACTCACAGCCCTTTTTCCTCTCCACCTGCCGACTTGGTTTTGATTGAAATCAAACACTCTTCATTTCTTCTTGATTTCTAGGCTAAGGAGGATCTAGCAAATCCTTCCTTAATTCTTTGCGATTGCTTAGTGTGGACTACATCGGTTCGATCCTACACTTGGGTCGGTAGCAAAATACATTCAAGACAACTTGAAGAGCCTCCAAACCTGTGTATGGTTTCTTAGCTCTAGATTAATTTTCTGCAGATTCTTATTTGATATAAAATGTAAATTGTACCCTGATCTTGGTTCTATGAACGATCCGTGTTATTTGTTTTTTTTTTCCACGCCTTAATGGATCGTTTCCTTACATGTCCAACATGTGCTTGTTATGTGATTGTGTGACGATGTGGAATTGGTACATTTGGCTGTATGTGATTGCTGATTGATTGGGGGATATGTGGATGAATAGGATTTGTTGTTACATGTTGCTTAATGTAATTTGTGTTTGATATTTTTGGTATTAATGATGCATATTAATAATGTTATTGATTGATGTTTGCTGAATGTGTTTAATCACATAAATACAAACACTTCACATTCACATTAAATGTTTTCATTTAGATATAGAGAAATTTATGTGAATGTAAAGGGATTTATATGTTGTATGTGTTTAATATTTTTAGAGTTAGTGAACTCTATTTGGTATTAGATTATCCGTTTATAAAATGCAGCGGAAGTTTTTACCAAGTTGATTAATGGATATCAAGTTAAGCATGAATTAACATCCATAAACAATAAATGTAAAGCACACTAGCATATACATGGTTCAGCTAAAATCACTCTTAGCCTACATCCATGGGACCTCATCCAGATCGAAGCAAATCCACTAAATAAAAACATTACAAGATATAGTTGATAATCCGAGAATTATATTGTTTTTATTAGGCTTTTAGGCTAGATTTTAGATACTTTTTAGTTCATTTATGCCTGAATTGCTACTTAATTCTTTACGTTTTGTGTTTCAGGCTAAAATGGACGTTTTGAGCAAATAATGAGCGAATTGGAGTTTCTGGACTCAGAAGTAAGCGGATCTCAGAATTTGGGAGAGTTCTGAAGCAGAGCGAAGCATTAGGAAGCTTGTTCCCATGGGAGAGCACCGAAGATCAAAGATTCAAGCAAAGAAGCAAGCAGAGGGCATTTCTGTAATTTCAGAATTCTTCATAGAGGTTTGCCGCGGCGAAGTTTGTTCTTTGCCATGGCAAAATGAGTCACGCATGAGAATCCATTTCACTTCGTCGCCACGGCGAGATTTCTTCTTCGCCGCTGCGAAGTCTACAGTTTTCAGTTTCTTTAAAACGCACAGTTTCAATTTTAGGCAAAGTTTTCGGTTTTTGGGTGAGGTATAAAAGCGAAACTTTACCATTTTGAGGGGGAGTCACGTTTTCCTTAGTCTAGAACAACCTTTTCATCTTCTTAGTTTGATTTTTGACGAATTCGTGTTAAAAAGTGAGAAGATTTGGGATTAACTCCGGTGGATTCTTCAATTAGGGGAGTCTCTTGTCTTTTCTCTCATTTTTATTATGTTGAACTTTGTGTTTATGGTTTTTCTTACTTATTGTATGGATTTAGCTATGAACTAACTCATTTTGGGTTAGGGTTTTGATGTAGTTCGGATTCTCATGGATTAAGCAATTGATTTTTATTATTTTCATATGCTATTGCAATGATTGTGGGGTTATTCTGTTTTTAATGTTATTAATTGATGAATATGATGAGATTGAGAAATAATTCATGTTAAGCTTCTTGGGTAATCATCATTGTAGTATTAAATGCTNCTGCGTCAGGAATTAGTAATCTTAAGAAGAACACTCAACTAAATTAAATACAACCGCTTGAGTTTGTGTTGTTTAGCTTCATCGATTTCTCTAATTCTTAAGGCTGCCACTAGATTAAATCTTGAGCGCTTGTCTAGGGTTGTTTAGTGGTAAGATTAATTAAGATCGGTTGTTTCTTAATTAATTACAACTAAGGAGAGATAGGAAAATAGTTCCAACGGTGAATATTTAGGTATTAATTGATTTAATTTTGCATCAATGATCAGTTGTAAGATTCCGATGGTGGATGTTGACTGAGACCAAGTTTCGTTATATTAATTGATTTCGATTTGAATTGTTTTTGTTTTTGTTTTTGATAAGATTATTTTCTGTTTTACTCAAAACCCCCCAGCCTTGTTCACATCATCGAAAATTCGGCTAGACACTCTTCGTAGGATGGACCCTCACTTACCCTATTTACAGTTCAGTAGTTAGGTTAGGAAGGTTTTTAATCTTGGTTGCCTACGACAACACACCAATGACACCTATGCTACAAAAGCAGCATGAGAATATGGACACTTCTTCCATCATTCTACACCTCAAGCAGCTTTTCGAAACAAATGCTCGACATGAGAGGTACAGGGTGTCGCAACCACTGTTTGGGAGTCATCTGATTGAGGGAGCCCAAGTTGGTCCTCATGTGCTTAAGATGATCGAGCACATAGGGAGGCTTGAGACTTTGGGATGTGGCTTAGATGCAGAATTACAAATGGATTTAATTCTACAATCCTTGCTTGACTCTCATGCTCTGTTCATAATGAATTTTAATATGAACACGATGGAGAAAACCCTATTAGAACTTTTGAACATGTTGAGGATTGTAGAGCAGGACTTGAAAAAGTCCAAGCCTGTTTTTACTGGTTACTGCTAGTAAAGTAAAGTGTAACGTCAAGGGTTAGGCCAAGGCCAAACCTAAGCCCAAGCCCAAGCCCAAGCCCAAGCCCAAGCCCAAAGGACAGGTTGTTCTTGGTTCTGAGAGTGGCATAGGGAAGGGAAAGGTAGTTTGCTTCTTTTATGGCAAGCCTGGCCACTGGAGGAAACACTGCAAGACTTTCCTCGCAAGCAAGAAGAAGTTAGATGTTACAACTTCAAGTAATTTTATGATTGAGATTATTTTCTCTCCCTCAACTTCTTGGGTCATTGACATAGGATATGGTACTCCTATTTGTACTGATGTGCAGGGACTAAGGCAGAGTAGAGTGCTCGCCAAGGGAGAGGTGGACCTACGAGTTGGAAATGGAGCACATGTGGTTGCATTGGTTGTAGGGACTTACTGTTTATCTTTGCCTACGAGCTTGTTATTGGAACTACATAACTGTTATCACTTACCTTCTATTTCTAGAAATATTATTTCAGTATCCACTTTGGATAATATAGGGTATCATTTTGAGATATCTAATGGATTGTTGTCCTTTAGTTTGAATGGTATTCTATTTGGAATCGCAAGGTTATATAATGGATTATATGTTCTTGATTTAAACAATAAAGATATTCTCAATATTGAAACCAAGAAAGCTAACATCGTGATCAAAACACATATATCTCTGCACTGTAGATTGTGTCATGTTTATAAGACCTCGCATTGCAAAACTCAAAGGGATGAGATTTTGGACCCTTTTGACTTTTAGTCATTTGAGGTATGCGAGTCATGCCCGTTAGGCAAGATGACCAAGTCTCCTTTCACAGTCAAGGTGAAAGGGCTATTGATGTTTAGGCATCATCCATAGTGATGTAGTGGTCCCTAACAGTTGAGGCCAAGGTGGATATTCATACTTCATCACATTTACTGATGATTTCAGTAGATATGTATATCTACCTTATGAGACATAAATCTAGCCTTTGATAAATTCAAGGAATTCAAGAATGAAGTACAGAATATGTTGCAAAATATATTAGCTCTTCGGTCGGATCAAGGAGGTGATACTTTAAGCTCAGGTTTTCAGAGAACGAAGGAATGTGGGATAGTATCCACTCACCCCTTCTTATACACCCCACACATGAAGTGTCGAAAGGAGGAACAGACCTTACTTGACATGTTAGGTCTATAGAGTTTAGATCTACCTGCATCGTTCTTGGGTTATGCCCTAGAGACTCGCATTCACGTTTTGAACGTGGCCATCAAAGTCTATAGATAAGACTCATATATATGGAGTGGCGAAAGCCCAACTTGTCTTATCAAGGATTTGGGGTTGCGAAGCTATGTTAAGAAATTGACTTCGAACAGTTGGCCCAAAAATCCTATAAATGTATAGTTGGGGTATCCAAAGGAGACCAAAGGTTCTTATTTCTCACCCAAAGAGTGCAAAATTTTTGTTTGCTCGATCTAGTGTCCCTAGAAAAGGAATATTTTCTAAAAGGACTAGAGGGCGAAAACTAGAACTTTGAACTGTTCTAGAAACCCAACGATATACTAGATGAAGGATGGGATGATGTGCCACAGGAAGTGTTGTTGAACTCAAGAGGAGGTACTCCACAACTTGGTGATCAAGTGAACCACCTCAGGTAGCACATGAGCGATGTAGATCTGGGAGAGTACGCCATGAACCGAGAGATACGGTTTACTCGTGACTCAACATGGGACATATTAGTCTACCAAGACTGACCCGAACCGACGAAGACGCTATATACGATCTAATCTATTAAATGCTTGAAGCCATGAATTTGAGATGGACTTCATGTACAAACCAAGTTGTGTCTCTGTGGAACCACCTAAAGGTAAAACCCCTTATGAAACGCTATATCGGATCCTTTCCGTAAATGGCTTAAGCCATGAAATCTGAGATGAATCCATGTACTAGACCAAGTGTGGTCTTTGGTGGACACCACTAAAGGGTAAAACCCATAGGGTGTAAATGGGTCTTCAGAAAACTAACATGATGGAATGTGCATACTTATAAAGCATGACTGGTTGCCAAAGGTTCTCAAATATCTGGCATTGGCTAGAGAAACCTTGCTACCGTTGCGGCTGATGTGTAAGCCCAGTATGCTGCAATCTGTCGGCATACAGGACAGACTGAGGAAAGGGGTGTCAAACAGTCCTGACGGAAACCTGGAGGGGAGTGGTATGACCAACCGGATGGCGTTTCTGATAGGCAAGCTGAGGGGAGGCAGGTTACAGAGACCATTTGACTCAAGCAAGCTCAAAGGATGGGAACATTTGTTGGATGAGCCGTAAAAGAAGTTGACGAGAACGAAGATGTCCGTTGGTTACAGAACATGAGTGGGAACGCAGTAGTATTCTAGTGTTGTATGTCAAGCATACTTTTATATGAATGATATACTGAACTTGCAGTCGGTAAAGACTTGGTTTCTAATCGTCTCCTAAGGACTTAGGGGAAGCAGCCTACATCCTTGGTATAAAGATCTATTGTGATAGATGTGTGGTTGCTTGGCCTAGTCAGAGTGCATATATTGACAAAGTACTGAAAGATTCATATGGACAGAATCCAGAAGGGATTTCTTCTGATGTCCATGGTGTTTATTCTCTCTCAGATTGTGTCCTAGAACATAAGTAGGAGAGATAAGATTAGAGGATCCCGTATGCATCACAATTGGATCCATCGTGTAGCCATGTTTGTACCGATGATGTCTCATGTGCTTTAATCACTTGTATAGATATCAATCGGACTCCGGTGACGTTACTGGATGGCTTTGCAAGAATATTCTAGTACCTGAAGAGGACTAGGATTTTCTTGGTTACTGGAGGGAAGATGAGCTCACTGTAAGAGGATACAGTGATGCTAGTTCCAAACGAACAACGATGATTACGATCGTATCAAGGTTGTATTTTGTCTCAATGGCGGTGCAGTGAGCTGGAAAAGCTCCAAGAAGTGAAACACTATATGACTCTACAATGAGGCTGAGTATTGCAATTGTCAGATGCGGCCAAGAAGCATCTAGATTAAGAATGTCATTACGGAACTTGGTGTGTTTCCACGATTGTTGATCCTATAGCATCCAGTGTGACAACAATGGAGCTTGCTGAGCTAGGGAACCACGGTCCCATCAGAAGTCTAGAACATACTCGACGATTCCATCTGCTCAGAAGATAGTTGAGGAAAGACGTGTAGATTAGTAAATTGCATACTGACGACAATCTCGCGACTCCACTGACAAGCCTTTATTGCAGCAGAAGCAAAAGGCACTTGAGATCATTTGTATTAAATATATGAATTGATTGACGATAGTGTAAGGCGGGAGATTGTGTAGGTAGATGCCCTAGAGCCATCTTTTGTAGATTGACTCTTTGTAATATGTTCATTAATCATAAAGGCATTTTAGTCTTATCGCGTAAATCATTATTATTGCATATGTATTGATATATGTCCCTTAGAATGGTAGAATCATGACGAGGGTACAAGTGTTTCAAATCTTGATAGTGAACCATATAAGCACATATGGGGGCCATTCTAGAACGTCCGTAGCCCAGTTATTCTGAAGTAAGGGGCACAGATAAACGGTAAGACTATCATGTGTTGAACGACCCTGAAAGGCAATGATTGATCTCACTTGTCAGGTTATTTGGTGACAACCTGGTGCAACACATAGGTGCTTGCTGTACGAATACACCTCAAGTTCACTGACTGATCCATCAAAGGATTTCCATATGGATGGTAACCCCATTGCTATTGGAACAAATCCGCTAACGAAATGTGATGCATCCGTTCCTTAGACTTGGATCAACCGTTGGGCGCCTGGTCCACGTGTGTTAGTGTGACACTGACCTACGCATCTATTCAAGCTGTCACTACCTGGTGGGATTGGCTGCATCAAGGATGTGTATCAAACTATGGTTGAAGACCGAGGATTCTCTCACTCCTGGGTACGGGAGAATTATCCTCATGCGCAATTTATGTATGGCAATGAACTAAAATTGTAGCCATTGCGGATGAGTTGTGTGCTCTAATCCAGTTTATAAACAGTCATTTAGTTCCGAAACTGAATACATAATATCGAGAGTAATCGCAGGTGACATATATCTATGTCTTCGTCCTCAGAGCGATACGTCTATGTAAAGGATCAATTGTACATAACCATATCGTTATAGGTGTTACTTTGCTGATCCGACATCTATCGGTGGCCCATGAATGCCGTGTTGGGCCATCTCTTGGTCTGTGTTTAGTGGACATTATTGGGTGTTAATTGTGATACTTACAATACTACGGTACTGATGAAGTCCTATGGGTCAACACACTGGAACGATATACTTAAGACTAAAGAATAAGTGGTTGTGTTTTAGCTCTTTTTTACGGCGAAAGGGTATTTTTGTGGTAACTTTCACGTAATTTATAATTTGCTGAGGTCCGCGAAGAAGGGTAGTAAATGGGGGGAATAAGAAATAGGAAAGGAAATTTAGATGGTGGTCAGAATAAGACTTGAAATAATAGGAATCATATGTGGGAAAGGGGGAGAGAGATGAGATGCACACCTAAATTATTTAATCGATGTTAAAGGGAATAATGTGAAGTAAAATACAATTGAATCGGGGAAGGGTTTGTGGGAAACTTGGTGTTTGGGTTGGAGCACAGCCTAGATCTATATGGGGATGGCGCGCATTAAAATGTTAACTATACAGGAAGGTTCTTAATTTGGGAAAGAGGGCAGAATTTCTATTTTCACTCAGGCTGGTAAAAGTAACGCACAGCTGCCCCCTTTGCCCATCTCTGGCGCTCACGGCCACTGACAGCTGGTTTTGCGATTCGAATATCAAACCCTCTCATTTCTTTTCTTCTTGATTTCGGAGTAAGGCTAAGGAGTGATCGTCAAATCCTTCCTAATTCTGTGGCGATTGTCCTTATGTGGACTACATCGGTTTCGATCCTACACTTGGGTCTCGGTGAAAACACATTCAACCGACACTTGAAGGAGCCTCCACACCTTGTATGTCTTAAGGCTCTAGATTAATTTTCTTCTGCAGATTCCTTATTTGTATAATCATGGTAAAATTGCTACCCCTGATCTTGGTGTCTATGGAACTATCCATTTGTTATTATTGTTTTTTTGGTTCCACCGCTTATGGTATCTTTCCTTAATGCCAACTGTGCTTGTATGTGAGCCTGGTGACGACTGGTGGCACTCTGGTAACCTTTGGCTGTAATGTGAGCTGCTGATGTGGATGGGATATGTCGATCGTTAGATTTGTTGTTACATGTTGCCTAATGTACTTTGGTGCTTTGATATTTCTTCTCGGGGGGGTGCTATCTAACTGATTGCATAATTAATATGCTTATTGATTGAGTTTGCTGCAATTGTTGTTAATGCCATAAATACAAACCTTACATTCACATTAAATGTTTTTCATTTAGATATAGAGAAAGTTATGTGATGTAAGGGATTATATGTTCGTATGTGTTTTAAATATTTTTAGATACGTTGTGAACTCCTTTTGTTATTGTTACCCGTTTATAAAATGCAGCGGAAGTTTTTACCCACATTTTGAGTTAATGGATATCAAGTTAACATGAGTACATCCAATAAACAATTTAATTAAGCACTAACTAGCATCGTATGGTTCATCTAAAATCACTCTTAGCCTACTCCATGGGACCTCCATCCAGATCGAACACATTCCACTAAATAAAACATTCCAAGATCTAGTTGAATAATCCGAGATAGTATAGGGTTTTTATTAGGCTTTTAGGCTAGATTTTAGATACTTTGTAGTTCCTTTCAGCCTGAAGTGCTACCTTAATTCTTTACGTCTTTGTGTGTTCACAGGCTAATGGCGTTTTGCCATAATGGCGAAGTGGATGTCTGGACCAGATAGTAAGTCGGTCCTCAGAATTTGGGAGAGGTTCTGAAGCCGAGCGAAGCATTAGGAAGCTTGTTCCCCTGGTCAGAGCACGAGAGGATCCAACTAGATTCAAGCCAAAGATGCTACAGAGGGAATTTCTGCGGAATTCTTCTCAGCAATGCTTCATAGAGGTTTGCCTGCGGCGAAGTTTGTTCTTTGCCATGCAAATAGTCACTCGAATCCTATTAACTTCTCTCGAAAACGAGAGATTTATTATTACGAAGCCGCGAAGTAGACAGTGTTCAGTCTGTATTTAAAAAAGAAAGTTTTAAATTTTATAGGCAAGTTTTCGGGGTTTGTTTGCATTTGGGTGAGGTCTACTAAGAATCTAAAATTTAAAAATTTTTGAGGTGGGAGTAAGATTTACTTAGTATAAAAAAGGTGTAATATTATTAATTATGATTTTTGAAATATGTAGTTGTTAATAGCGAAGACTTTGGATGAAAATCTCAGTGGACCCTTTTAGTTACAAATTGGGGAGGTCTAACTCGTATTTGATATCAAATTTTTATTATGTTGAAATTTGTGGTTATGTTTTTTTATTATAACTGAATTGCTAATGGTGTAGATATGTAATAAATAATTCTTGGTTAGGGTTTGGCATGTTTAAGGAAATTACTACAAAGTTAGAAAATGATTTTTATTATTTTTTTTTTTTAAACAAATTGAATATTTGAATATGAGTGTGGGGTTATTCTGTTTTTATTGTTATTAATTGATCAAGTATATGAGATTGAAGAATATTCATTTGAAGCTTCTTGGGTAATCATCATTGTAGTATTAAATGCTAGAGATAGATTTAAGAATCAATGAAATCAATCTAGGATTCTAGGTGCTTAATGAGCTTAGAACTATTAATCTTCAATTTGTTGGGTGCGGAAGTTTAATAGGTAATAGTAGTAAAACATAGCCTTAGAATTTATGTTTACATTTTATAGAATTCGATTTACAATCAATGCATGTGAATATGGAAATAGCATAATCTGTAGGTTTAATCCATAGAGTCCGAATGAAATCAAAACCCTACCCATTGTTTTAAATTGAGATTACCTTGTTTTTAATCGTGCTTTCATAATTTAGCTTTGAATATTTAGAAATTTTGTTTTAGTTTTAAGTTTAATTTTCTCCTATTAATCCAAACAACTTGATTGCTCCAACTTGAAAATAGTAGAAAACTTAGTGCTTAGCAACCAATCCTCGTGGGAACAATACTCACTCAATACTTTATTACTTTGTGCGCCTACTGCACTTGCTATTTATGCATGTTATAGTAACAACGCATCAAATTTTTGGCGCCGTTGCCAGGGATTGAGTTTGTGTTAACATTAAAATTTTCTTGTGTTAGCTAGATTGAAGTGTTATTTTTACTTAATTGTTATTTGTTTAATTTTCGTTATTTTTTTTGTTTGGTGTGATTTCACTCTTGCTATTTTTTTGTGTAGTTTATGCGAAGAGCAAGACGTCAGCCAGTGGTTCCTGTTGATCATGAGATTGAAAGAACCACTCGAAGACTGAACAGAGAAAGAAGAGAAAGAGAAACTACAGTTGAACCAAAAGTAATAGTTGTAGAGATGGCAGAGAATAGAACACTGAGGGAATTCTCTGTTCCCACAGTTGAAGGCAGTGGGTCGAGTATTACTAGACCAGCGGTACAAGCCAACAACTTTGAGATAAAGCTGGCAATCATCCAGATGATCCAGCAGTCGGTTCAATTCAGGGGTGATTTGAAGGAAGATCCAAATCTACATATTGCAAAGTTTTTAGAGATTTGTGATATTTTCAAGTCAAACAGAGTGTCAGATGATGCAATCAGATTGAGACTATTCCCATTTTCATTGAAGGATAAAGCTAAGGGATGGTTACTGGCACTACCATCAGGAACAATCACCACATGGAATGATTTAGCACATAAGTTCCTAACCAAATTCTTTCCTCCAGCAAAGTCGGCAAAGTTGAGAAATGGCATCACGTCATTCATTCAGGAAGAGTCAGAATCATTGTATGAGGCTTGGGAGAGATACAAAGAATTATTGAGAAGGTGTCCACATCATAGGTTGCCAGTTTGGATGCAAGTCCAAACATTTTATAATGGATTAACGGTGAATGTGCAAACTATGGTGGATGCAGCCTCGGGAGGAGCATTACAGAATAAGACTTCGAAAGAAGCTCACGAGTTGCTTGAGGTTCTGGCAAGCAATAATTATCAAAGACCTAATGAGAGGGTGCAACCGAAGAAATCTGTGGGTCTTCATGATGTCGATGCATATACAGCCATTTCAGCCCAACTGACAGCACTTCAGAAATAGTTGGGAAGTATGTAGGTAAATTCCATTCAAGCTTCTCAACTAACTTGTGATTTTTGTGCAGGTAATCACGTTAGCAGTGAATGTCAAGTAGGGAACACATTTGCCTCAACATCGTCATCATCGGAGCAGGTTAACTACTTGGCTGGAAATCAAAGGCAACTGAACAATCCGTACTCAAACACGTATAATCTTGGTTGGAGGAATCACTTGAACCTATCTTGGGGCAATCAAAACCAACAGAATCAGCAAAACAATCAATGGAATCAAAGGGCATTGCCAAACAACCAAACAGGGGTGAACAACCAACAAGGAAACCCAAGAGTGACAAAATTGGAGGATATGTTTGGGAAGTTTATGCAAGAGACCACGGGTTTTATGAATGAGACGAGAACTAATTTCAGAAATCAAGGGGTGTCCATTCGGAACTTGGAGGTACATATGGGGTAGTTAGCTGAAAAGCTAAATGAGAGACCACAGGGGTCTTTACCAAGCAACATAGTGACTAACCCACGTGAGCAAGCAAATGCAATAATTTTAAGGAGTGGGACAGTTTTGGAAGAGGTGGAAAAAGCAAGTGAAGAAGAAAAACCACCAAGGAAAAAGGAAGAATCTGATGAGGAAGTAGATGAAGAGATAGTTGCTGAAGAGAAACCATCTATTTCTAGGGAAGAAGAAAAGAAACGGGAAGAGAGGTAAAAGAGAAGGAAAGAGAAATTTCCATTTCCCGAGATACCACCAGAATTGGCACATCACAATCCACCTATGCCGTTTCCTCAAAGACTAAAGCAAAAAAATCAGGATAAGCAGTTTTCCAAATTCATTGAAATATTTAGAAAATTGCATATTAACATTCCTTTTGCAGATGCATTACAGTAGATGCCGAGCTACGCGAAATTTCTTAAGGAAGTTAGAGGATGAGGAAACAGTGATGCTGATGGAGGAGTGCAGCGCCATTCTCCAAAAGAAGCTACCTCCAAAACTTAAAGATCTAGGGAGTTTTACTATTCCTTGCATTATAGGAGATATTACATTTGATCGTGTTTTATGTGATTTAGGTGCTAGCATCAATTTAATGCCTTTTTCTGTTTTCAGGAGATTCGGAATTGGTGAAGTGAAGCCAACAACCATGTCGTTGCAACTTGTAAATAGGTCCATAAAACATCCACGGGGTATAGTTGAAGATGTGTTGGTGAAGGTGGACAAGATTATCTTTCTGACAGATTTTGTCGTATTGGGCATGGAGGAGGAAAAGGAAATGCCTCTTATTTTGGGTCGACCATTTCTGGCCACAAGAAGAACACTCATAGATGTACAAGAAGGAAAGTTACTGTTGAGGGTTCAGGATGAGACAGTAACCTTCAATGTGTTTGAGGCTATGAAGTTTCCATCCGAGACGGATTCATGCTTTAGTGTTGATGTGGTGGATAAATTAGTAACGGAGACCATTGAAGAGAATACTCCATAACTACCTCTAGAAGCATGTATTGCACAATCAAGAACAGTAGAGGTAGAGGAATCGGCAAAGAATGATTGTGCTAGATTGTTGGAAGAACTTCAGCCGATTGATGAAAACCAAGATCTTGAATTTGAGGAATTTGATTATAAGAAAGAGAAGGCAAAGGAAAGAAATGAGGAACCTCTAAAGCTTGAATTGAAACCCTTACCTTCCCACCTCAAATACATGTATCTTGGGAAATCGGAAACATTCCCAGTAATCATCAGTTCAAAGTTGAGCAACTTGGAAGAAGAGCGATTGATTCGGGTTTTGAGAGAACATCGATTAGCAATTGGATGGACTATTTCGAATATTAGAGGCATCTCTCCATCGTTTTGCATGCATAAGATACTCATGGAGGATGATATCAAGCCTAGAGTTCAACCACAACGAAGATTGAATCCTTCAATGAAGGAAGTGGTGAGAAAGGAGGTGGTGAAACTTCTAGATTCGGGAATAATTTATCCCATTTCTGATAGTCCATGGGTGAGTCTGGTGCAAGTGGTTTCGAAGAAGGGAGGTATCACAGTGGTAAAGAATGAGAGCAATGAATTGATACCAACTAGGACGGTCACAAGCTAAAGAGTGTGTATTGATTACTGAAAATTAAATGAAGCGACAAGGAAGGATCATTCCCCACTTCCTTTCATCGATCAGATGGTGGAGAGGTTGGCAGGGCATGCTTACTACTATTTCCTGGATGGTTATTCAAGGTACAATCAGATTGCCATCGCTCCTGAGGATCAAGAGAAGACGACCTTCACTTGTCCATATGGCGCCTTTGCTTACCGAAGGATGTGTAATACCCAAGATGTCAAAGGTATGTTCCTAACTCAAAATATCAGGTTTTTTGGGTGATCAACCTGGTGCAATACTATGGGTGCTTGCTGTAGGCGAATGACACACCAGCAAGTTCACTGGACTGACCCTACCAGGCCATTACTATAGATGGTAACTAGTGTCTATGTGGAACAATCCTCTAACGAATGGGTGGGGGTGCCTGTGATCCTACAGACTGTCGATAACTGGAGTGCCTTGCTGAACCGATTGGGTAGTTGACACTGGGCGCGTTTCATACACCCATGGAAAATGTAGCCAAGTATAATAGTCACACAAAGTAATAAAGTGTACGTAGAGTAGTTCGTGCCACAAGGACAGTGTTAATAGTACAATTTCCCTAGTTTAAGTCCTAATTAAAGCAACAATAAATTGGATTGCTCGAAAATTAGCAACTAAAAACAAATTAACAAAATATAAAGAATGATAATGAAATTAAAGCAAAAACCAACAACTGAACTAATTAAAACAATGCTAAAATAAAAAAAAATGTAGGGTTTTATTTCACCTAGAATAGATTTTAACCACCATAGAATCTATTACCCAGTTCTAATTCTTGATTGAAAATCGAATAATTCCCTAAGTTGTTAAAACAGTACCTTCCAAGCTACTGTCCTACGTACCCCTATCAAGCTTCCGCACCCAACCAAATGAAGATGAATAGTTCCAAAGTCTTGTTACGCTTTATGGAATTTCATCTTAGATTTCACTAGATCACTAAACATCTCTAGCTTGTTAATATACAGATTATCCCAAGAGGCCACAATCACAAATCACTTCCGCAGGTCTCAGTATGGAACAACACACCTTGAAGGGTGATCAAACATACAAAAGTCATTAAGCAAAGAGATAAACATCAATCATGAAATTAAAAACTCAAAGAATCAATTCATATAAAAATGTGAATCATTGTATCAAGGTTAACAAGACCTAGCTAAAAACTAAGTTCATACTCAAACACGAAATAAATAAACAAAAACCAACTGAATCAAGATTTTCATTGAAAAACAAAGCAAAAGATGGGAAAAATCTTCTCTAATTTGCAGGCCCTAATCTTCAATACTCTTCTCCTTCCATGAGCTGCCTTCAAATGGACACACCAAGACCCCTTTTCTCTTCATTTCACTCTAATTTATACCTCCTCACTAAGGATGAAGCCCTAGCAAACCAAAACGCGTCCGTTTATTTTACATATGAATGCAGTTTACAGCAGCCGAAGCTTTTCTCGCCGTGGTCGAAGACTCGAGGCACAAAATTGGAGCATGATAGGGGATTGGTGGAATTATTGGAAAAGTGTTACAATACGAATTGGTAGCCGTTTAAATGGTATTTTCGTAGTTCAAGATCAGTACCATCCGATGTCTACAACTCAAGTTTCTATTCAGAAATACTGAAGAACGTCCAAAGAAGTTTTTCTTCAGTTCACAGCTGTCTTTTCACCGACTTAAAGCCCAAGTTTTACCCTTGTCCAGTGAGAATTAGGGAAAAACCCAAAAACATGAAATGAATAGTATATATCTTTCTTCGTTAGCTTTTCAAATCTTCTAAATCAGGTCATTCCGAGTCCAAGCTCAAGTTTACACAATTTGCGCTCAAAAACTACAGTGATGCTAAAAATCATCGTTAGGCCTTGCAAAGACAAATAGTAGAATTAGGTAGCAATTATGGCCCAAATGTATGAAAGTCGCCTAAATCCTATTCAAAATCCCAATGCAAAATCATAGTGTAAAATATGATTAGCAGGGGGGGGGGGGGACACTGCTAACGCAGTCTATGCAGAGCTGTCAATACGGTGGTGATTGGCGACATTAAGGAGTGTATCAGATATGGTGGCTAGACGGAGGATATCAATACTCCGGGTAGGGAGAAGTATTAACTGGCGCAATCAGTATTATGGCAAGACACTACATTGTGGGGGGGCCAAGTGGGATTGAGTTGTGCGTCATCCAGTTTATAAAACTGTCATTGGTCCAAAAACTAAATACAATAATATCTGAGAGTAATCGAAGGGTGAAACGATGTCTATGCCTCATCTCATCGAGATGAACGTATGATGACAGATCGATTGTTGTAACATATCGTGATAGGTAGCTACCTGCTGAATCCGAATCTATCGGGGTTTTTTGGGGCCATGATGCCTTGCTAGGGGCCAATCTTGGTTCTGTGTATTAGTGAGACGATTAGTGGTGTTAATTGTGCTACTAGCACTCCGGTATGAGAGGAGCCTATGGGTCACACACATAGAAGATAATTTAGACTCAAGAAGTAAGAAAGGGCGTTTTGTCTTTTTAGGGCGAAGGGTATTTGGTTCAATTTCCAGTGTAATTAAATTTCGAGGTGTACCTTTATTTAAATTTGTTAGACAAAATTAAATAAGTGAAATTACATGAAATAATGTGTTGCATAAATTTTAAAGAAATTATCATTATGTTAAATGTTAATATATATTCTATATAAAATATATATATATATATATATATATATATATATATATATATATATATTAATGGATTTTAAGTTTAGGATAAGATGAATTAAATAAACTATCTAATTGGGAGTTTGGAAACACGGGGTGTTTGGGTTGAGCCCCAGCCTTTCCATATGAGAATAGGGGCAATTAAAAATGTGTTACTATAAAGGAAATGTTGTAATTGTACAAAGAGAGAGATTCATTTTCACTCATTCATGTAAAAGAGGAAACTGCCCAACCCCTTCCTCTCTCCCACGCCAGACTTGGTTTTGATGAAACAAAAGATCTTCATTTTTCTGATCTTAAGGGCTAGGAGGATCTAGCAAATCCTTCCGTAGTTCTTTGGATGTCTTAGTTGGGATTAAGTCGGTTCGATCCTAACTTGGGTCCGTAGCAAAATACATTCCGAGACAACTTGAAGGAGGCTCCAAACCTGTGTATGGTTCTTAAACTCTCAGATTAATTCGCAGATTCTTATTTGATTATAAAAGGAAAATTGTACCTTGATCTTGGTTCTATGGAACGTCCTTGTTATTTGTTTTTTTTTGTTTTCCCCCGCTGCCCCCTGTAATGGATCGTGCCTACATGTCCAACTGTGCTTGTATTGATTGGTGTGATGTGGAATTGTTATCATTGGGATTATGTGATCGTGATGCTGATGTGGGAACTGTGGGCAATGATAGGAGTTTGTGGTACATGTTGCTTAATGTATTTGTGTTTGCTATTTTTCGTATTAATGGCATATGTAATAGTAGTTATTGATTTGGGGATGTGTGCTGAATGTGTTTTAAGAACATAAATACAAAACATTCACGTTCACATTAAATGTTTTCATTTAGCTAGAAGAGAAATTAAGTGAATGTAAAGGGATGAGATGTGTTGTATGGTTAATATTTTTAGAGTTAGTGAACTCTATTTGGTGATTAGATTACCCATTTATAAAAGTGCAGCAGAAGTTTTACCAAAGTTGATTAAGGATATCAAGTTAAGCATGAATCAACTCCATAAACAATAAAGTCAACCAGCCCAACACATGCATATACATGGTTCAGCCTAAAAATCCAATCTTAGCTACATCCATGGGATCTATCTAGACACGACAAGCAAAATCAACTAAATAACAAACACTCCTACCAGCACTCACTCAGTTGATACATCGAGAATTATATGTTTATTAGGCTTTTAGATACTTTTTTTCCTTTGTGCCGGAATTGTACTTAACTCTTGACATTTGTGTTTCAGATAAAATGGACATTTTGAGCAAATAAGGATTTTTAAGAAATTGGAGTTTCTAGACAGCAGTAACGCGGATCTCGAATTGGGAGAGTTCTGAAGCAGACGCGAAAAGCACTAGGAGCTTGTCACATGGGAGAGGACACCGAGATCAAAGATTCAAGCAAGAGCATAGCAGGAGGGCATTGAGTAATTTCAGAATCTTCATGGAGGTTTACCGCAGCGATTTGTTCTCGCCACGCGCAATAAGTCACGCCACGAGAATCCATTTCAACTTCGTAGCCGCGGCGAGATTTATTCTTCGCCGTGCAAAGTCTACAGTTGTCAGTGTTTTTAAAAAAGCAAAGTTCCAATTTTAGGCAAAGTTTTAGGTTTTGGGGCGAGGTCTAAAAAGACGAAACTTTCCCATTTGAGAGGGGAGTCGCAGTTTTCTGAGTCTAGAACAAACCTGTCATATCTTAGTTTGATTTTGACGAATTTGTGTTAAAAAGTGAGAAGATTGGAATAACCCAGGGGGGTGGATTTCAATGTAGGGGGAGAGCTATTGTCTTTTTCTCATTTGTATTATGTGAACTTGTGTTATGGTTTTTCTGCCTTAGTGTAGGATGTAGCGATGAACTAACTCATTTGGTTAGGGTTTTTGATTATAGTTCGGATTCTCATGGAGTAAGTATGATCTTATTATTTTCATCTGCTATTGCACTGATTGTGGGATTAGTAGGTTTTAGGGTATTCATTGTTTTTTTTTTAATGCATTGATGAGATTGAGAAATAATTCAGTTAAGTTCTTGGTGTAATCATCATTGTATAGTATAATGTAGAGATCGATTTAAGAAATCACATGAAACTCAATCTTAGGATGTATAGGGTCGCTAAGAGCTGCTTAGGATAATTTGATCTTAATTTGTTGTGTGTAGGGAAGGTGATAATAGGGGAAAGTAGGAAAACATGAGACTGCAGAAGGTATTGTTTACAATTTAGGAAATTCGATTTACACTACAATGGCATGTGAATATGGAAACAGGACATGAATTATATAGGTATAATCCGTTAGAGTCACTGATGAACAAACTAATCAACCCTACCCGGGGTTTTAAAATGATTCATTACCTGTTTTTAATCATGCTTCCATAACTTTAGTCTTGAATATTTGGAGAATTTTGGTTAGTTTTAAGTTTAATTTTCCCAGTAATCAAACAACTAGTTGTCCAACTGCTGAAAACAGTAGAAAATTAGTGCTTCGCAATCAATACTTGTGGGGGACGATACTCACATCAGACTTTATTATTCGCGCTGTGTGACTAGTCCACTGATTTATGCATGTTATAGTAACAACGCATCAAGTTTTGGTGCCGTTGCCCACGGGATTGAGTTTTATGTTAACATTAAAATGTTCTGTGTTAGCTAGATTGGAAGTGTTATTTTACTTAATTGTTGTTGTTAGTTCGTTATTTTCTTTGTTTGGTGTGATTTCACTCTTGCCTATTTTTGTGGTAGGTGATACGAAGAGCAGACCGTACGCCATGGTTCTTAGTTGATCCTGAGATTGAAAGAACCACTCGACACGACTGAACAACGCAAGAGAAAGAGAGCGAAGAGAAAACTACAGTTGAACTAAAAGTAAAGTTGTAGAGATGGCAGAGAATAGAACATGAGGGGAATTCTCTGTTCTAATGTTGAAGGGCAGGGGTCAGAGTAACATGGACAGCAGACACAACGTTTACAAGTCCAAAAACACTTGCAAACATGAGTGGACACGGAATTACAAGTCCTAAAACCTTGCTAATTCGGTGTTGAATCAAGAGGTCATCCAAGTCCTAAAACACTTGGATTGTGGAATGTGGAAAGCAATGGAAGAAATTCGGAACACAAGCAAGTTCCAAGGGGGGGAGAGAGCCAAAGCATTTTCGGCCCGGAAACCATTCCAAGTCCCCAAGCCCAACCCAACAAAGGAAGTCAAAAGCCCACCAAGAGAGAGAAGCCCAAGTGTTGAAGTGACCCCATTCGACCAAAATCTCATTCAAAAGGGCAAAGCCCACATGAACCTGATTGGACTCAATTTGCAAGATCTCAAGGCCCAAACTCTTAACTCCCTATTTATAGTGATGATTAGGGATCATTGATCAAGCATCTTGAGCTAGTAAAGTGAGTTTTTTCAACTAATAGGGGTGGTAAACGAGGATCCTAGAATTAGGGATCATGCCCTTTTGCATTAAATAGGTATGGCCATTATTTTGAATGAAAGGCTTTGAAATATTTGTGGTAATATGTAATATTCATTTTCATCTGATTGTATGTGGTGATTACTCTTTGTAACCTTGTAATTGCCTATATAAAGGCAAAAGTATTCTCCTTGTAATAGGTAGTATGATGAATATCAAAATTTGGTTTAACCAGTGAGAGAACTTTGTTTCTTGTTGTGATTTCTTATATCCAAAGTCTTGGCAAGGAGATTGGTGGTGAATCAATTCAGGTTGGTGGAGAAAGTAATTCCTTATGCGTGAAGTGTTTTTTAATGTTTAACCCACGAAAATTGCAAGTAGGTGTGACATGCTGTTTAAGTGTATTGGCCGAATTAAGCTTGAATTTAGGGCATATTTTGTGGTGTGGGTTGGTGTGCAAATTGGTGTGGAATTGGATCACTAGTGGTACAAGCCAACAAACTTCGAGATAAAAGCTGGCAAATCATCCAAATGATCCAGCAGTCGGTTCAGTTCAGGGGTGATTTGAAGGAAGATCCAAATCTACATATTGCAAATTTTAGAGATTTGTGATACTTTCAAGTCAAACCGAGTGTCAGATGATGCAATCAGATTGAGACTATTCCCATTTTCATTGAAGGATAAAGCTAAAGGGATGGTTACGTGGCACTACCACAGGAAACAATCACAAACCCATGGAATGATTTAGCATAAAGTTCCTAACCAAATTCTTTCCCAGCAAAGTTGGCAAAGTTGAGAAATGATCATGCATGTCATTCAGTAAGAGAGTCAGAATCATGTATGAGGCTGGGAGAGATACAAAGAATTATTGGAAGGTGTCCACATATAGGTTGCCAGTTTGGATGGAAGTCGAAACATTTATAATGGATTAACGTGTGAATGGCAAACATATGGTGGATGCAGCCTGGGAGGAGATTATAGAATAAGACTTCGGAAGAAGCTCACGAGTTGCTTGAGGTTCTAGCAAGCAACAATATAAAAGAATCCAAGAAGGGATTTCTTCTGATGTCACATGGTGTTTATCTCTCTCAGGAATTGTGTCCTAGAACATAAGATAAGAGAGATAAGATTAAGAGGATCCCGTATGCATCAACAATTGGATCCATCGTGTATGCCATGTTATGTACTCGGATTGATGTCTCATGTGCTTTAATCACTTGTAATAGATATCAATCGGATCCAGGTGACGTTACTGGATGGCTTTCAAGAATATTCTTAAGTACCTGAAGAGGACTAAGGATATGTTCTTGGTTTATGGAGGGGAAGATGAGCTCACTGTAAGAGGATACAGTGATGCTAGTTTCCAAACGAACAACGATGATTATCGATCGTAATCAAGGTTTGTATTTTGTCTCAATGGCGGTGCAGTGAGCTGGAAAAGCTCCAAGTGAAACACTATAGTGGACTCTACAATGGAGGCTGAGTATATTGCATTGTCAGATGCGGCCAAGAAGGCAATCTAGATTAAGAAGTTCATTACGGAACTTGGTGTGGTTTCCACGATTGTTGATCCTATAGACATCCAGTGTGACAACAATGGAGCAATTGCTGAAGCTAGGGAACCACGGTCCCATCAGAAGTCTAGAACATACTCAGACGATTCCATCTGATCAGAGAGATAGTTGAGAGGAAAGACGTGTAGATTAGTAAATTGCATACTGACGACAATCTCGCAGATCCACTGACAAAGCCTTTATTGCAGCAGAAGCATGAAAGGCACTTGAGATCATTTGGTATTAAATATATGAATGATTGACTATAGTGTAAGCGGGAGATTGTTAGAGTAGATGCCCTAGAGCCAATCAGTTATTGTAGAATTGACTCTTTGTAATAATGTTCATTAATCAATAAAAGGCATTTTAGTCTATATCGCGTAAATCATTATTATTGCAATATGTATTGATATATGTCCTTAGAATGGTAGAATCATGACGAGGGTATCAAGTGTTTCAAATCTTGATAGTGAGAACCATATAAGCACATATGGTGGCCATTCTAGAAACGTCCGTAGCCCCAGTATTATTCTGAAGTAAGGGCACAGATAATACGGTAAGACTATCATAGTGTTGAACGACCCTATTGAAAGGCAATGATTGATCTCACTTGTCAAGNGTTGTGCTATGGGGAGCCCGTGAGTGTAGAAATTATCTGCGTGTAACCGCCGTGAGAGAGCGGTCTCCGCCACGAGAGAGCGGTTTCCGCCATGAGAGAGCGGAATGAGAATGAGAAAAAGAATTTGTATAGCCATGAGAATACATGCGCGGGTGAGGGCTATAAACGAGAGAGAGAGTACACTCACATGGCTAAGGATTCTGAATCCATGCATCAACCAAGATCGATCGGCAAAGAATAAGAAAAAGAAAAGAATAAGAATAAGAAAGAATAAGAAAACATGAGAAAAAGAATAGAAAGAAAAGAAAAAAAAAATTGCATTGTTATGCTTTAGTGCATATGCATCTCATCCATGCATGTTATTATGATTTTCTCCATGGGTGATGAGAATAGAAAGAAAGAAAAGAATAGTGAGAGCTAGAAGTAGAGAAAGAACAAGAGAGATTGAATAAGAGAAAGTGACAGGAGTAAGAAAAGAATTGAACAGTGATACACGGGGATAGTAGAGTAGAAGATTTACTTACTGAGCATCTTTGTGCTCACCCCGTTGTTTTCTATGTTTTACAGGTCATAGGTAAGGGCATGGTCGGATGGACATCGGCAAGTGGGGAGACTTGGCTATACTATCCACTGTTTTGAGAGTCCTCTTGTACAAATGATATTGTACTTTGTAAAGAATGTATATATTAAGTAAAGAAAATTTTTTGGGCCCAACTATTTTGATAAGTATACTTGTCTTATTCTTAATATATTTAATGATCATGATAGTAGAAAGTAGTTGTTACATTTACCTCCAGAGAGAGAAGTGGAGTTTAGTATAGAATTAGCCCCTAATATAGACCCTATTTCAAAGGCTCCTTATCACATGGCCCCAGCTGAGCTCCAAGAATTGAAGAAGCAGTTACAAGAGTTGTTAGACAAGGGCTTTATCAGGCCGAGTCATTCCCCCTGGGTTGCTCCAATTCTATTTGTGAAAAAGAAGGATGGGTCTATGAGGATGTGTATAGATTACCGTGAACTGAATAAAGTAACGGTAAAGAATAAGTACCCATTGCCTAGAATAGATGATTTGTTTGACCAATTGAAAGATGCCTTAGTGTTTTCTAAAATTGATTTAAGGTCAGGATACCATCAGGTTAGAGTGGCTAAAGAAGAAATACCAAAAACAGCTTTCCGAACAAGGTATGGGCATTAAGAATTTGTTATGGTGCTGGCGTGCTGTCGTAGGCACCCAGAATTAAAACCCTAAAAAATACACGTAGTAGTGTGAGTAGGGATCGTTCCCACGGAGAGTGTCTAGTCGAGTTTAATGTTATGTGAACAAGGCTGAGGGGGTTTTAGTAAAACAGAAATAGTCTCGGGAAAAACAAAAGCAATTCAAATCTAAATCAGTCAAAATAACGAAACTTGTTCTCTGTCAACATCCACCGTCGGAATCTTACTTTGAATATTCAATTGATCATTGATGCAAAGGTAAATCAATTCTTACTTTGAATATTCACCGTTGGAACTATTCTCCTATCTCTCCTTAATTGCAATTAATTAGGAAACAAGCGCTAAAGATTTAATCTAGTGGCAGCCTTAAGAATTAGAGAAATCGATGAAGCTAAACAATACAAACTCAAGCGGTTGTATTTAATTTAGTTGAGTGCTCTTCTTAAGATTACTAATTCCTGACGCAGCAAATTATTAACCCTAATTGCTTCACAAGTTAGAGAAATCAAACAATTACGGATTTGATATCTAACTTAGCAGTAGATTGTAATAATTAATAAACTAGTAGGCCTCCTAGTAATTAAATGCAACAATCATAAAATTAGGCACAGAAGAGCATCCAATACTCAAACATAAATTGAACACTAAAATAAAACGGATTAGATCTCACAGTTTATTGATTCTGAGGCCTCCGTTTCCTTCGACCAAGTTATAGAAGTTTTAGCCGCTCATGGCCATAATCAAAACTCAAAGAAAAAACAAAAATCCCCCAGAGAGAGAAGAGAGAGAGGCATGTGTGATGTGTGTTGTAATCCCTAATCTAATCTCTCTTTTAAAAATATCTAAATTCGAATTCTAATTCTACTCAATCTCCTCAAAATATTCTAATATCCTAAAGTAACATTTATCCTAATCTGATTAATTGGAAATAAAATAATAAAGTCCTAAAATAAAATAGGAAAGTGGTGTTTTCCAGCTGTAATTTGCGTGCAACAGGTATTCAAAACTTCTTGTAATAATCTGCCTATTTGAATTGCATGACAAGGTGGAATGTTTCAGAACGTCGGCAGTGCAGGTGTGTCAACTTCAAGCTCGATTACAACCTTTATGCAGCGATTATCTCTTCAAATTCAAAACATGAAAGTTGTAGATTTCTTTCTTAGTGTTCAACATCAGTTTGAATCATCTCAATCGAAGCTCGGATGAGAGAGTTATGCCCAGATTACAAAACAATTTCGAAACTGTCCGAATTCACTTAATTAGTTCCGTTTTGCAATTAACGCCTACATTTGCATCCTAAATCAAAATAGAATAATAATGAGTACATTTAGGCAGCAAATAAGTATAAAAGACTAGACATTAAGGGGGGTAAATATGACATTTTGCATTCTCATCAAATTCCTCCACACTTAGCTTTTGCAAGTCCTCGGGCAAACTAATTCAAACAAACACTACACTCAAGTCATATCAAGAACACCATAATGATGCATAAGCAATAGTATTTAATCCATGCATATTCATACCTAACTTAGGAAGCAACAAAATAAAATAAAGTAGAGTTAATGGCATTCATCTCTCTTCATCATTTTCCACAATTACTCTCAATCAGTCAATGCAAACAAGGAAACTAATCACAACCAATTCATGTGCAATGTCCCTCTCAACTTTTCCTCAACTGTTTCTCTTTACTACTACAAACTGGGTAGCAAACTAGGGATATTTTTTTTTTTTTTCTGTTTTGAAAAAGAATGAGTGCATTTTATGCTCCATCTCATTTCATGGTTGTGTTTATGGGCGAGTGCGTTTTACGCTCCATCTCAACTCACCATATACCTTTCTTTTCTTTTTCCTATTTGCTTAAACCCAAATTTAGGACTACCTTAAAAGAAACAGTTTTTTTTTTTTTTTTTCTTCTAAGGGTTGTTATACACTCCTCAATCATGCTTCGTTGCCAAGTCCACACAACTTCTCAAGACATATTGTTTCAAACTTCAAAGATTCAAATCTGATTAACTCTATTTTACGAAAGATTGCTAACATCCTAAGTCAAGGAATATGCTCAACAACAAAGTCAAGTTATTTCATGCATCACTAGACGTTCAAAGATATGACTTAAAGCATAAACCTTCCTAAAAACAAAAACTATTCTTTTTTTTTTTTTTTTTTTTTNGAGGCCACATGGTGTTGAATGGTTGCTATTAGAAGTGTTGATGTGTTGTTTGCATTAGCTTACAATGTTATAACAATAACGGATGATTATGGGAATGAGATTTTACACTTCCTTTAAGATATTAAAGACTATTAAGGAGAGGGTTATTTGATCCATAAATTGACCTATTGGTTAATTGTCAATGGAATTGATGTGGCATAGTTTAATATGAAAATTCGGATTTGGTAAGCTTAGGGGTTATGTTAAACAAGCTTCAGTTTTTCGACCATAACTTGAGTTATAAAAATTTAAATGAGATGATTCTTGAAGCATTAAAAATTTAAGACACAACCCTATAACTTTTATGTTTATGCCAAGAGCCAATTCGTTTGAGAAAAGGATGGAAAATGGCCTGAAATATAAACTGGATATTAAAGTTTAAGATTTAACATGATCAATTCTTATGATTATGAATTGATTATTAATGTATTATTGTAATTATGTCATGTACTAATGTTTACCCATTATTTTGATGATCTTTGAAAGATATACATGGTCATGATGTGAATGCATGATTAATGTTTTGAAATGGCATGAAGATTCAATGTAATACATGTTTTAAGATGATGTATGTGAGCAAGAGGTAATGTAAATGGATTGATAATCCATAGATGAATTAAAAGTATTAAGCTCACCAAAATATGTATTTACATGCCATAAGATGTTAGAGATGCATATAGACATGATAGAGATGCATATAGAAATGATGGGAAACGAGTAAGCATATCCTCGTATATGGGTTGAGGAAAGATGAATTTATGCTTTGGATGTTAAATAACGTGTAAGCACGCCTCTTGATGATATGAGCTTTACATGAATTTGAGGCTAGATGATTTGAAGTGCTTAAGACACTAAGAAAAATTCGATCGGCTACACATTAAATGCTTTATATGCATTTAGTTGCACTACATGAGTTATGATGTTATTTACATCATGAGATGATATATACTCATGTTAGATGATATTTAGATGTTATATCATGACATGTAATGTGTGTGTACTATGTTTACATACTTATTTGTATGTGTATGCATTGATGTTTATATAGCCATGGGATAAAATGATGAAAGACATACGAAATAGAAAGGAAAAAAAAAAAAAGGGAAAGTATCCCTAGATGTAAAAGATAAGTGGTGTGTTAACAAATATGTTTAAATGAGGGTCAAATATCACATTTAGAATGCAATGGATCATTCCTTACTGAGCGATTAGCACTCACCCTTTCATTGTTGATTGTGTTAGAGTAGATGCCTTAGAGCCAATCAATTATTGTAGAATTGACTCTTTGTAATAATGTTCATTGATCAATAAAAGGCGTTTTATACTATATCGCGTAAATCATCATTGTATGTATTGATATATGTCCTTAGAATGGTAGAATCGTGACGAAGGTATCAAGTGTTTCAAATCTTGATAGTGAGAACCCTATGAGCACATGGTGGCCATTCTAGAAACGTCTGTAGCCCCAGTATTATTTTAAAGTAAGGGCACAGATAATATGGTAAGGCTATCATAGTGTTGAACGACCTTATTGAAAGGCAGTGACTGATCTGTTAGGAAGCGATCCATTTACGCAGTGAAAAACAAAAATAATAATAACAAGGATCGTTCATAGAACCAAGATCAGGGTATAATTTTACAGTTTATATCAAAATAAGAATCTATAGAAAACTAATATAGAGTTTAAGAAACCATACGCACGTTTGGAGGCTCCTCCAACTTTGTCTCTGAATGTGTTTTGCTACCGACCCAAGTGTAGGATCAAACCGACGTAGTCCACACGAAGACAATCGCAAAGAACTAAGGAGGGATTTGCTAGATCCCTCTTTAGCCTTAAGAACAAAGAAGAAATGAAGAGTAATTGATTTTAGGCAAAAACCCAAATCTGGTGTGAGAGTGAGAAAAAGGGGCTGTGTGTTTTCTCTCAAATGAAATATTGAATAAATGAAAAACTCTTACCTTTTACAAATAACCTTTTTCTTTTATAGTAAAATTTAATTGCCCTATTCCCATATGAAATAGGCTTGGGCTCCAACCCAAACACCCCTTGTTTCCAAACACTCCTAATTAGATATTCATTTTAATTCATCATTATCTCAATTAAAATCAATTAATATATATTTAATATATATATTAACATTTAACAACAATGATAATTTATTTCAATATATGCTAACACATATTTAAACGTAATTTCACTTATTTAATTTTTCTAACAAATTAAATAAAGCCTACGACCTCAGCAAATTTAATTGCATTGTGAAATTACCAAAATACCCTTTCGCCTAAAAAGATGAAAACGCTCTACTTACTTCTTGAGCCTTAAATTATCTTCTATGTGTGTGACCCATAGGCTCCTCATCATACCGATAGTGTATAAGATCGCAATTAACACCAATTAATCGTCTCACTAATACACAGACCAAGATTGGCTCCTAGCAAGACATCATGGCCACTCGATAGATTCAGATTCAGCAAATTAGCTACCTGTCAACGATATGGTTACTGTACAATTTGATCCTTTCATCATACGTTATCTCGATGAGACGAAGGCATAAAAATAGTATCAACCTTCGGTTACTCTCGATATTATGTATTCAGTTTTTTGACCAATGACCTGTATTATAACCTGGATAGAGCAACAACTCAATCCCACTGTGGCCACAGTTTTAGTGTCATTGCCATATACTGAGTTACACCATGAGATAACTTCTCTCGTACCCGGGAGTGATGAATCCTCTGTCTATCCACCATAGTCTTGATACACTCCTTGATGCAGCCAATCACCACCGTATTGACAACTCTGAATAGAACTGCGTTAGGCTAGTGTCAAACTACACCAATCAGTGCACAAGGCGCTCTGGTGATCTCAAGTCTAAGGATCACATGCACCGCCATTTGTTAGAGGATTTGTTCCATAGACACTGGGGTTACCATCCATATGGAATCCTTTGGTGGGTCAGTCTAGTGAACTTTCCTACAACAAGCACCTATGTGTTGCACTAGGTTGTCACCAAACAACCTTGACAAGTGAGATCAGTCACTACCTTTCAACAGGGTCGTTCAACACCATGATAGCCTTATCGTATTATCCGTGTCCTTACTTCAGAATAATATTGGGGCTACGGACGTTTCTAGAATGGCCACCATATGTGCTCATAGGGTTCTTAATATCAAGATTTGAAACACTTGATACCCTCGTCATTGTTCTACCATTCTAAGGACATATATCAATACATATTCCAATAATAATGATTTCCGCGATATAGAATAAAATTCCTTTTATTGATTAATGAACATTATTACAAAGAGTCAATTCTACAACAATTGATTGGCTCTAGGGCATCTACTCTAACATGATCTCACTTGTCAAGGTTGTTTGGTGGCAACCTGGTGTAACACATGGGTGCTTGCTGTAGGCAAGTTCACTAGACTAACCCACCAGAGGATTCCATATGGATGGTAACCCTAGTGTCTATGGAACAAATCCTCTAACGAATGGTGGTGCATGTGATCCTTAGACTTGAGATCACCGAAGCGCCTTGTGCATCAATTGGCGTAGTTTGACACTAGCCTAATGTAGTTCTATTCAGAGCTATAAATATGGTGCTGATTGTCTACATTAATGAGTGTATCAAGACTATGGTGGATAGACAAAGGATTCATCACTCCTGAGTATGGGAGAAGTTATCACACAGCGCAATTCACAAAATGGCAATGACACTAAAAGTGTGGCCACATTGGGATTGAGTTGTTACTCTATTCAGTTTATAATATAGGTCATTGGTCCAGTAACTTAATACATAATATCGAGAGTAACCGAGGTTGACACTATTTCTATGCCACAGTCTCGTCGAGATAACGGATGATGAAAGGATTAGATTGCACGGTAACCATATCGTTGACAGGTAGCTGCTTCGCTAAATTCGAATCTATTGGGTGGCCATGATACCTTGCTAGGGGCCAATCTTGGTTTGTGTGTAGTGAGACAATTAATTGGTGTTAATCGTGATACTACACACTGTTGATATGATAAGGAGCCTACGAGTCACACACATAGAAGATAATTTAAGAACCAGTTTGTAAGAAAGGTGTTTTTGTCTTTTTAGGGGAAAATGGTATTTTGGTAATTTCACAGTGCAATTAAATTTGGTAAGGTCGTAGCCTTTATTTAATTTGTTAATTAAAATTAAATAGGTGAAATTATATTTAAATATGTGTTCGCATATATTTAAATGAATTATTGTTATTGTTAAATGTTAATATATGAAATGAATATATTAATTGAATTTAATTGAAATAACAATAATGATTAAAATTAAAATATCTTAAAGGGGCTGTTTGGATACAAGAGGTGTTTGGGTTGGAGCCCAAGCCCATTCCATGATGGAATAGGGCAAAGTGTGCACTATATAAGTGCGACACTTTGTGAATTGTTTAATTCATTCATTCATTCATTGAAAACAAATATTCCAGCCTCTTTTCTTCTCGCTCACGCCAGTTTTCTTTTGTTTGAAGAAAATATTTCATTTGATTTTCATCTTGGTTCTTAAAGGCTTAAGAGGATCTAGCAAATCCCTCTTTAGTTCCTTGAGGTTGTCTTCGTGTGGACTACATTGGTTCGATCCTACACTTGAGTCAGTAGCGAAATTCATTCCGAGACAAATTGGAGGAGCCTCCAAACGTGGATATAGTTTCTTAACCTTGAATTGTTTTATTGCAGATTTTAATATGTTATATAAACTGTAAATTTGTGCCTTGATCTGGGTTCTAAGAAATGATCTATAATGTTTAAATAATTTTTTGTTTCCACTGCCATTTATGATCGTTTCCTAACAATGGTATCAGATCCATGGGTACCAAATTTTATAGTTTATTGTTTGATTTATAACATGTTATTTTTGTTAAATCTGCAAAATCTGCAAAATCTACTGTTGAATGAATGATTCAATTGATAAATTGGTTTAATAATGTGTTGATAAATGTTATATTGGTTGGTTGGTATCCTGGTGGAATGTTTGTGCGTTCGATTTGATTTGGATTGGTGTTATTACTTGAAAAACTGCAAAAAATGCGAACTGTGCATTTTGGGATTTCTAGACTTCGCCGCAGCGACGTACTTACTAGAATTATTCGCCACGGCGAAGTCTGTTGTTGTCCCAATATATTGACAAAGTACTGAAAAGATTCAATATGGAAGAATCCAAGAAGGGGTTTTTTCTGATGTCACATGATGTTTATCTCTCTAAGGAATTGTGTCTTAGAACACAAGATGAGAGAGATAGGATGAAGAGGATCCCATATGCATCAGCAATTGGATCCATCATGTATGCCATGCTATGTACTCATATTGATGTCTCATGTGCTTTGAGCACTTATAGTAGATATCAATTAGATGCAGGTGAGCATCACTGGATGGCTATCAAGAATATTCTTAAGTACCTGAAAAGGACTAAGGATATGTTTTTGGTTTATAGGGGGGAAGATGAGCTCACCGTAAGAGGATACAGTGATGCTAGTTTCCAAACGAACAAAGATGATTATTGATCGCAATCAGGGTTTGTATTTTGTCTCAATAGGGATGCAGTGAACTGGAAGAGCTCCAAGCAAAGCACTATAGCGGACTCTACAATAGAGGCTGAGTGTATTACATTGTCAGATGCGGCTAAGGAGGCAGTCTGTATTAAGAAGTTCATTACTAAACTTGGTGTGGTTCCCACGATTGTTGATCCAATAGACATCTATTGTGACAACAATGGAGCAATCGCTCAAGCTAGGGAACCACGATCTCATCAAAAGTCCAGACATATACTCAGACAATTCCATCTCATCAGAGAGATAGTTGAGAGGAAAGATGTGCAGATTAGTAAAATGCATACTGACGACAATCTTGCGGATCCACTGACAAAGCCTCTGTTGCAAGAGAAGAATGAAAGGCACTTGAGATCATTTGGTATTAAATACATGAATGATTGGCTATAGTGCAAGTGGGAGATTGTTAGAGTAGATTTCCTAGAGCCAATCAATTATTGTAGAATTGACTTTTTGTAATAATGTTCATTAATCAATAAAAGGCATTTTATTCTATATCGCGTAAATCATTATTATTGCAATATGTATTGATATGTGTCCTTAGAATGGAAGAACCGTGTCAAAGGTATCAAGTGTTTCAAATCTTGATAATGAGAACCCTGTGAGCACATATGTTGGCCATTCTAGAAACGTCCATAGCCCTAGTATTATTCTGAAGTAAGGGCACAGATAATACGGTAAGGCTGTCATAGCCTTGAACGACCCTGTTGATAGGCAGTGACTGATCTCACTTGTCAAGGTTGTTTGGTGACAAAATGGTGCAACACATGGGTGCTTGCTGTAGGCAAGTTCACTAGACTGACCTACCAGAGGATTCCATATGGATGGTAACCCCAGTGTCTATAGAACAAATCCTCTGACGAATGGTGGTGCATGTGATCCTTAGACTTGAGATCACTAGAGCGCCTTGTGCACCGATTGGTGTAGTTTGACACTAGCCTAACGCAGTTCTATTCAGAGCTGTCAATACGATGGTGATTGGCTGCATCAAGGAGTGTATCGAGACTATGGTGGATAGACAGAGGATTCATCACTCCCGGGTATGGGAGAAGTTATCTCACGGCGCAATTCAGTAAATGGCAATGACACTAAAACTATGGCCATAGTGGGATTGAGTTGTTGCTCTATCCAATTTATAATACAAGTCATTGGTCCAGTAACTGAATACATAATATCGAGAGTAATCGAGGTTGATACTATTTCTATGCCACGGTCTCATCGAGATAATGGATAATGAAATGATTAGATTGCACAGTAAGCATATCATTGATAGGTAGTTGCTTCGCTGAATCTGAATCTATTTCGTGGCCATGATGCCTTGCTAGGGGCTAATCTTAGTCTGTGTGTAGTGAGACGATTAATTGGTGTTAATTGCGATACTACACACTACCGGTATGATAAGGAGCCTACGGGTCACACACATAGAGGATAATTTAAGAACCAGTTTGTAAGAAGGGCATTTTCATCTTTTTAGGAGAAAAGGGTATTTTGGTAATTTCATAGTGCAATTAAATTTGCTAAGGTCGTAGCCTTTATTTAATTTGTTAATTAAAATTAAATAAGTGAAATTATATTTAAATATGTGTTCGCATATATTTAAATGAATTATTGTTATTGTTAAATGTTAATTTATGAAATGAATATATTAATTGAATTTAATTGAAATAACAATAATGATTAAAATTAAAATATCTTAAAGGGGCTGTTTGGATACAAGGGGTGTTTGGGTTGGAGCCCAACCCATTCCATGATGGAATAGGGCAAAATGTGCACTATCTAAGTGCAACACTTTGTGAATTGTTTAATTAATTCATTCATTCATTGAAAACAAATATTCTAGCCCTTTTTCTTCTCTATCACGCTAGTTTTCTTTTATTTGAAGAAAATATTTCATTTGATTTTCATCTTAGTTCTTAAAGGCTAAAGAGGATCTAGCAAATCCCTCTTTAGTTCCTTGAGGTTGTCTTCGTGTGGACTACATTGGTTCGATCCTACACTTGGGTCGGTAGCGAAATCCATTCCGAGACAAATTGGAGGAGCCTCCAAACGTGGGTATGGTTTCTTAACGTTGAATTGTTTTATTGCAGATTTCAATATGTTATATAAACTGTAAATTTGTGCCTTGATCTTGGTTCTAAGGAACGATCTATAATGTTTAAATAATTTTTTGTTTCTGCTGCCATGTATGATCGTTTCCTAACAAATTGCTTTCCTGGTAGACCATAAGCGAAGGATGCTAGAGACAGCGAGGCTACATGTGAGGGGAGATGATTTATTGTCATCTTGATGTTTTTATCTTGATGTAAATGATAAATGTTTGTGAAACACCTTTGGAAGCTTCCACCCTATAAATATGTTTTGATTGTGTAGTTTTCGGATAAATTCTTAATGTTTCTTAATTATAAGTTTGGATCTTGCGTGACATTTTATATGCATGTTTTGGATATTATTATTATTATCCTTACACAGATTTTTTCTAAATACAACTTGTTCTCGAGACAAGTATCCCTAGGATTCTCATTAAGGGATATTCAGAGGGTACCTGACTGGAGGGGGGTTTTACATAATCCTAGCCGTAGAGGTAGTTCTATATGCATCTTCCATAAAGAAAAAAAAAATGATTCCATAAAAATGAAGACTTTGAAAACATGACTCCATAGGCCTACTTTTCAGATCACTCTCCACTAATGCACAACTTCAAATCATTAGGACTTCATTAAGCATGTATCGTTAGGCTAAGGTATTGGGTCGTAAAAGAACGTAAGAGATTCAAGCAATTAAGAGGAATAATCTCACATTTCAAAAGCATGATCACTCAAAACAACTCATTCCCTCAAACCCTAAACCCTTTTTATTATACATCACTCTTTCCCAACCATAATTGAATCTGTACCCTTTTCATACTTATTCGTTTTTTTTTTTTAATAATAGAACAAGATTACAGAAATTTAGGAAGTATGGATATAAAAAATTCCCCTTTTTACCATCCAATAATCCCCAACCCATTCTTTCGAACATCCTCACAAAATGTTCTACAAATCTCAAACCATACACATTTTCACTTTCACAAATTTAGATTAATCCTTATCATAGGTAGGAAATGTATTTAAGGGTTATAAATGGAAGGTTATAGCAAGATAAAAGAAAGAACATCAGGGCCAAATATATACAATATCAATTCAAAGAGGTGACTAAGGGTAATAACCTATAGGGTTGGCTTGAAAAGTACAAATAGTCCAAAGATAGCCTAAGTCAATTCTTAAATCATGCATCATCTAGGATTTCACCTCAAGTGATCATCAAATAGGTTCTAGAATTTTAGTGATCTCACAAAGTCATAGGAAGATTACACACAAAGCACCTCTAAATGCTAGAACCAACCAGCCAAACAAGCCACATACCCAAGAGTTTCAAAATCAAGCAAAACCAACATCCAGAATAATTCTCAAATTAGTGTAAAAAATCACCTCTTCTAGACACTACATATCATTGCAATCATGTTATATCATAGACATTTGAAATAATCCAAGAAACAAAAATTCCCACAAACTAAAAAAAATTTACAGGCATAGATTTCATATCTTCCCTACCCCAACCAAGATCCTACATTATCCTCAATGTAGTCATTAAAAGAAAATCAAAGTAAAAGGAAAAGAAACAAGTTACCCCCCTTGATTAACAACTCGTAAAGTACTGGAAGTAACTCCATTGAATTTGTATCCTATAATCAACATGAAATCTACCAAGACAAAAGAGAAGGACATATGGTGTCTTGAAATAGAATCCATGTTGTCTATTAATCGTCATAAGTTTACGGTAATAGAAATAAACACAAAAAAATAAGAAGATATGAAATAAACACTAAAGTAAATAGAGTTCATACACACAGAAAACATAATAAAAGCAATTGAACAAACATAAGAAACAAAAACATAAAACGATAAATGAAAATGACTAAACAAACTAAAAACAGAACATCCAGAAGTCCTAATCCACTCCACTCTCACTCCTCTTCAACATCATCGTCATCCTCCATGTCATCTCCAGGTTCCTTGTCATCATCACTAGCACCCCCTACATCATTAGCTTTATAATGAGTCACAGCACCTTCAGCAGGTGCCCTCGACTCATGCCCCACAGGTATATCAGAAATACAAACTGCTGTAGATCCACTCCTAATTGAGATAGCTGAACTGTTGGATCTATTGCATTGTCTGCCATCACTTAGCCTGATACGTCATCTGACCCATAGCCCGTGATTGCCACTTTCTCATCTGGCAAACCACATTAAACACTCTGGCAATCTGTGCTCTCATACTGTCCATCTGATCAAGTGTAGGCAAGGTGAATAATGTTGACGGGTGTGGAGCTCTTTATCTGCGCTGCTGCCAACTAGTTCCAGCTCCTTTGGGCCCACTATGGATTTTCTGAAGATACTTCAGTGTCAACTTCAGAGATGGCAACCTCTTCACTTCATCGTTTCTATGTGGAACCTTGTAGATATGCACAAAGTAGTGATGAGGCTCGAAAACAGGTAGGACACCCCAAAAAGTTGAGCAGCATGCATAATCCTAGAATAAATGACCTGACCAATGTCCATATGCATACGCTAAGCTATAGCATAAAGCATGACAAATCTCTTAGTGTCCACCGTGCTGTGTTGTTTCACAGGGTAAATCTTGGCGCAAACGAAGCACTGCCATAACTTGTGATTGAAAGTGAGAGATGTCACAAAGAAACCCTTACGTTTACCATTACAGCCAATGATCCACTCTCCCCGACCCTTTATCAAACACTGCAACACCTGATCATAATTCAGTTCCTTGATGAATGTGGAGTATTCATCTTGATTAAGCGGAACATCTACTAACCCATAATACTTGTTGATCGTCTCTGCAGCAAAACTCACCTCCTTTCCCCTAATCATAATATTCCTTGATTGGCTCTCGAAGGTATTCGCATAGAACTCCATAACCAGAGGCTCAACAGCAGCATCCGAGTGGGTTGTAAATGCTCCCCATCCCAAGTCCCTAATAACATCAGCAACCTCATGGCAAAGTCCCTCAAACTCAAAACCTCGCTCATCAACGAAACCTCTACAATTAGCGGTAGCCTCTTTATACCTCTCCTCAGTGGTGGCATTCACAAATCTATTGTCATGAGTTTAGGGTTTTTCATTGTTTAAGGTGTATGGTTTTTTATGGCTTAAGGTTTAGGGTTCAAGTGTTTTTAGGATTTTGGGTTTTTTAGGGTTTAGGGTGTAAGATCTTTTAGTGTTTAGGGTTTACCTTTTTTTGGGTTTTTTAGTGTTTCTGGTTTTTTAGGGTTTAAGGTTTAGGGTTTTTTAGGATTTAGGGTTTAGGGTTTTTTTAGGGTTTAGCATTTTTTGTGTTTATGATTTTTTAGGCTTTAGTGTTTATGGTTTAGACTTTTGGGTTTAGCATTTATGGTTTAGGATTAAGGGCTTAGGCTTTAGAGTTTAGGGTTTCCAGTTTTTTTAGGATTTAGGGTTTGGGGTTTAGTGTGTTTTAGGGTTGGTTTAGTGTTTGGGGTTCAAGGCTTTTTGGGGTTTAGGATTAAATTTTTTTTAGGGTTTTTAAGGGTTCAGGGTTTACAATTTAAGGTTTTTTACAGTTTAGGGTGTCTAATATTTAGGGTTTAAGGTTTAGGGTTGAGGGTTAGGGTTTTTAAGGATTTATGTTTTAAGATTTAAAGATTTAGGTTTTAGGGTTAGGGTTAGGGTTTTTTAGGGTTTAGAGTTTAAGGTTTTTTAGGGTTTACGGTTTACGGTTTTTAAGGTTTAGGGTTTAGTGTTTAGGGTTAGGGTTTTTAAGGATTTAGGTTTTAGGGTTTTTTTCAGATTTAAGGTTGAGGGCTTTTTAGGATTTAGGGTTTAGGGTATAAGGCTTTTTAGGGTTTAGGGTATAAGGTTTTTTGGGGTTTAGGGTTTAAGGGTTTTCAAGGTTTACAGTTTAAGGTTTTTTAGGGGTTAGGGTTTTTTAGGGCTTAAAGTTTTCTTGGGTTTAGGGTTTAGCGTGTTTTAGGGTTTCAGATTTTTTAGGGTCTAAGGTATAAGGTTTATCGTTTAGGGTTTTAGGTTTTTTGGGGTTTAAGGTGTTTTAGGGTTTACAGTTTTTTAGGGTTTAGAGTTTAACGTTCGAGGCTTGGGGTTTAGCATTTAGGATTTAAAGTATAGTGTTTTTTACGGTTTATTGTTTAAGCTTTAGGACTTAGGGTTTGGGGCTTGTTAGGATTTAAGGTTTTGGGTTTTAGGGGTTTAGGGTTTTTAGGATTTGGGGCTAGGGTTTTTTGGGTTTAGGATTTTTTAGGGTTTTGAGTATTTTAGGGTTTAGGGTATTTTAGGGTTTAGGTTTAAGGTTTTTCAGGGTTTTCTATGGTTTAGGGTTTAAGGTTTTTTTGGGTTTGCATTTACAGTTTAGGGTTTGAGGTTTCTTAAGGTTTAGGGTTAGGACATAGTGTTTAGGGTTTAGGTTTTTCTAGGGTTTAAGGTTTGTGGTTTTGTGTTTAGCGCTTAAGGTTCAAGTATAGTGTTTTTTAGGGTTTAGGGTTTATGCTTGAGGGCTTAGGGTTTTGGGTTTTGGGCTTTTAGTGTTTAGGGTTTTTAGGATTTAAGGTTGGGGTTTTTTCAGTTTTAGGGTTTACGATTTTTAGGGTTTAGAGTTCTTAAGGGTTTGAGGTTTTTTAGTGTTTAGGTTTTTAAGGCTTAGGTTTTAGGGTTTAGGGTTTAGGTTTTTTTGTGTTTACGATTTTTTAGGGTTTAGGGTTTTGGTTTTTTAAAGTTTACGGTTTAAAGGTTTTACCGGTTTAGGGATTTTAAGAGTTATGGGTTTAGCATTTTTCAGGGTTTTAGGTTATTTAGGGTTTAGGGCTTACACTTTTTTAGGCTTTAGAGTTTAGGGTTTCTAGTTTTTTAGGATTTAGGCTTTAAGGTTTTTAAAGTTTTAGGGTTCGGGGTGTAGGAGTTTTTTAGGGTTTAGGGTTTTTCAGGGTTTAGTGTTTAGGGTTTAAGTTTTTTAGGGTTTAGGATTTTAAATTTTTTAGCGTTTAGGGTTTAGTATTTTTTAGGGTTTTGGTTTACGGTTTTTTGGGTTTACGGTTTACAATTTTTTAGGGTTCAGTGTTTAAGGTTTGGGGTTTTGGGTTTAGCGTTTACGATTTAGAGTATAGCGTGCATGGGAAGCTGCAGGGTTGGAAGATGTTATGTCCACTGGTACTGGTTTTTTCATCTTCAAATTTAGGGATGAGGATACGGTGCATTCAATCCTAGAGAGAGGGCCATGGATGTTTGGGGGCAAGTCTATTGTTCTACAACAATGGCATGCTCAATTTTCTTTTGATAAAAGCCACATCTTCAAGGTTCCAGTATGGGCTCGTTTGCATAGGTTGCCTTATCCTTTGTGGTCTCACAAAGGACTCTGTATGGTTTCTTCTATGTTGGTTCGGCCATTGTCGAGTGATAAGACAACTTCTGAATGGACCCGTTTAGATTATGCTTGGGTTTGTGTTGAGATAGTGCAGCAAAGCCTCTAAAGCACCATTTTGAATTTCAATGTCAGTTATCTGCTGAACCCATTTAGATTACAGTGGAATATGAGTGGACCCTCAAGAGGTGCCCCAAGTGCTGTGTTTTTGGCCATGTTTGTCACCAACCAGAGGTACCTACTACAACTATGGCTCAAGGTAAGAGTAAGATAGTTACTAGCTTCTAGAAGGCACCGGGGAAAGCTATTGCAGTGCGATCTAAGGACTACGAGCCTTTGAGGCAGCTAGCCACTACTGATCCCATTAGGGAGAGGGAGCGGGAGAAGGAGCGGGAGAGGGATTTTCCTACACCAGCTAGAGTTTCAGTTCCGAGTACAGTTAGAGATGAGGATGCTTCTTTGGCTCTAGTCCCTTATCAGCAGACTGTTCGTGCTAGCAGAGGTGAATTTTCTAGCTCTGAATCGGGGTCAGAACATGATTCACCTTTTCTTATTGAGGATGAGTAGGACCACATTATGGGTTTCACAAATTGCACGCTAAACACTCAGGTTTCGTTTATGAGTTCTGGGAGCAGGCAATCTACTTCCTCCAACAGGTTTGCCTCGCTTATTCTGCATAGTGATGATCTCTAGACACCAGATGCTGCCTTATCTGGATCAATTTCCTTGCCACCCCTGGTAAAGGGGAAAGGTCGGGGAAAGCGGGGGCTTAGGCTCAAGTGATTTTTTATCTTGTTTCTATCCCAATTCCAATGATAGGGAGTTGGAATATTAGAGGCCTTAACGGCTTCTCGAAACAACGCGCAGTGAGGAATTGGATTTACCAAACCCTGCTAAGTAAAATCTTCCTCCAAGCCCATGAAGCCCCAGATGTAACTCAAATATACCAAAAGGACTAACCATGAAGGAGAACCAAACGGGCCCAAGAGGACCATACAGAAGACCTATCATTAAGTAGTCTCCACACATGTTTAAGAATAGCCATTCTATTCCAATCTTAGATCCTTTTAATCCCCAGCCCACCTTCTCTCAATGGATAGCAAACAGAAGACCATGCAACCTTGGCACCAGAAGGGGACAAAGAAGTACCCCTCCAAAGAAATGATGCCAAAATACTCTCAATCTGTCTAACTATAGCTGTTGGCAAAAGAAACATGGATGACCAATATACTTGTATGGAGAATAGCACCAACTTGATCAGTTGTAGTCGGCCTACATAGGTCAAAGATGCCGACGTCCATAGCCTAATCTGAGATAAAATTCGCTCTAATAGAGGTCTACAATCAGAATGTCAAAGCCGGGTAGAGATAAGAGGAACCCTTAGATATCTAACCGGTAATTGGCGCAACTGGAAACCCATGATGGACTGTAACTGAATCTGCTCCTCATCTGTAACCATAGAAAGAAACAATTGGCTCTTCTCTGGATTAGTCACCAACCCAGAAATGTTGGCAAAATAATATTGTGACTTGTATCGGTGATGGTAGGGACACCATGTTATGGCGAGATTATTGGCTGCCGTAGGGACCTTTGTGTGACTTACACCCTTTTAGAACTTTGACTTCCACTGGTTTGTCATGGGATGCTCGGGCTTCAGACATTATTCGAGACGGTTTGTGGGATTTTCCTTCGGGTAGTGCCGACCTTCAGCATATCTAGGACTCAATTACAGTGCAGCCTTCAGCAAGTCTTCCTGACCATCTTGTATGGAAGGGCCACCCGTTTGGGCATTTCTCTATTGATTCAGTCTGGAATGTGTTGCGAGACAAACGGGATGTGAACTCGATTCATCATCTCTTGTGGTTTCCAGGGCATATTCCACTCCACTCTTTCATTCTCTAGCTCGCTTCTCCTGGTTAGCTTCACACCATGGATCGGCTCAACTCTCATGGTGTTATTATGTCCTCCCTGTGTGTTTTGTGCAGTTCAGCTATAGAGACCCATGACCATTTGTTTTTCAGTTGTGACTTCTCAAGTTATGTTTGGCGGGAGGTCACTACTAGGATGCTCACTACATGGCATACTCTCTCTTGGCTCCCTCTGCTCTAGTGGGCCATCTTGCATCTTAGACGCAAAGGTGACTTCAGACACCTTCTTTCCCGGTTGGTCCTCTCAGCCACTATTTATTTCCTATGGTTTGAATGGAATAATAGAGTGTTTTGTCAGCACTGTAGCTCTCACAGAGATACTGTTTTAGCTATTTGTGATCTAGTCCAGGCCAAGATTTTGGGTTTAGCACCTAAATACGAGATCTCGACCCAGCTTCATGCGATATGGTATCTTCCTGTTTAGCTTTGCAAGGAGCCTACGTGCTCCGGTTTGTGGCTTTTTTATTTATGGCATCTTCTTGTTTTGTTTTGTGGGGAGCCTATGGGCTCTTTTTATGCCGTTTGTAGCTTTGTGGGTTTTCCCATGTGTTTTTTTGACTGAGAATTATCACTCATCCTCTTGGGGTATGCCCTTCGCTTTTCTACATTTTTTGTCTCTTCTATAAAATACTTACCTTTTCCAAAAAAAAAAAAGTATAGTTGTTTTTTAGGGTTTTGGGTTTTGGGTTTTTAGGATTTAGGATTTTTAGGATTTAGGGTTAACATTTTTTAGGGATTAGGGTTTAGCGTTTAAGATTTTTCAGGGTATAGGGTTTACAATTTAAGGCTTTTTAGTGTTTAGGGTTTTTAATGTTTAGGCTTTAGGGTTAGGGTTTTTAAAGATTTAGGTTTTAGGTTTTAGGTTTTAGGGTTTTAGGTTTTTTAGGGTTTAGGGTTTTAGTGTTTAAAGTTTTTTAAGGTTTAGGCTTTTTAAGCAGGTAGGTTTTAGGGTATTTTAGGATTTAGGGTTTAGGGTTTTTTAGGATTTAGGGTTTAGGTTTTTTTTTTTTTTAGTGTTTAGGGTTTACGATTTAGGGTTTAGAATTTTTTAGGGTTTAGGGTTTTTGACGGTTTAAGGTGTAGGGTTTAGGGTTTAAGGTTTTTTTAAGATTCAGGGTTTATGATTTTTTAGGGTTTAGGGTTTAGCGTTTATGGTTTAGGGTTTTTTAGGGTTTAAGGTTTACGATTTTGGGTTTACGGAATAGGGTTTTTTAGGGCTTTGGATTTAGGGTTTTTTAGGGTTTACAATTTACGGTTTATGGTTTTTTGTGTTTATGATTTTTTAGGGTTTACTGTTCATGGTATAGGCTTTTGGGTTTAGCGTTTAGGGTTTAGAGTTGTCTAGGGTTTTGGGTTTTTTAGGGTTTGGGGTTTAGGGTTTTTTATGATTTAGGGTTTAGTGTTTTTTACAATTTAGGGTTTCAGGTTTTTTAGGGTTTACAGTTTACGGCTTAGGTTTTAGTGTTTATGGTTTAGGATTTTGGGTTTCCATCTAGGGTTTAGAGTTTAGTATTTTTTAGAGTTTAAGATTTAGGGTTTAGGGTTTTTAGGATCTAGTGTTCAGGCTTTTTAAGGATTTAGGGTTTAGGGTCTTTTAAGGTTTGGGATTTATGGTTTTTTAGAGTTTAGGGTTTAGGGTTTTTTAGCGCTTAGGTTTTATGGTTTATGGTTTTTTGTGTTTACGATTTTTTAGGGTTCAATGTTTATAGTTTAGGATTTATGGTTTTTTAAGGTTTAGCATTTTTTGTGTTGATGAATTTTTAGGCTTTAGTGTTTATGGTTTATAGTTTTGGGTTTAGCCTTTAGAATGCATATGACTAGTTACACAAAAGGGGATGACTATTTCTTATTTTTGATGGAATGATTATATTTATTTGCTTTTGCAGCACCTACTGCCCCTAGTTCCTACTCATCACCAATTCATTGTATGTGGGAGAAAGCTAGGACGACAGTGGATCTTGATCTTTAGTTATTTTGACTCGAAAACCTTCCAAGGAGTGTGCACCTATTGCTCCTAGTTCCTACTTATCACCAGTTCATTGTATGTGGGGGAAAGCTAGGACCACATTGGATCTTGATCTTCAGTTATTTTGACTCGAAGACCTTCCAAGGAGTGTTCCTTATGTTTTTCACCAATTCTACTTATAGAAAGCATCATTTCGGTGATCATGTGTATATATTTATGACCAAAAATTAAACACTGCATCATCCGACACATTTCTGGAAGGTTTAGTTCTATTATGTCATCATAACTTACTTGACTGTAGCTTTTGCACAATCTAGGCAGTCAGAACTTACCAAATCCAGAGTTGATTGGTGGAAGAAATGTATATATTATCTATTGGATTGTATAATATTTTGAATGTTACTCTATATATATCTCTAAATGATGTTATATGTGTATCAAAATTTATGTATAAAAATAAATTGCTCTAAATTCTAAAATAGGAGTGCCCTCACACAAATCCCCCACTTGTCTAGCAAATAAATAAATTTTCCTTTGTGACTTCTAAAGTATTATGATGAATTTAACATAAAATTTGAAAATATGATTTTAGTCATGCCATATTACACCAGATGTAGAACCTATCAATACAATTATTTTGTGATAATTTTATCACAAAATTTGCATAGAAATACAGGTCAACAGAAGGTATCATATCAAATTATATTTCATTGGCACATAGGTTGATTGTCCATAATGTGAAGTTAATTCATATTCCTCCCTCCTGTTCATCTTTTATCTCGTCTATACAAGGTCCTTGATTGGCCATATATAGAGACCAAAAATATGGTTCCAGGAATAATCGAGTACAAATAATTACATTCCTGCTCATCCCTAGTCCAACACAATATACAAATTAGGCACAAGATGAGAAACAAAATACCAGATGCACAAGTGGCTGACACTGAAAAAGCACACAAACTAAACTGCCAATCCCTTTGGAGAAGAGGAATGTCTATAACTTCTTTGCTATACAGTCTGATAACCTGCATTTTTCCTTCTTAGATATGTGTGGATCAAGCTTCGAAAGATTATTAACAAACATGATTGCCTTATCTCGACGATTGAGTTTACAATAGCCATCTACAATGGAGATGTATGTGTCCTGGTTTGGTTTACATCCTTGGTTGATCATGTATCGAACCATATCAATAGCCTCCACAAATGATGAATCAACTGCATAACTTGAAACGAAGGTATTGTAGGTGATTACATTTGGAACAAGGACAAAATCTCTCATTTCCGAAAGTATCCTTAAAGCCTTTTTCATCCTACCATTTCTACAATAGGCATAAATGACAGTATTATATGATATTATATAGGTTTCAATCCTTTCTCCAAAATTTCCCTTAACATATCTTCGAACTTCTCAAAATTTTCAAAACGGCTGCACATATACATCAAGCTATTGTAAGTTGTCAAGCTAGGAGTGAACCCACTTTCATTCATGAAGTTCAAGATCTCATTTGTTTTGGTACCATCTGCCTCCTGCCATAAATGGAAATCATGGCATTTAAAGTGGTTATGTTAAGGGAAAATCCTTTTTTCTTCAACTCAAAGAAGGCACGCTCTATTTCTATAAGGAGGTCATGTTTACTATTAAAAAAAACAAAGGTCTGCAAGGGCCCAACATGAAGTTCAATCAGACTAGAGAATATCTTCTCTGCAAGAGTAGGCATCCATTCAATCTCCTTGCCATTGGCATAAGCATGAAGCAAAGAACAGTATGTCAGCTCATTGGGTTTACACCGACCATCCTTCATTTCAGCATGTATTTTGTCAAACTGTTCCCAGATCCCTCCCCGAGCCAATGCTGCCAAAACAGTATTGTAGGTGGAAAGATCCGGTGTAACCCCATCTTCCAGCATTCTCTTATAAATAGCCATGGCTTGATCAAAAGAACCAGAATGACTGTATGCACCAATTAGGGTGTTGAAAGTGTCCCTTTCAATAATGAACCTGCCCTCTTCATCTCCTTGAACACACGTGACATTTCCGAGTTCATCCCATTCAGCCCAAATACTGCCAGAAGTGTGTTCCATGTAACAATGTCCAGGTTAGAATTGCTTGTCTTGATCTCATCAAAAACCTTCATCATCTCCACAAACTTTCCCCTGTTTCCATGCATCTTAATCAAAGCATTAAAAGTAAAAATATCTGGCTTGCACCTTGCACTTCTCATCTCCTCAGAAACCCTCATTGCAGACTCATCCTTCCCAGCTTTCTCAAACCCAGATAAGAGGGTGGTGTAAGTAAAAACATCAGCCTTAATCCCTATTTCCACCATCTGGTTTTTAAGCTCCATCGCCTCTTCCATCAAACCAACTCTGGCATAAGCTGATATCAATGAAGTGTAAGTCACAATACTAGGTGAACAACCATTAAACTCCATCTCCCTTAATACCTCCATGGCTTCTTTCGCTCGCCTAGACTTCCCATAAACATCAAACAAGGCATTCTAAGTAACCTTATCTGGACTAAAACCCGCTAATTTCAATTCCTCAAAAACCCAAGCTGCTTCTTCATGCAAAGAACCCCACCGACAACAACTTATAAGCATATTATAGTATATGAATCTGGGGCAACTCCGACATTCTTCATTCACTCTACTAGAGTCACAATCTTATTCTAGGGCATACCCATTTTCCCATACACATTCAAAATCACATTGTAAGTTATTAAAGTAGGTTTACACCCCTCCTCCTCCATCTTCTTGAACACCATCACAGCCTCCCTATACCTCCCATTGCTAGCATAAGCACTTATCAATGAAGTATAAGCATAAACATCAATATCAATCCCATCTTTATGCAAACTATTCAACAACGAAGCCACAGCCGAAACTTTACCTTTTGTTCCCTAACATTCTAATAATTACAACTATAACACGACCATTCAAGATAAACTCACAATCTTTATGACTCCTAAACCACTCAAACACACTCAACGCCAAGTCACATTTCTTGTAAAACCCTAAACCCTTAACAATACCCAACATATCAAAACTCAAAGCATCAATCTTTACATCTGGGTTTTCCCAATAAGACTCAAATAACTGTAACGAAACACTGCCAATATCTTTCACATCAAACAATTCATCAATTAAAGATTGGAGAAGTCGCTGACCTTTACTAGAGAGGTGGTGGTTTGACCTGGGTTTCCCATGGTTAACGTCACATGACTTCCCAATTCGGGTTCTGTTTCTAGGTATGGAAGATGTGAAGTTAAAGGGTAGTGAAGAAGTGTGCGAGGGTTTTCTTGGTGAAAGAAGTCTTGCAGAAGAGGAGTGAAAGAGGGAGGTGGTGAAGTCGTTTGTTGTTATCGTGAAAAAGGCATTGTGGATTGAGGATTGTGTTGGTTTTGGTTAAGAAAGAAAGGCTTTATGGGCCGTGGGTTTGGGAGGAGAAGAGGCAGAGGTAGATTTTGTGCCATTGAAGAGAGAGTATGTGGAAGGTTTCAGTGGATTTGAGCTTGTTGGTTTATAGATAGAGTAGCTGTTGTTTGAAGGAAGATTTTTGTTCAGGGAAAGATATGATGATATTGGGGAAGGAAATTTAACTGGCCAGACTCCCAAGTTTGTATTTAAAAAAATAATCTTCAAAATATTTTGTAATTTTTTTAAAGTTAGAAAAATTGACGTGACACACTGTAATGCCCACATTAAGGTACGCAGCTTTATTTATACCCTAATACCCTTAGTTGAATCTTGTTAAAGTTATCGTGAACAAGTGTGAAGGAAATTCTTTAAAAACATTGTTAAGGGTAAAATGGTATTTTCACTCATAATTAGATGAAAGTGTGAGGAGTGAAAAGTAGTAGAATTTCATGGAGAATGCAATGGAGATGAGGGCATTATTGTAATTGACTAAAGGGCAAAGATAGAATTTCATAGAAAGTGCAAGGGTAAAATGGGAATATAAATATATATAATTTTATGATATTAAGAGTTAAAGAAGAGAAACCCTAGCCACTCTATCCTCCATTCAAGCCATTCTCTACCCAAATTCTCTCAAATTTCTTCATTAAATTTCCAAGGAAATTCATAGGATTTTGGCTAACTTTTGATAGATTTTCAATCCTAAGCATCCAAAGGTAAGATTCTTGCGCCAAGAAGTGAGATTAAATTTTAAAGTTTTGAATTCTTATGGTTATATATGCTTAGGGTTTGAGAAGGAGGGAATTCTACCAAAGAGAGAGTATAGTGTTGGAGTTGCTCAAATTCAAGGTAAGTAAACCTAATTTGAACCTTAATTTGAGCAAGACTTTGTTGAATGAATTTTTTTGCATGTTTGTATGTGATGGTATGAGAGAATTATGGGCTGTTTTTTATGTTTATTGATGTATAAATTCTATCCATGAGAAGTAGTGTATGGTTATGTGATGATTTGGTGAAGTTGTGGAAGATTTTGTGTTGAGATTTTTGGAGTGTAGAGAAGTGAGAAATTCGGCCAGGTTTGATACCCAATTTAGTGAGTTTTTGGCTCACAATTTGGTTGAATTAGAGAGTTGTGGAAGTGTAGCCAACATGGTAGTAGCATGTGCATATGAATTGTTTGATGAAAATCCTAAGAGAAAACATGTTACCATGGTTGCCCCGTCATATCAATAACATTCTGAGTGATTTTTGAGCCCCTTACCCATCGAACTGGGTTGGGACCTAAACATAAACGTTGTAGCCCTTTCTCTAAGCTTTAAAATGAGACCAAGATCATAGCAATCCGATGTGTATAGCTCGAGATATGCCTTCCTGAATATGACCTGCTCAGAATGACTACCTCAAAAGTACCTCCAATTTATTAGTTATTTTTAGTCTAATAATCTATGATTGATTTCAAGTATGAGAATGCTGTTGGTAGAGAATACTAGTTCCCTAATGATATCTTTATATGCCATAATGCATTGTCACATTTTCATTTAGAAAGAATAGCAAAGAATGAACATATTTCCATGCACATAAACATGTATGAGAACATTAAAGAACAAAGAGAAAGAGAGTTTGGATGAATTGTAGAGAATTTCTTTTATGCATGTATATACTTATATATGAAGAATTGTTGATGGAATGGATATTGGATGATGGTCAGAATTTATCCATGAGAAGTAGTGTTTGTGTACTTGATGTTTGATGAGAGTTTGGATGAATTATGGAAGAATTGGAGTAGAATTTATGGAGTGTGAATCCTCGATAGGTTTGACGTTAATCTTGGTGTGTTTTATTCCAAATTTTGGTGGCTTAGAAGAGAGGTAGAAATGTAACCAAACTAGAGTTGATGTGTGCATATAAATTGTTTGATGAAATGTCAAAGTGAAGTGAATACATGATTATGATTATTTGATATCTTCATATAAGTTGGTAGATGGTAGAGAATGACATGTTCACATTCCATGTTGCATTACTGCATCCAAACATGTGAATCTAGAAAGAATAATAAGCATGAGCCACATGCATACATACTCATAAGAGCATTAAAGAGTGATAATCCGAGGATTATACTATTTTATTTAGGCTTTTTGGCCGGATTTTAGATACTTCTTGGTTTGTTTATGCCTGAATTGCTACTTAATTCTATATATTTTATGTTTCAGGCCGAAACGTGCATTTTGAGGGAATAATGAGTGGATTGGAGTTTCTAGACCTAGAAGTAAGCGAATCTCAGAATTTGGGAAAGTTCTGAAGCAGAGTTGAAGCACTATGAAGTTTGTTCCCATGGGAAAGCATCGATGATTGAAGATTCAAACAAGGAAGCAAGCGGAGGGCAATTCTGTAAATTCAAAATACTCCAGGAAGGTTCGTCACAGCGAAGTTTATTCTTTGCCGTGGCGAAAGAAGCTAGGCACAAGATTTACTTTAGTTCATCGCTGCGGCGAAATTCTTTCTTCGCCACAGTGAAGTCTGCGAAATTTTGTTTTCTCCAAAACACACAGTTTTATTTTAGGAAAGTTTGAGTTGGAAATCCGAGATAAAAAGGGGTCAGAAAATGTGGTGGCAGATCATTTGTCAAGGATTGAACGATCAAGTCAAGGAAGTGAAGAGGAATCCCAAATCAAAGAAACCTTCTCGAATGAGAAATTGATGAGAGTGGAAGAAGGCTTGTGGTATTTTGCAAACTACTTGTCATCGAGAGTGCTCCCAAATGGAATGACCTTTCAGTAGAAGAGGAAGTTTTTCTCTGACTTGAAGTATTATTTCTAGGAAGAACCATTTCTGTACAAACACTATGCTGATCAGATGATATGTACGTGTGTACCGGAAGAGGAGATGGAGAGTATTCTACGGCATTGCCGTGAGAGAGAAGTGGGTGGTCATTTTGGAGGAAGTAGGACAGCGGCCAAGGTCCTTCAATCTGGATTTTATTGGCCAACCTTATTCAAGGATGCCTTCCGGATGGTTCAAGAATGTGACCAATGTCGACGGATGGTACATGGAGTTCTCTCGAATCCCTGACAATGTCTAGTATAGTAAATCCACCTTATCTTATAGAGGAAATAGTCGTAAATTGCAAGAACTTCAATGAACTCAAGATCATGGGTCCTTTTGACATTCTCTTTGCTTCTATGATAGTCAAATTTCTTCCAAATTTGAAGGTTTTGAGCTTGAGATGCTCAGCAATAGTAAAGGATGCCCTGTTGCTTATATTGGATGACCTACCAAATCTAGAAGTCCTCAAAATATCGCATAGTCTTCTTATAGAAGGTCCACTTCTTTCTCCAGTGGTGCCTGAAAAAATTATTAAGAAGCCAGATAAAATTATCTTGGAAAAGGCTACTCGATTACATGAGTTCTTAACATGTATTGAGCACTCATGCATCATGTGCCAACGTACTCGAAGTGATGAAAGCTTTATGAGGTGGTACAAGTGTGAGGAAGGTCTATGGAAAATGGATGAGGCAAGGTCTCTTGCTCTTTGATTAGGTCGCTGTAGAGACTATAATTTTAATATTTTGTTTTGCTTGTATGTAATATATAGATAATATGTTGTTGAATAAGCATATATAGAATTGGTCTGTTGTGTTTTAGGTTGTCATCCTCTTAAGGCTTTCGTTTTAGGTGATCAACATTGTAATACTTGCATCATGATCTTCTCCCATGGGAAAAGTATTATCTGTTTGCATAATTATGTGCACATGCTAAAATTTTACTTTCTGTTGTTTCAAATTTATCTTTCGTTATTCGTTAACATTATTTCAAAATGAAGTAGTTTCAAACTAATACGCAATTGAGTATTTTATATATTTCAATTCATGTTATTTATTTTGTAATTGTTATTGTGAAATTCATTTCCATTGTCAGGTTTAGTATTTGATAGTGAGATTTTGAAGGAATCTTTGAGTCTCGCTTCTTTTATACTTTGATGATAAGTTATAGTGACATTGTTCAATTGAAGTGGTAATATTAAAGTTTTACTATACGATGTCGTTTTGGCTTTCTAAAACTCCTAAATGATGAAAAACATTGTCATTTAAAATGTTGTTTATACTTAAAGAAAACATGCAGAATTAATAGGTCATATAATTTTTATACCTCTATTGTCGTGCATAGTGATTAGAGCAACGACAGTTTGATACATTGCTTGCTAGTCATCTTGTTTGCAAGTTGCAATGAGTAGTTGTAATCCTCTATTTCTTCATTTTCCACAAGAAACAATGTGTTCCAAATAGTAGCGAAGCATGGTTATTATTTGCTTCTGCAAGGATCTTCAAAATGGAAAGACCTGTTGTTGTTAATGCTTTAGTTTGTATCGTTGTTTGAAGATGTTTGTAATAGCCACTACTACTCAAAAGATTATAAGGAAATACATATAAATAAGATAAAGAAATTGGGCCCAAATTTTTCTTTTATTAAACATATATACATACTCTTTACAAACATATGCATTTTTACACAAAATATATGACATATACAAAAGTCATCAAAAACAGAAGGGACAGTGTAACCACTCCTTCTCGAACGCCGACGTCCATCCGACAGTGTCCTCACCTAGGTCCTGCAAAACATAGGAAACAACGGGTGAGCACTAAAACAATGCTCAGTAAGTAAATCCTCTACTCATGCTAGCCCCGTAACTCTCTCTCTAATTCTTTCCTTACAACTCCTCATTCAATTTCTCTTTGGGTACTTCTCTCTTTTGTCTTTCTCTTTCCCTTAGAATCTTTCCTTTTAACTCTTCATAAATCACGACCCCATCTTACTGGGGGCACGGCCGGGACTCACTCCCACTCTTGATCTCTACTCATTCTAGCCGATCGGACTCGGTTATGCATGGATTCGGAACCCTTGGCCATGTGAGTGAATAATCTCTCTCTCTCGGGTACTCGGGTATACCCTCATCCACATCACTCTCACGGGCTACACCACTTCTCTATCTGATACTCATGCCGCTCTCTCAATGCGCGTACATGCGGGAATACTCTACCCATACTCACGGGTTCCCCATCGCACAACCTACTCTATTCTCTTTCTCTTAAGAGAGTAGCTTATACTCATATTCTATACTATATCCAAGCTACATCTTACTGCTTAAGTGCATAAACAAAGGTGTAGAGCTATCTCATGCTCCCTAATGCCCTAATGAAATGCCAATTACAAAATTCCTCAAAACGTCATTCTGCACCAGTCACACTAAAACGGCCATAACTTATGCTATACACCTCGGATTACTACGGTTCTGGTCTCGTTTCAAAGCTTAGAAACAGGGCTACAACTTCTCAGTTTTGGTCTCAGCCCAGTTCGAACCGTAGATACTCAAAAATTACTCCGAAAGTTCGGCAGTGACAGGGCAGATTTCACTTAGGCATTTCCTCAACATCTCATGTGCATATACACCCTACGAAAATTACTACTAAACTTCATTTTTCTAGTCATCCAAATTGGGGAAAAACTCCCTCAATTACTCATAATCCCTGTCAAGAAAAGCACTCCCAAAAAGGATTACACAACATCTCTCAAACTTCTCTCAACTCCATTCTCAATACACATATCAACAACACTTCTCATATTTAATCAATCCCAACTACTAAGACTAAGCACACATCTCATCTCAATTTTCAGTAGGTTACCATGTACATACATAATTAAAATAAGTCTCTACTCAAAGCTTAGTCATAACTCAACTTGGTTGGATTTACTTACCTTGTGCAAAGATGGCTTCTTTAGCACTTTTCCTTCATTTGTGGGCTTGTCTCTTCTCTACAACTCAAAACAACCACAAGGACAGAAACAACCCATAAGCTTCACTATATATAAAAAAATTCACATCTAAAGCATGAATTCTTACCTTAGGAAGCTTTAATGAAATCTCTACTCAAAACCCCTCTACATCCCTTAGAACTCTTGGAAAATTGGGTGGAGAAATTGAAGAATATGGGCAATGGAAGAGGCGGTGGAATGAAGATGAGTAAGGGCTTTCTCTACACTTTACTCTTTTTAGTTCATATTAAAGCTCATTTCCCATTTTGCCCTTGTCCTTCTTGAAAATTCCATCTATCCTTTGATCCTTTACAACTACACCCCCATACAAACACAATCTCTACTAAATTTCCTTTCATTTTACTCCCCACTTTTCCTACTAATTAGGGGTAGAATGGTCATGTGTCCCAAAAGAAGAATTCTCTAGAAAACTCAAGAATCTTTTTTTAGGCTCTTCGCCGCGGCGAAGAATTTTTCGTCGCCTCGGCGAAATAGGGCAGAACCTACCTGTAATCAACTCTCCCTCCTCGCCGCGGCGAACCTTCTTCTTCGCCCCGGCGAAGATTGGATTTCCAACTTACCAAAACTCAACCAATTCAAGGCAACAATTCAACATACAAACTCATTTAAGTTGAAACAATAAACTTTTACTAATACAACAACTCTTAAATACGTACCCAGTGGGATATTACAATGTTTCTTCTATGTAAGAGTCTTTTACGTTTGTTGTTCGTTTAGAGATTTGCATATGTAATTTGTAACAGACGATTGTTCAAAAGAAATACAATTAATCATTCAAAAAATTGATCGAATGAAAACAATCACTCAATCTAACAATTAACAAAATACCAGATGTATTGTTGACACCAATCAACAATTGCGATGATCTACAACTGAACATGTCCCTCTTTTATAACCCCTTATTTAGACCTTCCGAATACCAACGCAATTAAATACGAATTCAATATGAAGAGAGTTTTCCAATGTCAATACAATGCAATAAGTAATATGATGAGAATGCAAAATGTCATTTAACCCCCTTAATGTCTAGTCTTTTCGACTTATTTGCTGCCTAAATATACTCATTATTATCTATTTTATTTGGATGAAAATGGAGCGTTAATTGCAAAACGGAATAATTAAGTGAATTAGGACAGTCTCGATGTTGTTTCATAATCTGGGCATACGCTCTCATCCAAGCTCCGATTGAGATGATTCAAAATGCTGTGAACTCTAAGAAAGAGATCTACACTTTCATGTTTTGAGTTTGGAGAGATACTCACTGCATCAAGGTTGTAATCGAGCTTGAAGTTGACGCATCTGCACTGGACGTTCGGAACATTCTACCTTGTCAGGCAATTCAAATAGGCAGATTTTTATTGGGATTTGAAGGCCTTTGCACGAAAATTACAGCTGGACACACCATTTTCCTATTTTGTATTAAGACTTTATTTTATTTTCAACTACTCAGATTAGGATGATAAGGTTATTTTGGGATTTTATAATATTTTTAGGAGATTTAGATTTAGTAGAATTCAAATTCGAATTGGATATTGGAGAGAAGATCAGATTAGGGATTACAACAGATATCACACACGCCTCTCTCTCTCTTTTTGGGATTTTCGTTTGTCCTTGGAATATTCGGATGGCCATGAGTGGCTAATTTTTAACTTGTCAAGGAAACGAAGGCCTTGAAATCAATAAACCGTGAGATCTAATCTAGTTTTTTTTGTGTTCAATTTTTGTGTTTGAGTATTGGATGTTCTTCTGTGCCTAATTTATGATTGTTGCATTTAATTAATAGAAGCCTACTAGTTTTTAATTGTTGCAATCTACTGGTAGTTAGATATCAAATCCGTAATTGTTTGATTCCTCTAACTTGTGAAGCAATTAGGGTTAATAATTTGCTGTGTCAGGAATTAGTAATCTTAAGAAGAACACTCGACTAAATTAAATACAACCGCTTGAGTTTGTGTTGTTTAGCTTCATCGATTTCTCTAATTCTTAAGGCTGCCACTAGATTAAATCTTTAGCGCTTGTCTAGGGTTGTTTAGTGGTAAGATTAATTAAGATCGCTTGTTTCCTAATTAATTACAATTAAGGAGAGATAGGAAAATAGTTCCAACGGTGAATATTCAAAGTAAGAATTGATTTACTTTTGCATTAATGATCAGTTGTAAGATTCCGACGGTGGATGTTGACAGAGACCAAGTTTCGTTATTTTGATTAATTTAGATTTGAATTGCTTTTGTTTTTCCTGAGATTATTTCTGTTTTACTAAAACCCCCCTCAGCCTTGTTCACATAACATAAAATATGGCTAGACACTCTCCGTGGGAATGACCCTGACTCACACTACTACATGTGTTTTTAGGTTTTAATTCTGGGTGCCTACGACAGCACGCCATAATACCAATCCAATACACCTGTATACTTGTTATTAATTCACATATTTGGAATGCCAATGCAATGCACCTGTATTATTATTGTTATCAATTATTAATTATAAATGACGCAATAAATACCATCCAACGTGTCAAGATAAAGCAATTTGACTCTCCAATGTGTCAAAATTGGGCAATCCTAGATCTTCCAAAATGTGCCACACGACGAACAATCCGCATGGGTATTCATGGCGAACAACTAGCATGGGTATTCATGAATCTTGATTTTTCACTTCAATTTGTATGTAAGGGATGAACAATTTATTTATATTGCTGAAAGGTAACGTTTTTTATGTTTTTGTTTAAAACCTTGCTGAAAGGTTATTTTTTTTTTATTCTCGCTGTTTATTGATCGAATCTTCTCAATTGTCTTTGGTACCAGTGATCATCATCTTTAATTTTTTTTTTTTCACAGTGAACTGGGAAGTAATCTACCATATATTTGTAAGTAATTGATCTACCATATGCAGCAGAAAACAAAAATTCAATCGGTAAATTAATTACCTTTCTTTGCCTAGATCCGAGTATAGATTATACCGTTTACATGTTTATAGACAAAAATCTGTATAATAGAATACTTACGTATGTTTGGAGGCTCGTTCGAATATCTCTGATTTCAGACAGGAATACTATTCACAGTTACTGTTCACATGATTTTTCGCCAATCGATCCAAAGTAGGATCACACTCACATAAGTCCACACGAAGATAATCTGCAGAACCCTTGATTATTTTGCTAGAACAATCAAGGGCTTCAAGAATAAAGATAGAAGAACAAGAAAAGTTTTCTTCTTGAGAGAGAGAGAGATAGGGTGGCTAGGGTTTTAATTAATGAATAAATCTTTCCTATATGTTTTAATTTTTAAGTTGCACTTATATAGTGTAACAATTAAAACCCTATTCCACTTAGGAATAGCCATGGGCTCCAACCCTAGTTCACCCTTGCAACCAAACATACCCTTTATGGTACTTTAATTAATTAATTATTATTATAATTAAAATCAATTAATATATATAATAATATACAGTAAAACCTCTCTATAGTCATTATGGTGGGACCAACTAATTTTATTACTATAAGGAGGTTATACTTAATGGAGGTGTAGTTACAAAAATTGTAGTTTTGATTTCTTATTTTTTAATTCACGTTTTAGTAATACAATACTAGGATTTCAATTCATATTTTAGTAGTATTAGGATTTCAATTCAGCGCTTCAATTGCCTACTTTTGAAATGGATAAAAGACCGTGTCGTGGAACCAGCAAAGATAAGTGTCATTGATGGAACTATAAATGCAGTTGATGCATGGTGAATTGATGTGAAGCCACAGACAATTGCCAATGGTTTTAAGTATTGCAAAATTAGGACCCCCGATTTCGATGAATTGCAAGTTACAAATGAAGTGGACGAGAAAAATAAAAGAGTCATTGCAAAATTGAGTGATCAGATTCAACAATTTCACTACACTAATCGAATGGATATTAATGTCTTCCTCGATCATCCAAATGAGAAACAAATCGTGTATGCTTTAACTGAAAAAGAAATCATTGCTACAATTAGACAAGAAGATAAAGGAAATAATCCTAAGGATGATAGTACAGAAATACAAAAAGTTTCATGTCATAAAGCTCTAAACATGCTTAAGAAGCTAAAAATATTTTAGCTTCAACAAGAAGGTGTCTATGCTAGCAAGTTATTACATACTAGCAATGTAAAAGATGTGGTAACAACTCTAAAATATAAATCATTGTCCCAAACAACTTTAGATAAATATTTTATTTCATCTTAAACCTTTAATGTAACATGACATATATTTTTTGGTAATATACAGATAATTATTATTATGTGGATGCAACCTTCCTTAAGACGGGAATTAGAAAAATTATAACTTATTACAATGTAAAGTTTATTCTTATTTATAACTATCCCAAATGGGGACTAGAACTTTTTATGACTATGTAGAGTTTACTCTTATATAGAGTATCACTATATAGAGGTTTTACTATATTAACATTTAATTAATAATAATAATTCATTTAAATATATAAATAGATATATTTAAATATAATCTCACTAATTTAATTTTAATATTAAAATTAAATACAGGCAACAGCCTCAGCAAATTTAATTGCATTGTGAGATTGCCAAAATACCCATTCGTCCTAAAAGACGAAAATACACTTCTCATAAATTGATTCTTAAATTATCTTCTAAGTGTGTGACCCGTAGGCTCCTCATCATATCAATAGTGTGTAGTATCATGATTAACACCAATTAATCGTCTCACTACACACAAACTAAGATTGGCCCCTAGCAAGACATCATGGCCACCCGATAGATTCGGATTCACTGAAACCGCAACCTGTCAATGGTATGGTTACCGTGCAATCAAATTCTTTCATCAACTGTTATCTCATCGGGACTAAGGTACATAAATAGTGTCAACCTCAGATATCCTAGACATGTTTGTATTCAGTTACTGGACCAATGACAGGAATATTAAATTGGATTGAGCATCAACTCAATCCCACTATGGCCACAGATTTAGTGTCATTGCCATTTACTGAATTACCTAGTGAGATAACTTCTCTCGTACCCAGGAGTGATGAATCCTTTGTCGATCCACCATAGTCTTGATACACTTCTCAATGTAGCCAGTCACTATCGTATTGATAGCTCTGAATAGAACTACATTGGGCTAGTGTCAAACTACACCAATTGGTGCACAAGGCGCTCCGGTGGTCTCAAGTCTAAGGATCACATGCACCACCATCTATTAGAGGATCTAAATCCATAGACACTAGGGTTACCATCCATATGGAAACCTCTGGTGGGTCTGTCTAGTGAACTTGCCTCTAGCAAGCACCCATGCGTTGCACCAGGTTGTTGACAAATAACCTTGACAAGTGAGATCAATCATTGCCTTTCAACATGGTCATTCAATACTATGATAGTCTTACCGTATTATCTGCGTCCTTGGTCACAATAATATTAGGGCTATGGATGTTTCTAGAATGGCCATCATATGTGATCATAGGTTTCTCACTATCAAGATTTGAAACACTTGATACCCTTGTCATAGTTCTACCATCCTAAGGACATATATCATTACATACATGATATAGAAGAATATGCTTTTTATTGATAAATAAACATTTATTATAGAGTCAATTTTACAATAATTAATTGGCTCTAAGGCATCTACTCTAATAATATTGTTGTCTGCAGATGCCCGCAGCTGAGGCGCCTTGTTATGCCAGCTTGGAACAGAATAAAAAAGGGCATAATCTGTAAGTCCATTCGTACATAGAGATGTCTTCAATCTCTGACAATGCCTAATATAGCAAATCCCCTTATCTTATAGAGGAAATAGCCTTAAATTGCAAGAACTTTAGTGAACTAAAGGTCATGGGTCTTTTGATTTTCTCTTTGCTTCTATGATAGCCAGATTGCTTCCAAATTTGAAGGTTTTGAGCTTGAGATATTCAATGATATTTAAGGATGCCCTATTGCTTATACTGGATGATGTACCAAACCTGAAAATCCTCAACATGTCACAATGTCTTCTTATAGAAGGTCCACTGTTTCCTCTATCGTTGCCCGAAAAAATTATTAAGAAGTTAGATAAAATTATCTTGCAGAACGCTGCTCGATTACGTGAATTCTTAACATGTACTGAACCCTCGTGCATCATCTGCCAGTGTAGCCGAAGTGATGAAGAATTTCTGAGGTGGTACAAGTATGAGGAAGGCCTATGGAAAATGGATGAGACAAAGTCTCTTTCTCTTTGATTAGAATAGTGTAGAGACTGTAATTTATTGGTTAGAAACTACAATGTATGTACTTCTTCTTCACATGTTGTTTTGCTTGTATATAATATCTACATAATATGTTCTTGAATAGGCATATATAGAATTGGTCTGTTGGGTTTTAGGTTGTCATCCTCCCAACACTTTTTTCTTAGTTCGTCAACATTGTAATACTTGCGTGACGATCAACTCCCATTAGAAAAACATCATCTGTTTGCATGATTTTGTACATATGGTCAAATTTCACTTCCTGTTGCTTTAAGTTGATCAATACACAATCAAGTGTTTTATCTGTCATTTACATTCTTAGAATTAAATTACAAGGATTTCTCTATTTTTAATTTATTATATTTCTCTATTTACATTTTTTCCACCTTGAATTGGAAATACTGTTTCTGATTCATGTTATTTTATGTAAGGAATTGTTATTGAATTTGAAAGTCTATTGGTTCTTTAAACGTTAGTGTCAAATTCATTAGTATTGTGAGATTAAGTATTTGATAGTGAGATTTTGAAGGAATATTTCATTTTCCTTCTTTTATAGTTTTATATTAAGTGGCACTTATTGCTCGGCTCAAGTGGTAATATTAAAGTTTTATAGTGCGCTGTTGTTTTGGCTTTGTAAAATTCGTAAGTACTGAAAAACGTTGTTGTTTAAAATGTTGTTGATATTTAATTACTTGAAGTAAATTTTGGGATTCAGGGTTTTCTCTATCAGTTTCAACATTAAGAGCATTTGTCCCAGTTTGTTTGTCACATTTTCTACATCCGTCTTTTATCGTTGACTAAAACTGAGATAAGTAAGTACATTTTCTTTAGTTACAGTGACAATGTCGTTTTTTATTTTCCATTGGTCTAATTAATTTGTCATTGATTTTAACTTTGATTAAAATGCATGTTATTCTTACATAGCTCTGAGATTTGTTATTATTGTTATAAGAAGCTGTTCTTAGATAGTTGTGCTGATAATTTATTGTATTTGCCTTGTTTATTTGTTTCTTTAGTAGTTGTGTTGTAGATTATTATGTCGATCTTTTTACTGCTGAAATTTGTGTGTTTTTTATTACGATTTTGTTTGTTCTGCTGTTATGGTAGTCATATTGCAGATTATCTTGTTAGTAAATCTACTGCTGAAGTTGGTGTTTTTCTCGTTATGATTTTGTTTGTTCTGCTTGGGTTGTTTATCTATTGTCCTGGTAGTCATGTTGTAGATTATCTCGTCAGTAAATCTATTGCTAAAGTTGATGTTTTCCTCATTATGATTTTGTTTATTATCTCATTGTATTTAGTATATATTGTAATACTGTCATTGTTTTATGAATCCATGTTATGAAATGCGAGTGGTATATTATCTTGTTGTGTTTAGTATATATTGTAATATTGTCATTTGTTTTTATTGTAGTAATGGCTCCAAAAAACTTGATGAAATTTATTCGAAGACTTGATTCTAAAGTACTATATAAAGCATGATCAAGTAGTGATTCTAAGTCCGAATCGTTAACGCCTATACAGACTTTTATTTTACCTGCAATCAGTCTCCAATCCTGTGAAACCTGATCCTGGTTCCTGCCATGTTAAACTGACTGAAGAAAAAGATAATCAGTCAGAAGAAATTCCATTACCTCAAGTGGTGAAACGGCAGAAAACTTGTTAGCAACGGGGTCCAAATACAAATTCTAAATGTAAATGGAAAAATCTTTGTAAAGAAGATCTAGACAGCAAAACTTTTAGTCTAAGGAAAGAGGTAATGTTTTTTCACTGTATCATGTGAATATATACTTATGGCATCATAATGTTAAGGTGGTTTCATTGTTTTTGAAATAGGCTTATGAAGGTTTCTTAGAAATCAGAGAACATTAGCTTGTTTCAGAAGATGTGGTCACAGATTTGACAAAACAAAATGAAGATGCAATTGCTGAGGTTTCCAGATTGAAAGAACAGTGGAAAACATCAAAGGATGCATTTGAAAAGGCCAAAACTGAATTGAAACACTGTCAAGAATCATTTAGAAATGTTGAAGAGTCTTTTGCAAATGAGCGGTAGCAAAAGGAAGTCTTTAAAAAGAAAAGTTATGAATTGTCTGAAGAAAATAATAACATTAAATCTTTAATTGCACAAGCTGAGAAAGATGAAGAAGAGGCCTATGATTTGGTGTCATAAATGTTTTTGGCCACCAGAAGAGCTTATGTCAAAGAATTTAATGTAATATTCCTTCTAGCTAGTATGTTCTTTGGAAAAATATAAGTAAAACTCACTAACATGTTATAGAAAATATATATGCATATACGAACGTAATAGTAGGCCCAAATTAAATTTGACTTTATATACAAATCTCTACATTAAGTACAAGATAACAAAAATAAGTGCAAAGTAATCTCAGCTAGTGGTGCCATTCTTGTCTGCTACTTGACATTCCTCCCGACCGCATCTCATCTATTACTTGAAAAACAGTGAAATCAATAGAGTGAGCACTAATTGTCAGTAAGTAAACCCACAATACTTCTATTCTTTCTCCGTTACTCAGATCCTGGATTTTCTTTCCTTACACAAACTTCTCAATTCTTCTCTGCCCTTTCTAAGATTCTAGTTTCTCACTTAGTGATATATAAGCACAAATAGGGAAACTAACTCAAGATAGTAGAAATGGCATGATGCATATGCACAAATGCATAAACCTTTTCAACGCATTGCATTTTCTTTTTTGTTTTTCTATTTTCTTTCTTTTTCTGCATTTCTTTCTTTTTCTGTTTCTCTTCTTTCTTTTCTGTTTCTATTCTTTCTTTTATGTTTCTCTTCTTTCTTTTATGTTTCTATTCTTTCTTTTCTGTTTCTATTCTTTCTTTTCTGTTTCTATTCTTTCTTTTCTGTTTCTATTCTTTCTTTTCTATTTCTCTTCTTTCTTTTATGTTTCTATTCCTTCTTTTCTATTTCTCTTCTTTCTTTTCTGTTTCTATTCTTTCTTTTCTGTTTCTCTTCTTTCTTTTCTATTTTTCTTGCTTTTCTATTTCTCTTCTTTCTTTTCTCTTCTTTCTTGCTTTTCTATTCTATTCTTTTCTTTTCTTTTCTATTCTTTCTTTGCCGATCGAACTCGGTTGAGGCATGGATTCGGAACCCTGGTCGTGTGAGTGGGTACAGTCCTCATCTATATGCACTTCTAACGGACTGTACAAATTCTTCTTTCTTATTATGAGGCCGCTTAATTAAGGTGGCGTGCATTTAGGTATGCTCTGCTGGGTACAGTCCTCATCCACATGCACTTCTAATGGACTGTACAAATTGTTCTTTCTTATTCTAAGACCGCTCACTAAAGGTGGCGTGCATGTGGGCTATTCTTCTTCTCGGTCACTTACGGGTTCCCCATCGTAACAACCTTCTCTTCTCTTCTCTTTTTACATTTCTTTAAATAAATTTCAGATTTGAACTTCTTTAATTATATTCTTTAGCGGATGATTCTACAATTTATTTCTTTTCTTTCTTTCTCTTTATTCTTTTATGTTCTCATATATGTGTATGTGCATGGAAATATGCTCATTCTTTGCTATTCTTTCTAAATGTGAATGTGAGAATGTGAGAATGCATTATGGCATATAAAGATATCATTAGGGAACTAGTATTCTCTACCAACAATATTCCCATACTTGAAATCAATCATAGATTATTAGACTAAAAATAAACTAATAAATTGGAAGCATTCTTGAGGTAGTCATATTGCACATGTCATATTCAAAAAGGCATATCTCAAGTTTCACAAATCAGATTGCTATGATCTTGGTCTCATTTTAAATCTTAGAGAAAGGGCTACAACTTTTATATTTAGGTCTCAACCCAGTTCGATAGGTAAGATGCCCAAAAATCACTCAAAAGGTCACGAATTTGACAGGGCAACCTTGGTAACATGCCTACTTTAAGGCTTTTCTATACCTATTTACCTCCACTTACTCACTAACCTTTCCTAACCATTCTCCCCTGTGAAAACATGTTAAAAGATCAATAATAGACAATCAAACTTCAATTCTTGCCTTCCTCTAACCCTTTCTTCATTAGGCTTTAGCCAACTCATGCATGCAATTTCTCTTTGGATTTTCATCAAACACTTCATATGCACATGCAACTACCATGTTGGCTACACTTCCATAACTCTCTAATTCAACCAAATTGTGAGCCAAAAACTCACTAAATTTAGTATCAAACCTGGCCGAATTTCTCACTTCTCTATACTCCAACAAATTCATCACAAAATCTTCCACAACTTCACCAAATCATCACATGACCATACACTACTTCTCATGGCTAGAATTTATACATCGATAAACATCAAAAACAGCCCATAATTCTCTCATACCATCACATACAAACATGCAAAAATTCATTCAACACAAGTCTCGCTCAAATTAAGGTTCAAATTAGGTTTACTTACCTTGAACATGTGAGATCACTTCCATTTTGCTGAAAATCTCTTCCTCTTGGACCTAGATCATATAGAAACCATAAAAATTTAAAAGTTTAAAGTTTAATCACACTCCTTTTGCTAGAATCTTACCTTAGGATGCTTTAGGATTGAAAATCTATCAAAATCTAGCCAAAATCCTATGAATTTCCTTGGAAATTTAGTGAAGAAATTTGAGAGAATTTGGGTAGAGAAATGGCATGAATGGAGGGGTAGAGTGGCTAGGGTTTCTCCTCTTGAACCTTATTTCCATATATTATATATATTATATTATATATCTATATATAGTATATATATTATATATATTTATATTTATATTACTATTTTACCCTTGCACTTTCTAAAAATTCCATCTATGTCCCTTAGTCATTTACAAGAATGCCCTCATTTTTATTATCTTCTCCATGTTATTCTATTTCTTTTCACTTCCCACTCTTTCATCTAAATATGAGTGAAATGACAATTTTAGCCGTAATAACATTTTAAAGAATATTCTTCACACTTGTTCAAGATAACTTTAACAAAATTCAACTAAGGGTATTAGGGCATGAATAAAGCTACGTACCTTGATGTGGGCGTTACATTTAAGCACAGATTCCCAAATGAAGATTCTAGTTTTTTAGAGACAATTGTGTTGAAAATTGAGGAGATGTCGTCTAATTTTGATTATATTGATTGCAATGTTGTTGTACCTTTCTCTGGTCCACTTAATAACACTTCTGTAAATATTTAAACCGTTTGTTAAACATTTTCACAATATTTTGTCAAAATTTGGCTCACAAGTGTTTATAATCGTATTATTATCATGGACGTGGATGTATTCAGCTGATGGTAATTTTTGTGTATGTGAAACAAAATCTCCAGTTTATGTAATTCTATAAATATTTAAACTGTTTAATTGTAATATTAATGTTAAATATCTTGATGACGCCTGTCACGCGATAATTTATGTGTGTAAAAAATATGTATTTATAACAGATAATACATTCAATGTAGTGTTCATCGTATCTAACAATAATAATATAAAACATATAAATGTCTTTGTATCAAGTAAATTATATTACTGCATTTATTTAAACATTTAATGTGACCTTTTCATATTCATATAAATATGTTTAATTTTTCACATCAATCTCTCAAATCAATGTCTTATATTATATACAATGGATCAATCTGTTCTATTATAAACAATGATTCATATAATATAGAACATATTAATCCTTATAGTTAAAGACTTCTTTGAAAACAATATTTGTCAATGTCTCCACCGATTCATCGTCTTGTAGGGCTAGTAGAATCCTGATACCTTGTCTCGAAGTTACTCTTGATAGTGCCATGTACAATTGACCATGTGTAAAGACTTGATGGTTCATATACAATTCTACAATTTTGAGTGATTGACTCTGGCTTTTGTTTATTGTCATACATAAGCTAACTGTCACAGGTAACTATCTGCTCTTCAACCTGAAAGGCCACTTCATATCTACATTTGACATTATTATTCTGGGAATTGTGACAATATCTCTAATGTTTGACCCGATGATAATCGTTGCTTGTATGGACCACTTTTCTAAATGGGTTACGATCAATTTGGTTCCATTGCAAAGACCATTAGATTGATTGCAACAACATAATTGGAGTGCCAATTTTCATATGCAATTCATGTTTGGGCATGCTAGAACACATAAGAGAAATAAGAAATTCGGTGGGATAGATAATGTCATCATTGTTTGAGATACCTGCTACTTTGCAAGTGCTATCCAAGCTTAAATACGTCTTTCCATATGTTGGCAGGCTCTGGGTGATATAGTCATTCAATCTATGTACTGTCTCATTTTTGGGTGTCAATATTGCTCTCCCTCTCTCATATAATAAATATTATTTGTCTGAGCAACTAAATCTGGAAAAACAACATTCATAATTGTTTCTTCGTGACTGGTATGTTGATCGATTCTCAAGTCTTTAGGTATTTGGATGTAACTTTCATCTTCTGCAACATCCCTTCCTTCCCTGATACTAAGTAGCCATTCATCAAAAGCCTTCAAGTTATCCAATTCTGTTGGGTTCACCAAGTTTGTCTTCAACCTCATGTTCTTTGTAAGTGTCAACACTGTTACATGTTTCCAAAGGGTAGATGACAAAAACAGCTTTCCTTTTGGTATTACTGGTAGAATTTGTCTGAAATCATGTCACGACCCAATCTAACTGTGGGCCCAGCTGGGCCAGATCACAGAGCATGCCCACTATTGTGAACACTCTACTCAGTATTGTTCCCCCCTTAAGGGATTTATTTCGCCTCCCCCATGGCTCGAACCCATGCCCAAGGGACTATAGGCAAATAGGAAGCACCATGAGTACCATCAGGCTAGCTTATAGCCCCTTGGGCATGGTTTCAAGCCATGGGGCAGGCGAAAGAAATCCCTTAAGGGGGGGGGGGGGGGGGACAGTACTGAGTAAAATGGTCACAAGAGTGGGTGCTTTGTGATCCCCAGTCGGGCCCACAGTTAGATTGGGTTGTGATAGCCTGATGGTACTCACCATGCTTCCCAATTGACTATAACCCCTTGGTCTTGGGTTCGAGTGGTGGGGAAGGCAAAAGAAATCCCTTAAGAAAGGGGGGGGGGGGGGGGGGGAGATATCCTGCCACGTAGGGAGCTGTGTGAACTCCATGGCCGGACCCAGCAGCAGTAGCGGTTGTGGGCCGTTACAAATCACCTCCCAAGGCAACGGTGAGGCCTCCAAATTTTCTATCTACGTTTGATTGATAGTTTTCAGATAAAATATCTTTCAGAGTTTTGTCAAAAGCTTTAAAGCAATACTTGTTTGCCATGGGTGCTTCATCCCAAATGATCAAAGCTGTTTGCGCAAGTAGTTTTGCCAATTGTGTCCCTTTTTTGATATCACATGTACTCTCCTCAGTGATATCTAAAGGAATTCGAAAACGTGAATGTGTTGTTCTTCCACCGGTTAGAAGCAATGTAGCAATTCCTAATGTAGCTATGGCAACTACAATTTTACCCTCGGATCTTAATTTGGCCATGATTTTTTACCATAGGAAGGTTTTGCCTGTTCCACCATGTCCGTAAACAAAAAATGGTGTTCCACTTTAATTGTTGACAGAATCAAGGATCGAATCATATACACGTCTTTGGCCATTGTTGAGACCCTTGTATAAATCACTATGCACTGTTTTCATGTTGTCGATATCATAATCTAGTTCTTCAGAAATTAATCTATTCTATGAATTCTAAAAAACGAAACAGCCTGGAATTGGCATTCCAGGGAAATCAACCAAGGATTTTCCTCCCTTTTTCATGAACTCATCAATCTCGAACAATGCATGATTGTGAATATGTTAGTGCATCTCAATTCTATCATCTGCATTTTCTATTTAAGAATGTAGGGAATGTCTTTATATAGGCGTTCTGCATTTTCTCTCCACAAGTCTCTTGGACTTACCACTTCATTATATACAAGAATAGTTACAAAGAGCTGTCTTAACTATCTTCCGGTAGCCCACGTTGATGCTTCATCCAAGCAATCATTCCACTCTTTATCATCATCGAGCAACCCTGATGCATAACATGCATCTTTGAATATAGGGAATATTTCTCCGTTGACAGTTCAAATATCTTCAAATGATGTTGCTCCTCTTACTAAGTTTAGAAGCATTCGAAAATAATATTTCTCACCACTACTTAGAAATTCAAAATACACCCTGCCAATACACCTTGATTTTTGTCCTGGGGACCATTGTCTTTCTGTATCCTTCCTAACCCATTCACTCGGAAAATCAGGATAAGTCAATGATCTTGCATAATGGTATCATTGATTACACTTCATCCATTCAGTCAATTTTGTTTGCGTAACAACCTTGCTTTCCAAAAGTTGAACCAAACAATTACTTGGATCGAAAATAACTGTTTGTTTGTTCTCTAAATGGAATGGCCATCTTTCAACAATTGGTTCTCTGTAATAGATGTCAAACTTAAATATCCTCCAACAAGCTTCCATAGAAGAGATATATCTATAATTTTTTTGATTGAATTACTTAATATCGTATTTATAACAAATATCAACAAACATTATAAAAACATGATATTTGATGTATTTTTGTAAATACCTACAGTCCAGATATGCCTTTACTTCATCTTTGTCCTATAAAATCTCCCATTGATTGTTCTATTGACCATTGTTTTGAATTTCCATAGAAACTCTCATTCTGTCTGGCCCTTTGTTGACATACTTGAATAGATACTTGATTGATCTATGTTGATTACATATCTCAATATTTATGCAAGCATCAAACTTAACCAAAAGATTCTTATTATAAGAAACAACAAAACGGTTATCCAGTTTTATACCCTTTTTCTCAACAAATGCTCCATTATTCCGTCTTCTATACATTGGGTATTTGTTGTCATTCATAGATGTTTCATTGACAAATTTCTTCAGAAAATGTTTTTTACATCTTCCTCTTTCCATTCATGGTGAATTCTTGTTAACATCACAGCATGGACCGTGGATCATGTGATTCTCCATAGCTGCAAAGGCAACACCATCAGTTTCCTTATTTGGAATTTTGGTAGAAACTATTTCATCTATTTTGGATGCCAACGGATTCATATATTGGGAATGTAGAAAAACCAATATATGAGCATGTGGGAGGCATCTCTTTTGGAACTCGATAGTGTAGATAACTGACAGAAACAATTATAACGTGTTCAACAATACTTGGTAGAACATAATTTCATGTCATAAATTATCAACGAACTACAATTTGTTAAAAAAAGTAGAAATATTATTTGTTGGAATACTTACTTGCCACTGTTTCACCAAATTATTCACCTTTTTTAATCTCGGATTAGCTCAAGCAATTTGATCTCAAAAACTCTGCAAATTGCAATTATTCTACTTTCTTGATCACATTGTCTAATACAATTCTGTAGATATTGTATCTTCGGCCACTTGGGATTATAGGTGAACGTCAGAAAAATATCTAGGTATCCATAACATTTGCAGATTGCCATTGCATCTTGATAATTCTGAACACAATATCGGGGACTACCAGTGTGAGATGAAGGGAGCAACGTAGATTTCCCTAGATGTTGTGCATTAACATCATCCTTTAAAATGGCATCCATCAACCCACTGTACAAATCACTCCTCAATTTTTTCTGATTGTTTCTAATCCAACGAAATCTTTCCTCTTCAGCAGCCATATATGCATCCACAATAGATTGCTGCAATAATCTACCTGATTTCAATAGAGTATGCCCTTCACATAATCTATACTACAATCGAAATGCATAATATTCTCTCATGCTTAGCCTGTTTCTTTTTGAAGACTTTTTGTCAGGAAATAATATTGGATAACTTAATGCCATAAAGCTTGGATGCAAGTAAGAAATTCTTTGAAAACACTTTTCGAATGATGAACAATCACATCTTTTCTAGTTTCTAAAATTCCAATATCACCAACAATTAAACCTGCAATTTCAGATGCAGTTGGCAAATTGTATTGTCTTCCATCCTTTTCCCTTTTCATTTTTAACTACAAATGCACATCTCTAATATCATTCCAATGGATATGGTTCTTGACAGAACAAAAACTTTTAACCAATTCATTGTTCGCATCAAACATCAATTGCAATTCCTGTACTAATTCCCTGTCAACAGTATCATTAGTTGTACTACCTCATACAGAATTTAATCTATGATTTGTTTCATACTCTGTTCATAAATATAAAACTACGCAAACTGAGGTTTCCTTCCTTCAAGTGGAAGTAACAATCCTATTTGGTGGTAATTCTGTCCGCAGAGTTTGAAAACGTATGGACCACCCCCTTTGTTAACCTCATTGTCAACATGCCCTCCTATTGATGTAAATGAGAACAATGAATTGTATATTCTTATTTTACTCTTGAAACTAATCCCTTTGTTACCACTGGACACATCTAATAAACCTTTTAATAGTTCTAGTGGTTCTTTCAATAACGGCAACTGAACTTTGCCATCCATACAACATAATGAAAACAAAGGGATGGCTGGCTCTTGGTTCTTAACAGTTCGCTCTTCTTACCACATGACTGATCCACAATGAATGCACTTGTAGTATGGTTCACCAAAGTTCCAGGACTCTTTTTCCACTGTGTAAAGAAATAACGTGTCATTTTTAGAAAGTAATTGGCGTGTTTTGTTAATTTAGAAACTCAAAATGACATTTTTTTTTTTTTTACTAAGATTAATACTTGAGTTAACATTTAAATATGTATAACTAACAATGTGACACTTGTTTTAAAACCCCCTTCCAGTCAGGTATCCTCTGAATATCTCTCAATGAGAATCTCGAGGATACATGTCTGGAAAACGAGTTGTATTTAGAAAAAATATCTGTGTAAGGATAATAATAGTAATATCCAATACACGCATATAAAATGTCACGCAGGATCCAAACATATAATTTCAAAACTTTAAGAATTTATCCATAAAATACACATTCGAAACATATTTATAGGTGGACTATTCCAAAAGGTGTTTCACAAATATTTATCATTTACATTATTTACATCAAGATAAAAACATCAAGATGACAATAAATCATCTCCTTTCACGTGTAGCCCCGCTGTCTCTAGCATTCCTCGCTTCTAGTCTACCTGTAAAGAAATCAACAATAAAAGGGTGAGCGCTAATCGCTTAGTAAGGAATGATCCGTTTCATTCTAAATGTGCTATTTGATCTTTATTTAAACATATCTGTTAACACATCACTTATCTTTTACATCTAGGGATACTTCCCCTTTTATTACTAATTCATATGCTTTTCATCATTTTATCCCATGGCTATATAAACATCAATGTGTACACATACAAATAAGTATGTAAACATAGTACACACACATCACATGTCATGACATAACATCTAAAATCATCTAACATGAGTATAAATCATCTCATGATGTAAATAACATCATAACTCATGTAATGCAACTAAATGCATATGAAACATTTAACGTCTAGCCGATCGGACCTTTCTTAGCATCTTAAGCACTTCATATCATCTAGCCTCAAATTTCATCTAGAGCTCATATCATCGGGAGGCGTGCTTACGCGTTATTTAGCATCTAAAGCATATATTCATCTTTCCTCAACCGGTATACGAGGATATGCTTACGCGTTTTCCATCATGTCTATATGCATCTCTATCATGTCTATTTGCATCTCTAACATCTTATGGCATGTAAATACATATTTTGGTGAGCTTAATACTTTTAATTCATCTATGGATTATCAACCCATTTACATTACCTCTTGCTCACATACATCATCTTAAAACATGTATTACATTGCATCTTCATGCCATTTCATAACATTAATCATGCATTGACATCATGACCATGTATATCTTTCAAAGATCATCTAACTAATGGGTAAACATTAGTACATGGCATACTTACAATAATACATTAATAATCAATTCATAATCATAAGAATTGATTATGTTAAATCTTAAACTTTAATAACCAGTTTATGCTTCAGGCCATTTTCCATCCTTTTCTCAAACGAATTGGCTCTTGGCATAAACATAAAAGTTATAGGTCTGTGTCTTAGCTTTCTAATGCTTCAAGAATCATCTCATTTCGATTTTTATAACTCAAGTTATGGTCGAAATACAGAAGCAGGGTTACCAAAACCCCTAAGCCCATTAAATCCGAATTTTCATATTAACTATGCCACATCAATTCCTATTGACATTAACCAATAGGTTAACTTATGGATCAAATAAACCTCCCCTTAATAGTCTTTAACATCTTAAAGGAAGTGTAAAATCTCATTCCCATAATCATCCATTATTGCTATAACATTGTAAGCTAATGCAAACAACACCTCAACACTTCTAATAGCAACCATTCAACACCATGTGGCCTCCAATACTACAAGTTTTGCCACAATCAGCATCCACACTTCATTTTCTTCAATCAAACATAACAACTCATAAAACATAAATAGCAATAACTTCATGTATAATGAATTCAAAGCAATAAGTAGAATAAATGAGTTCAACTACACTTGCCATCAACTAATTCTATGCCTTAAAGCCTTAATTTAAGGTTTCATAAAAATCTACAAACCCTAGCATAAACCCTAAAGTCATGGGAGGTTCTTCCTTACCTTTTTAAAGACTTCCTCCAACAAATCCTTTGCCTTTGACTTCTTTTACACCTTAATCCTACATATATAACATTATACCTCAACATCTACTTCAAATCTTCAAATTACATCAAAACTAAAGTTTTTAATCCTTACCTTAAACCCTTCAAATTGAAGATCCAAGGCTCCTATCTTGTTCTCCTTGAAAAATTAAGCAAAACTCCTTTAAAACTTAGAGAAAGAAATCTTGTTTCATGGAAGATTTGAGAGAAAATGGAAGAAATGTTGAAGAAAGGCTCTCTCCCTTGGCTTGAACGAATTTCATCTCATGTATAGGAAAATATTTCATTTATTTTCCAAAATTATGCAATTGACCCAATTATTTTAGTTGTATAACTCATAAGTCCTTAATTCTTCATATAAGGGCATTTTGGTAATTTCACACTAGACATAATTATTACTTAATCAATGTCATTAAATGCAATGAAGCCTACTCATCCTTGAATTTTTCAATGCTTATCCATAGGCAAAATGACCATTTCACCCCTAATGCCTTTCTATGGATAATTGATTCATACCGTTCCAAATGAATCGACTATTTTGCCCTTAGTTAGATTTTATGCTTTTTAACATAAAATTAACATCTAAATGACTATTTCGAGTTAGGGACATACCTTTGACATCTTGGGTATTACACTTGTTACCTCCTTCTGTTGAGCGAGATTTTGAACTTCTATTTGTCTTCGATAAAGATTTTTTTTTTCATTGTCTGACCTGAGAATGAAAATAATAAAAAAAGATCATCACAATTTTCAACAAGACTTGCAATGTCAAAATTATTTTTGCAAAGTTCTGCATCTTTATTTTTACAAAATAATGAAACAACATTATGTTTTTAAGATATAACAAACTGAATGTTTAAACATATGTTGTCAAATTCATGGCTCACAATTGTATTGTTCTGCATTAGTAATTGAAATATTAGAGTCAGGCTCTCCACACGGAGAAGCACCTAAAAAACATAGATTTAGTTAGCCAATTTAAGTTATCATAATCTAAAAAATATAGGTAACCACTAATATAATATTTTTTACCTCTCTTCCTTTTTAATACGGACATTCTCTCTGTTCTATTTTCCTCATGTATCTCATTTACATTTACATAAGCATCTGAAGAACTTGTAGAACACTTCTCTGTGTTTGATAGATATTGTTTCTGTTCCTTAGATCTCTCATCTGAATTTAAAAATAATAATAATAGAAGAATTAATACTATACCATGCAACAAATTATATAATTGAAAAGCTTAATCAAAAGGCAAAAACAGCAATTAAATATCTCGTTTATATTTATAGAAGTATCTAAAGAAATTATTGGGTCTTTCTTTGTCTTCGATACACAAGTTTTATGATTGAGACTATGTTACACAACAAATTATATCATTAAAGAAAATAGAAACTGATTTACTCAACCATGTAATATACAAAATATTTGTGTGACTATAGCAAAATAAATAAGGTAGTTAGTTTTGTTGGATACTTTATTATGGATCATTTTGCTATGAAATTCATACGTCAAAACATCGATTTATAGTTCATGAATAACTAAAAGAAAAAAGATATAGACTAAACTCATTTACTCTTTATATAATAATTACATGAAGTTCTAATATTAAATATACCTTTTTTCTTTTTGGAGATTGACTTTCTGACTCGCTTTGGAAATCTAGGCCTTTGTTTGTTCCATATAAACATTCTCAATTTTCTATTCTCCTTGCATACTTTTGTTCTGAAATCAACGATACTTATTTGTCAAGAATCATATGTCAATCTATAGTTTTCAATCGCTTGCAAATATAATTCCTGAATGTATGACTGTATAGATGTTGCATCTTCATCCATAAGAACCATTTTTTAATCTTGCACCTGACCAAAACAAAAAATATATTGTGTTAATTGCATTGTTTTTTTCACGTCTGTTGAGTCTAGATTTTTATAATTGTATTAAAAAATTGATAACAAATGATTTACTACATTTTTTTATGTAAATTTATGGATGGACAAATATTTTATTAAAACTTTATAGCATACAATATTATGATCTTGCAACAAGATTTGAACTGAAATAAAGCTTCATCTGTTACAACCACACATTAAAATAGTTCCACAACATAGAGATTTCAAAACAAAAGAAACATTTATTATTATAAATATGAATAAGTTGTTGGTTCTGCAATGGTCTATCAAAAGTATTGTTAGGAAGCGATCCATTTACGCAGCGGAAAACAAAAAATAATAATAACAAGGATTGTTCCATAGAACCAAGATCAAGGTATAATTTTACAGTTTATATCAAAATAAGAATCTGCAGAAAACTAATATAGAGTTTAAGAAACCATATGCACGTTTGGAGGCTCCTCCAACTTTGTCTCTAAATGTGTTTTGCTACTGACCCAAGTGTAGGATCGAACCGACGTAGTCCACACGAAGACAATCACAAGGAACTAAAGAGGGATTTGCTAGATCCTCTTTAGCCTTAAGAATCAAGAAGAAATGAAGAGTGTTTGATTTTCAATCAAAACAAATCTGGCATGGGGGAGAGCAAAAGGGGCTGTGTGCTTTCTCTTTTTTAATCAAAGTGAATGAATGAATAAATCACCCACTTTTTCAATTAACCTTTTTCTTTTATAGTAAAATTTAATTGCCCTATTCCCATATGGAATAGGCTTAGGCTTCAACCAAAACACCCCTTGTTTCCAAACACTCCCAATTAGATATTTATTTTAATTCATCATTATCTCAATTAAAATCAATTAATATATATTTAATATATATATTAACATTTAACAATAATGATAATATATTTAAATATATGCTAACACATATTTAATTGTAATTTCACTTATTTAATTTTTCCAACAAATTAAATAAAGGCTACTACCTCAGCAAATTTAATTGCACTGTGAAATTACCAAAATACCCTTTCGCTTAAAAAGACGAAAATGCCCTTCTTACTTCCCGAGTCTTAAATTATCTTCTATGTGTGTGACCCATAGGCTCCTCATCATACCAGTAGTGTATAGTATTGCAATTAACACCAATTAATCGTCTCACTAATACACAGACCAAGATTGGCCTCTAGCAAGGCATCATGGCCACTCGATAGATTCGAATTCAGCAAAGTAGCTACCTGTCAACGATATAGTTATCGTACAATTCGATCCTTTCATCATCCGTTATCTCGACGAGACAAAGGCATAGAAATAGTGTCAACCTTCAGTTACTCTCGATATTATGTATTCAGTTTCTAGACCAATGACCTGTATTATAAACTAGATAGAACAACAACTCAATCCTATTGTGACCACAATTTTAGTGTCATTGCCATATACTGAATTGTGCCGTGAGATAACTTTCTCCCGTACCCGGGAGTGATGAATCCTATGTCTTGATACACTCCTTGATGCAGCCAATTACCATCGTATTGACAGCTCTGAAAAGAACTGCATTAGGCTAATGTCAAACTACACCAATCGGTGCACAAGGTGCTCCGGTGATCTCAAGTCTAAGGATCACATGCACCACCATTCGTTAGAGGATTTGTTCCATAGACACTGGGTTACCATCCATATGAAATCCTTTATTGGGTCAGTCCAGTGAACTTGTTGTGGTGTATTAGCCTACAGCAAATACCCATGTGTTGCACCAGGTTGTCACCAAACAACCTTGACAAGTGAGATCAACACTATGATAGCCTTAACGTATTTTTATGCCCTTACTTCAGAATAGTACTGTGGACAGACGTTTCTAGAATGGCCACCATATGTGCTCATAGGGTTCTCACTATCAAGATTTGAAACACTTGATACCCTCGTCACGGTTCTACCATCTAAGGAAATATTCAATCTACCATTCTAAGGACATATATCAATACATATTGCAATAATAATGATTTACGCGATATAGAATAAAATGCCTTTTATTGATTAATGAACATTATTACAAAGAGTCAATTCTACAATAATTGATTGGCTCTAGGGCATCTACTCTAACAATCTCCCACTTGCACTATAGCCAATCATTCATGTATTTAATACCAAATGATCTCAAGTGCGTTTCATGCTTCTACTGCTACAGAGGCTTTGTTAGTGGATCTGCGAGATTGTCATCAGTATGCACTTTACTAATCTGCACATCTTTCCTCTCAACTATCTCTCTGATGAAATGGAATCGTCTGAGTATGTGTTTGGACTTCTGATGAGACCGTGGTTCCCTGGCTTGAGCTATTGCTCCATTGTTGTCACAATAGATGTCTATAGGATCAACAATCGTGGGAACCACACCAAGTTTAGTAATGAACTTCTTAATCCAGACTACCTCCTTGGCCGCATTTGACAATGCAATATACTCAGCCTCCATTGTAGAGTCTACTACAGTGTTTTGCTTGGAGCTCTTCCAGCTCACTACACCACCATTGAGATAAAATACAAACCTTGATTGCGATCAATAATCATCTTTGTCTGTTTGGAAACTAGCATCACTGTATCCTCTTACAGTGAGCTCATCTTCCCCTCTATAAACCAAAAACATATCCTTAGTCCTTTTCAGGTACTTAATAATATTCTTGACAGCCATCCAGTGACGCTTACTTGGATCCGATTTATATCTACTACAAGTGCTCAAAGCAAATGAGACATCAATCCAAGTACATAGCATGGCATACATGATGGATCCAATTGCTGATGCATATGGGATCCTCATCATCCTATCTCTCTCATCTTGTGTTCTAGGACACAATTCCTTAGAAAGATAAACACCATGTCACATCGGAAGAAATCCCTTCCTGTATTCTTCCATACTGAATCTTTTCAGTACTTTGTCAATATATGCACTCTAACTTAGGCCAAGCAACCTACACGATCTATCACAATAGATCTTTATACCAAGGATGTAGGTTGCTTCCCCTAAGTCCTTCATGGAGAAGCACTTGGATAACCAAGTCTTTACCGATTTCAAATTTGGTATATCATTCCCGATCGGAAGTATGTCATCGACATACAACACTAGGAATATTACTGCGTTCCCACTCACTTTCTTGTAAACATAGGGCTCATCTTCATTCTTGATAAAATAGAATTATTTTATGGCTTCTAATAAGAGCTTGAAAGTACACATTTAGTTAGTGGTTTTGGGGAGATTAATTGTGCGAAATTAGGCTTAATTTGGTAAAGTTGCTTAATATTTTCATAATTGCCTTTTACAGGATCATGGGTGTTTTTGAGTGTTTTTCAGGTCATTAGTGCTTAAATGTTATGCTCAGATGAAGAATCATGTTGGCAACGAAATGAGTGACAAGTGAAAACAAACGGATCAAGAATCGGAGTTGAATTGAAGAAGTTATGGAAGTTGAAGTAAAGAGAAGATTCTAGATTACGCTCCAGCTTGCGCATGCCTCGGTATTTTGAGAATATCTTGAGCTTTAGAACTTGGATTAAGACGATTCTTGGACTGTTGGAAATCTGATTCAAAGGGCTACATTTCATATTTTTACAAGGTTTCCAAATTCCATCGTTATCAAGTTTAAAAATCAATATCCTTGAAGAATAGTGGAATGATGCGGGAAAAGGGCAGCAGCTACTGTGCCGCGACACACTTTTTCCAGTAGCTACTATGCTACAGCACAGTGCCATGGCACATTCACGGAAGTTACTAACTTGTTGTCCATTTTTAGGTAGGAAAATAGGGTTAAGGGTTCTAAATCTAACAGAATTAAGGAAAAACAAACTCTAACCCTTGTGGGATATAAATAGAAGTCTTTAGCATTATTTGGGGATTCTTTGGGGAGAAGAAAGGGAGAAAAATCTGGAGAGAAGAGAAGTAACAAAAATTCTGGAGCTTTGATTCCCAATGTAGAGAAGTTTTCCTTATTCTTTTCTTGTAAACTCATGATGAATGTTTTAATAAAGATGATTGTTTCTTTCATGTTTATTATGAACTAATTTTATTCTCTAGGGCTAAGATGTAGCCCAATCTCTTAATTATGTATTTGATCTTGGATTGTTAATTTGTATTAAGAATTCTTCCTAAGTTTTACTATTATTCCTAATTCTTCCTAAGTTTTACTATTATTCCTAATGCTTTTGATTCTTAAGGGCCCAAGAATTGAATGGACTAAGTGGAGATCGAGAGATGATACTTAGTTGGTCTCAAAACGAATGTTCCAGCTCTTTGAAGCTTGCTTGAGTCCATATATAGATCTCTGCAACTTGCATACCCTATCAGCTTGCCCATCAAGAACGAAACCATCAGGTTGTGTCATATACACATCCTCCTCAAGGTTTTTGTTCAGGAAAGCTGTTTTGACATCCATTTGCCAATCTCATAGTCATGATATGCAGCAATCGCAAGCATAATCCGGATAGATTTAATCATGGCAACTGGCAAAAAGGTTTCTTCATAGTTAATACCATGAATTTGTTTGAAACCTTTGGCAACCAGTCATGCCTTATAAGTATGCACCTTGCCATCCTTGTCATTCTTCTTCTAGAAGACCCATTTACGCCCTATGGATTTTACCCTTTCAGGTGGTTTCACCAGAGACCATACCTGGTTCTGGTACATGGAGTGCATCTCAGATTTTATGGCTTCAAGCCATTTAACGGAATCTGCATTCGATATAGCGTCTTCGTAGGTTCTAGGTTCATCGTCTTGGTAGACTAGTACGTCGCCATGTTGAGTCACGAGATAACCGTATCTCTTGGGCTCATGGCGTACTCTCCCAAATCTACGTAGCTCCTGTACTACCTGAGGTGGTTCACTTTGATCCACAAGTTATGGAGTAACCTCCTCATTATGTTCAACCACTTCCTGTGGCACATCATCCCGTCCTTTGTCTAGTATATCTTGTGATTCTAGAACTTCATCAAGTTCTACTTTTCTCCCACTAGTACTTCTTAGAAAATATTCCTTTTCTAGGAAGACACCAGATCCAGCAACAAAAATTTTGCGCTCTTCTGGGTGGTAGAAATAGTATCCTTTGATCTCCTTTGGATACCCCACAAATATATATTTACAGGATTTTGGGCCCAGCTTGTTCGAAGTCAATTTCTTAACATAAGCTTCACAACCGCAAATCCTTAGATAAGACAAGTTGGGCTTTCGCCCACTCTATAGTTCATATGGAGTCTTATCTACAGACTTTGATGGCACATGGTTCAAAACGTGAGTCGCAGTCTCTATGGCATAACCCCAGAACGATGCAGGTAAATCACTAAAACTCATCATAGACCTAACCATGTCCAGTAAGGTCCTGTTCCTCCTTTCTGACACTCCATTATGTTGGGGTTTCCTTCAGGTATTCTAAAAACCCTGAGCTTAAGTATTCACCTCCTCGATCCGACCGAAGAGCTTTAATACTTTTGCCCAATATATTTTGTACTTCATTCCTGAATTCCTTGAATTTATCAAAGGCTTCAGATTTATGTCTCATAAGGTAGACATAACCCTATCTACTGAAATCATCAGTAAATGTGATGAAGTATGAATATCCACCTCTGGCCTCAACTGTTAGTGGACCACATACATCACTATGGATGATGCCTAACAACTCAGTAGCCCTTTCACCTTGTCCTGTGAAAGGAGACTTGGTCATCTTGCCTAACAGGCATGGCTTGTATACCTCAAATGACTGAAAGTCAAAAGGGTCCAAAACTCTATCCCTTTGAAGTTTTGCAATACGAGTCTTATTAACATGACACAATCTACAGTGCCAGAGATATGTCTGGTTTTGATCACTATGTTTAGCTTTCTTGGTTTCAATATTGAGAATATCTTTATTGTTTAAATCAAGAACATATAATCCATTATATAACCTTGCAATTCCAAATAGAATACCATTCAAACTAAAGGACAACAATCCATTAGATATCTCAAAATGATACCCCATATTATCCAAAACGGATACTGAAATAATATTTCTAGAAATAGAAGGTACGTGATAACAGTTATGTAGTTCCAACAATAAGCCCGTAGGCAAAGATAAACAATAAGTCCCTACAGCTAATGCAGCCACATGTGCTCCATTTCCAACTCGTAGGTCCACCTCTCCCTTGGCGAGCACTCTACTCTGCCTTAGTCCCTGCACATCAGTACAAATGTGAGTACCACATCCTGTGTCCATGACCCAAGATGTTGAGGGAGAGAAGTTAATCTCAATCATGAAAGTACCTGAAGTCGTAGCCTCTGACTTCTTCTTGCTTGCGAGGAAAGCCTTGCAGTGTTTCCTCCAGTGGCCAGGCTTGCCACAAAAGAAGCAGACTACCTTGCCCTTCCCTATAGCCACTCTCAGGCCCAAGAGCAACTATCCTTTGGGCTGCGGCTTGGGTTGGCATTGGCCTTACCCTTGCCGTTACCCTTTGCTTTAGTGGCAGCAACCAATAAAATAGGTTTGGACTTTTTCAAGTCCTTCTCTACAGTCCTTAGCATGTTCAAAAGTTCTGACAGGGTTTTCTCCATCCTGGTCATATTGAAATTCATTATGAACGGACCATAAGAGTCAAACAAGGATTACAGAATTAAATCCATTTGTAATTCTGCATCCAAGCCACATCCCAAAGTCTCAAGCCTCTCTATGTGCTCGCCATCTTAAGCACAGAGGACCAACTTGGGCTCCACAGTCAAACGACTCCCAAACAGTGTTTTTGACACCCTTGTACCTTTCATGTCGAGCATTTGTTTTGAAAAGCTCCTTGAGTGTAGAATAATGGAAGAAGCGTCCATATTCTCATGCTGCTTTTGTAGCATAGGTGTCATCGATGCTAAGATCAAGCATTGAACGCTATCAGCATCATCAAGGAACTTTTGATAAGTATCCTTTACTTCTTGAGTGGCATCAAGATCAAGCTCAGCCATGTATGGCTTTTCAAGGATATGCAATTTCTTTTCTGACTTGAGTAAATCCGAAGATTACGATACCAGTTTGAGAAATTGGATCCATCCAACGTTTTCTTTCTCGATTATCGATCGAGGTTCATAATGCTCATTTTGGTGAATCTACAATTGCAGAAAATAAAGTCATTATAAAGTTCATATTATTTAATATGGTCTTTTATTAAATGATGCTCCCACTATTTTACTCAAGTCAATAGCCCTCACTATTAACTCGGGAAAGCCCGTTGACTTTCCCAGTGGACCAAGATCCCATCCTGCCCATTTCAAACATTCGCTTTGGCAAACAAGCCATGAGTTGATTAGGTAGGCCAACAAACTTAATCCACGCCAGTTGATAGCTCCTACTATCAACCTCAAATGTGAAAAAGCCAACAAGCCAATCACACAATCCAATGGCTCCAACCATTGTCCTCAAGTGTGATTCTCAGTATCAGTGGAGGGGACACTACATGCCACCACATACACATAATATGTGTACTACTACTATGCCTATGACGCGTTTATCAACCTTCGCTTTGGCGAACAAGCACAACCCGTCATTTTAAGTCGACCTATCACCATTAAGGAAAACTCCAATGCATTTTAACCTCCCACCGGTAGAAGTGTACCATTCGCTTTGGCAAACAAGGTTCGACAAACAGTGGTTTGATTAAAACCATGGTGATGGAAGCCTTACGTGACTTAATTACTTTATAAGGGTTTGTTATTTAATGTCTCACTAGATTATATCTTTGTTAGAATGACATTGTTTGGCATGTTATTGAACATTCAACCTTAGCATGCATTCTAAACAAAAATTTAAAACGTGTGGTACATGGCCCAACTAAAACCGATTTCCTCGAGCCTAGAGGAATCGGTGGGTCACCTAGGAGTCCTGTAATAAAATCTTGAGTCTTCAAGTATGGTTGCCTCTTCCTTGATCCGTCTTCAAGTACATTACAAAAACATCATTCTAAATTTACAATAAAATTAATCTCAAACTAATTTACATCAACAAATTTAGAAACCTCGATTTACATTCGAGGGGAATGAGATGAGAAGAGAATGTACATTGAGAAGAGGAGAAAGGCAGGACACGCAGGCCCTATTTAATAAATTTACAACCATACATACCCTAAAAAATTTAAAAAATTCACATAAGTATAGGCTCATGTACTGGGCACCATGCAATATACAAACAAGTACTAGCATACATTTCAAAAACAATCAATTTTGAATGGTGGGTTAATTTATTACCCCTAAGTTTGTAGATTTGCAATTTGGTCCAAAGTTATGAAACTTTACAATCTGGCCCCTATGCACTCGGAAGTGTGCTTGTTGCGGCGATGAGTTGCAGTGTGTGCTGGTTAACTTGACGTTCACGCTCAACGTGCGATCGTCACGGCGATGGTTTATATCGCTGAGGCGAGCGCTGATTTCATAATCAGCGTGCATGCCAAACACGCACGCCGCGGCGATGGGTTATATCATCGTGGTGAGCGTGTGTAACGCCCCACTTGAGATACGTAGCCATTGTTTATGGTATGACCTAAAGGGTTACTGAATTGCTCCTAAATGAGTTTGTATATTGTTCATGTTGTTTGGTTGGCCCTTGGTTGGTTTATGTTTTGGGTTTGGTTGAGTGTTTACCTTGGAATTGATTAAGACTTGGCGGATTTGGAGTTACAGCCTTCGCCGGGCGAGGAAGAAGCTTCGCCGCAGCGTCGTCGGCTCTGAATTTGCATTATCGATTCTGAATTCTTCGTAGGGGTGACAGAGAATCCTTCGCACGGCGAGGGTTGGCTAAGTTTTGTTTTAGTTTTCTAGAGAATTCTTTCCTAAGGGAAAAATGACCATTTTACCCCTAATTAGCAGGAAAAGGGGGAGTAAAATGCAAGGAAATTTCATGGAGAATAGTGTAAAATAGGGATGAGTTTGTAAAGAATTAAAGGATAAAGGTGGAATTTTTAAGAAAGAGTAGGGGCAAAATGGGAAAGAGTGTATATATATGAGCTAATAACGGTTTAGTTCTCTAAACCCCTTCATTTCACCCATTTCCACCGCCTCTTCATCCCTTACTTCTCTCAATTCCTCACTCAATCTTCAAGAGATTTTTGAGAGTTTTGATTTGGAATTTGATGAAGAATGATCCTAAGCAAGAGAGGTAAGAATCTCTACTCAGCTATGAGTTTTATTTATGAAGAGTTAAGTTCTTACTAAGTTTAACTTAGGAAATAAGGGAAAGCTAAGGACCAACAAGAGTAGAGAGTTTTAGTGGAGACTACGCAATATGAAGTAAGTAAATCCAACTCGAGCTAAAGTTTAAGAAATTCTTGAGTAGAGATTTATTTATGCATGTATATATGATGCTTGTTGAGAAAATGAGTTGAGATATATGTCTACTTGTTGAGAATTGAATTGAGAAGAGTATAACATGTTGGATATTTCCTTTATGGGAAGTTGATGTGTGATGAGTGTGAGATGAAGTTGAAGGGATTAAGTAGATATTTTAGGAGTGTTCTTCTATGATAGGAGTTATGTCCATAGAAGGGAATTTCTTCCCATTTTGGATGGTTACAAAGAGAAAGAGAATTGTAGTTAGAGAAGAGTTTTTGTGGTGCACATGAGTTGTTTGATGAAATGCCTAAGAGAAGTATGAGTATGAATAGTGAACCTTAATTCTTGCTACATTGCATATTGGCATTTCATAAGTGCATTAATGAGCATAAACATCCAGATACATTAGTTGTGCATTTGAGAAGTAGCTTGAGAAGAGTAGAGAATTTGAGTATAAGCTACCTTATGAGTAATGCTTGAGAAAGGTGAAAACTTTGTGAATAGACTACTTTAGATGTAAACCCCACGTTATTATTCCGATGCCTAAGGTATGAAATTTACCTTTTCATGTAATTTTCTTTTTTGAATGGAAGGGTAAATGGTCAATTTACATGTATTTCAAGATGTGACCATTATAAAGTGTAAAGGATGTGTCATTGAAGAGAATGAGGGTAGAATGGTTATAAAGTTGATTGATAAGGTTAAATGGCATAAACGGTAACCAAGGGTATAATGGTCTTTTCATAGAAAACCATATGATTTAAGTGTCCATAAAAGTGCACCAAGGGTAAATTAGTCATTTACCTAGTAGAATTACTTAAGGTTAAGTGTTTTAAAGAAGTCAAATGGCATTAAATGAGTACTTATCTTTATGTTGTGGTGGAAATGACCAAAACCTTTATGAAAAATTTATGCCAAATGACCTTTATATCTAACTTTATTGACCAATCACATTAGAGTATCAATGGAATGAATATTTACAAGGTTTAAAGAGAGAGTAGTCGGCCTTGGAGACCCAAATATATCATCTTCTTTTCATCTCTCAAATCCCCATAAAAGCCACTAATCCAAGCTTTTATTCTCAAATTTTCTTGGATTTCAAGTTGATTTTTAAAGGAGATCACCATCCACCCTAAAGAACTTCAATTTCAGGGTTAAAGGTGAGTTTCAAAACCCTAGTTTTTCTGAATTTTTTTAGTTAAAAGGAAATTCATAAGTGGTTATGGTGTAAGGTAGAAAGGTGAAACTTTGGAGCCAAGGAGGAGTACCTTTGTGCTTTGAATACTAAGGTAAGGAAAAAATCTCCCTTATGACTACAAAGATAACACCTAGGGTTTATGAACTTACATTTATTTATGTATATGAGTGTGATGCTATGTTTGGTTTATGAGCTTTTTAAATGGGTGTGTTGATTGGTGTATGTGTGCATATGGAGGATGATTATGCCAATTAGAGATTTGTAGTTGGACGATGTTTTGGACTTTTTGGTTCTGTAAAAGGGAGGTTTTTATGGCTTTTATAGTTAGATGATATGGCAAATAATATGAATGTGCAAATGAAGGGGACATGGTTAAAATGAATAGATTCGGATTTGGCTGTTTTAAGACTTATACTGTACATGCTTCACTGAATCAGTCTACTGAAGTTATAGAAGTCCGATTGAGTTGATTCTTGAAGTGTTAAAAATTTGAGAAACAGACCTAAAACTTATGTGTTTTAGGTAAGAACCAGTTCGAATTGGAAGATAAGGTAAAAATTGCTTGAAAAGTGATGAACTATATGGCATCCAACTTCTTATGGAAATTCCCATTTGTTTCTAATTCTAATAAACCCCTGAATAAACTTAATACCAAAATTCCTTGATTGTATGAGAAATTAAATGAATTAAGTTAAGAAGTTTAGTAGGAGAATATAGTATGACTGAGCATGGGAGATGTTAGTCCATATGTTTGCATCATAATGGTAATGCCTATAGCTTTTTAGTTGTTCTTATGAAACAAATTATGAAATGTTAATGAATGAATTCCATGAGTCTCTTGAGGTATAAACCAAGATCAGAGGATGGAATTCTTATGGAAACCATGAGTCCTTTGAGGTGACGACCAAGAAAAGGTAATGGTTCAAATGAATCCGATCGGATAACAAGACAATGAAATCGTCAAGTATATAGACAAAACAAAAGCATGCCATGTACATGAATATTTCATAAGTCATTATGTTCTATGTTATATTATGTATGGATGTTTGACTTATGTTTATGAGAAAAGTCCAAAATGTATGATATGTTTTATGAACTTGTTATGTAAACAATGAGTCATGTTTTGTAGGTAGGTAAAGTCCTAAGTAATTTACTTGTATAATGAACCTTAATAGTTTATAAATGGCTATATTCCTTACTGAGCGAATGCGCTCACCCCACGAAAAGTTTTAAAATGTTTTGCAGGTACGGATTAAGGCATGAAGCTGGGGAGGATTCCAAGGGACGCTATGAGCATGAGGGGATGCTTTAATGATGACTATTGAATGGTTTTGTCATATTTAGTGTAGTAATTATGTTCATATCTCATAATGTAGTAATTATGTCCATGTTCTATAATGGAGTAAATATGTTGTATTAATAAAGGAAATCAAATTGCTAGTAAATTTTATAAAAGTGTGTATGTTCTAGTAAGTATTACTATGGATTTCATACTTTACTCCAAGAAAGGAAATTATATTTTTTGATTATACAATGAACTTATTATAGTTAAGAAAAAAAAAATTAAATATATATCTCTATATATATGTTTTAAACTACAAGTTTATTCTTTAAATAGGATTTTAAAATAAACTTCTTTCCTAGGCGTGCGTTTTCTAGGTTCTCAATGGCCAAGGGATACTTAGGAAATACCCAGCTAGGGAGGGGTTTTACATAAGAGTTAAACTATACTATGAATACAAGCTTGAGAAAGAGATGAGTAGTAGTTTGAGCGAGAGTAGAGATCTTTGTGAATACACTACTCTAAGAGCAAAAGAAGAGAATAGAGTAGGTTGTGCAATGGGGAACCTATGAGTGAGGAGTAAAGTCACGAGAATAGGTGCTTTGTGATCCCCAGCCGCGCCTCCGGTAAGATGGGGCCGTGACATTCAGAGAGAGAGAGAGAATACACTCACATGGCCAAGGGTTTCGAGTCCATGCATGATAGAGTCCGATCCACAAAGAATGAGTAGAAGTCACGAATAGTGGGTTGGTGCTTTGTGACCTCCACCCAGCCGTGCCTCCGGGAAGATAAGGTCGTGATATGCGAGTGAGGAAGAATGAGCAAACATGAGAAAGAATAAAGAGAGACAATGAGTAGGGTTACGAAGAGTGGGATGAGTACCCAGCCGTGCCTCCGGTAAGATGAGGCTGTGACCTACAACAAAAAGTTAACAGAAAAGAGTTATGAGAAAGAGAGACAGAAAGAGAATGAGTAGAAGTCACGTAGAGTGGGAGAAGTCCCGATCGTGCCTCCGGTAAGATGGGGCCATGACATTCAAAGAGCGAGTTAGTCGAAATGAATTATGAGAAGTGAGAATGAGATAATAGAGAGAATTAAAGAATGAGAAAGCTTGAGAAAGCTTGAGAAAGAATGAGATAGAAAAAGAGAGTATGAGAAAGAATGAGAGAGTTTGAGCTAGTAAGAATAGAGAGTAGAAGAAAGAAACATGCAGTTCTTTTGTATTAATTGCATGTACAGCTCATACAGGCATGCACCATGATTTTTCCTTCATGGTGAGTATGACGAGAATAAGAGAGAGAACCATGATTTTTCCTTCATGGTGAGTATGACGAGAATAAGAGATAGAACCATGATTTTCCTTCATGGTGAATATGACGAGAATAAGAGAGAGCCATGATTTTTCTTCATGGTGAGTAAGAATAAGAGAAGGAGAAAAGAGAATAAGAACAGAGAGAAAGAAAGAATAAAAAGAGCAGAACAGAGTTAAAGGAGAATAAAAGTATTAGAAAGAAAGAGAAAAACAGTGAGAATTAGAAGTAGAAGAACGATAGAGTAAGGAAGAACCAAAAAGTGAGTTACGGGGACAGGTAGTAGAGGATTTACTTATTGAGCCTTGTTGTGCTCACCCCATTGTTCTTCCCTGTTTTGCAGGAAATAGGAGCAGCGGTCGGATGGACGTCAAGGAGCGAAGAGTATTGGCACCACTGTCCACCAGCTATGATGTTTTGTATTTGTAAAGAATTATGTTTTTATGAGTAAAGAAAAATTTGAGCCCACTATCTTTCATACGCTATGTATATATATAATTTACATACTATGTATTATAAGAATAGTAGTAAAGAGGAGGTGTTACAGCGTGCACTGATCTGTACCTCCAGATCAATTCAAACAGTAGCCAAAAACCCACCAAACGGATTTTGCAATCAATCATACACACTGATTTCAACAAAAATCCATCACCCAATATACCAAACTTGTAGATCATCAACAAATTAAAATTAATCGATTAATTGATTTCTTAAAACATACTTTTAAGACAGATTTTACGCAGATTCTTTAAGGCAACATATTATCAATCAAATAGATATAATAAATCATCCACATAAAACTATAAAATCTGATAACCTAGGCTCTAATGCCACTATTAGGAAGTGATCCATTTACGCAGCAGAAAACAAAAAATAATAATAACAAGGATTGTTCCATAGAGCTAAGATCAGGGTATAATTTTACAGTTTATATTAAAAATAAGAATCTACAGAAAACTAATATAGAGTTTAAGAAACCATACGCACGTTTGGAGGCTCCTCCAATTTTGTCTCTGAACGTGTTTTGCTACCGACCCAAGTGTAGGATTGAACCGACGTAGTCCACACGAAGACAATCGCAAGGAACTAAAGAGGGATTTGCTAGATCCTCTTTAGCCTTAAGAATCAAGAAGAAATCAAGGGTGTTTGATTTTCAATCAAAACGAATGTAGTGTGGGTGAGAGCAAAAGGGGTTGTGTGTTTTCTCTTTTTCAATCAAAGTGAATGAATGAATAAATCACCCACTTTGTCAATTAACCTTTTTCTTTTAAAGTAAAATTTAATTACCCTATTCACATATGGAATAGGCTTGGGCTCCAACCCAAACACCCCTTGTTTCCAAACACTCCCAATTAGATATTTATTTTAATTCATCATTATCTCAATTAAAATCAATTAATATATATATATTAACATTTAACGATAATGATAATTTGTTTAAATACATGCTAACACATATTTAAACGTAATTTCACTTAATTAATTTTTCTAACAAATTAAATAAAAGGCTACGACCATAGCAGATTTAATTGCACTGTGAAATTACCAAAATACCTATTAGCCTAAAAAGACGAAAATGCCCTTCTTGCTTCCTAAGAATTAAATTAATTTCTATGTGTGTGACCCATAGGCTCCTCATCATACCGTTACTGTATAGTGTCGTGATTAACACCAATTAAACATATCACTAATACACAGACCAAGATTGGCCCCTAGTAAGGCATCATGGCCACCCGATAGATTCAGATTCAGTAAAGTAGCTACCTGTCAACGATATGGTTACCGTACAATTCAATCCTTTCATCATACGTTATCTCGACAAGACAAAGGCATAGAAATAGTGTCAACCTTCGGTTACTCTCGATATGATGTATTCAATTACTGGACCAATGACCTGTATTATAATCTGGATAGAACAACAACTCAATCCCACTGTGGCCACAGTTTTAGTGTCATTGCCATATACTGATTGACGCCGTGAGATAACTTCTCCCGTACCCGGGAGTGATGAATCCTCTATCTATCCAACATAGTCTTGATATACTCCTCGATGCAGCCAATCACCACCGTATTGACAACTCTTAAAAGAACTGCATTAGGCTAGTGTCAAACTACACCAATCGGTCCACAAGGCACTGCGGTGATCTCAAGTCTAAGGATCACATGCACCACCATTCGTTAGAGGATTTGTTCCATAGACATTGGGGTTACCATCCATATGGAATCTTTGTAATAGCCACTACTACTCAAAAGATTATAATGAAATACATATAAAATAACATAAAGAAATTGGGCCCAAGTTTTTTTCTTTTATTAAACATATATACATACTCTTTACAAACATACGCGTTTTTACACAAAATATATATAACGTATACAAAAAGTCATCAAAACATCAGGGACAGTGTAGCCACTCCTCCTCGCACGCCGACATCCATCCGACAGTGTCCTCACCTAGGTCCTGCAAAACATGGGAAAAACAACGGGGTGAGCACTAAAACAATGCTCAGTAAGTAAATCCTCTACTCATACTAGCCCCGTAACTCTCTTTCTCTAATTCTTTCCTTACAACTCCCCGTTCAATAACTCTTTGGGTACGTCTTTCTTTTCCTCTTTCTCTTTCTCTTAGAAACTCTTTTCTCATAACTCTTTCATAAATCACGACCCCATCTCACCGGGGGCACGGCCGGGACTCACTCCCGCTCTACGTGACCTCTATTCACTCTAGCCGATCGGACTCGGTTATGCATGGATTCGGAACCCTTGGCCATGTGAGTATATAATCTCTCTCTCTCGGGTACTCGGGTATAGCCCTCATCCGCATGCACTCTCACGGGCTACACCACTTCTCTATCTGATACTCATGCCGCGCTCTCAATGCGGCGTACATGCGGGAATACTCTACCCATTACTCACGGGTTCCCCATCGCACAACCTACTCTATTCTCTTAACTCTTAAAGAACTTATACTCACATTCTCTACTAAATCTCAAGCTACTTCTCAAGTGTATAAACAAAGGTGTAGAGCTATCTCATGCTCCCTAATGCACTAATGAAATGCCAACTACAAGATTTCCTCAAAACAGTCATTCTGCACCAGTCACACTAAAACGGCCATAACTTATGCTATACACCTCGGATTACTACGGTTCTGGTCTCGTTTCAAAGCTTAGAAACAGGGCTACAACTTCTCTGTTTTGGTCTCAGCCCAGTTCGAACCGTAAGATACTCAAAAATTACTTAGAAAGTTACGGCAGTGACAGGGCAGATTTCACTTAGGCATTTCATCAAACAACTCATGTGCATAAAAACACTCTACTAAAATTACTACTATACTTCATTCTCTAGCCATCCAAAATGGGGAAAAACTCCCTCAAATACTCATAATCCCTGTCAAGAAAAGCACTCCCAAAAAGCTTCACACAACATCTCTCAAACTTCATCTCAAATTCCATTCTCAATACACATTAAAACACTTCTCATACATGGAATCTATCCAACAACTACAAAAATAGCTACTCATCTCAATTCAATTTTCTCATTAATCATACTACATACTGATCATGCATACATCTCTACACAAAAAGCTTGTTTAAAACTCAAGTTGGTTGGATTTACTTACCTTGTGCAAAGATGGCTTCTTTAGCACTTTTCCTTCCCTTTGTGGACTTGTCTCTTCTCTACAACTCAAAACAACCACAAGGGCAGCAACAACACAATAAGACCTCACTATAAATACAAGAAAACTCACATCTAAAGCATGAATTCTTACCTTAGAAAGCTTTAGATGAAATCTCTACTCAAAACCCCTCTTAAATCCCTTAGAAATCTTGGAAGATTGGGTGGAGAAATTGAGAGAATATGGGCAAATAGAAGAGGCGGTGGAATGAAGATGTAAAGGGTTTCTCTACACTTAACTCTTTTTAGTTCATATTATAAGCATCCTTTCCCATTTTGCCCTTGCCCTTCCTTGGAAATTCCATCTATATCCTTTGATTCTTTACAAATACACCCCCATCCAAACACAATCTCTACTAAATTTCCTTTCATTTTACTCCCCACTTTTCCTACTAATTAGGGGTAGAATGGTCATTGTGTCCCAAAAGAAGAATTCTCTAGAAAACTCAAGAATCTTTGTTTTAGGCTCTTCGCCGCGGCGAAGCATTTTTCGTCGCCTCGGCGAAATAAGGCAGAACCTACCCGTAGTGCAACTTCTCCTCCTCGCCGTGGCGAAGCTTCTTCTTCGCCCCGGCGAAGATTGGATTTCCAACTTCACCAAAACTCAACCCATTTTCAAGGCAACAATTCAACCAACTCCACATACAAACTCAATTTAAGTTAAAACAATAAACTTTTAACTAATACAACAAATCTTAAATACGTACCTCAAGTGGGATATTACAATCTTCTAGTGGGTCTGTCCAGTGAACTTGCTGCGGTATATTCACCTACAATAAGCACCCAGGTGTTGCACCAGGTTGTCACCAAACAACCTTGACAAGTGAGATCAATCATTGCCTTTTGACAGGGTCGTGCAACACTATGATAGTCTTACCATATTATCTGTGCCCTTACTTCAGAATAATATTGGGGCTACGGACGTTTCTAGAATGGCCACCATATGTGCTCATAGGGTTCTCACTATCAAGATTTGAAACACTTGATACCCTCGTCACGGTTCTACCATTCTAAGGACATATATCAATACATATTGCAATAATAATGATTTACGCGATATAGAATAAAATGCCTTTTATTGATTAATGAACATTATTACAAAGAGTCAATTCTACAATAATTGATTGGCTCTAGGACATCTACTCTAACAAGTATATCATCCATTTGTTGGTTTGACAACTGAGAATATGATTGACTTTGACATTAAAACGAAAAACATACCTGCATTTATTACAATTATACTTATATTATGGTATTCTTCTTTTTCCAAGAATTTATATAAATATTTTCACAAATTAGGATCATCAAATTCACTTGTATAAAAAACTTGAGTTATTTGAATCTAAGATCACAATTAATATTCAATTTAACAATTGTTAAAAAAAAAAAAAAATAGTTCAGAGAAAGAATATATTCATTACCTTTAATAGGAATCACATTGTAACTATAAGGAGCAATCGTTTCATCCAACTGTATATATCTACATTAACAAACAATAAAATAAAGATGTAAGAGGAATACAATGGTAAGAATGATTTAAATATATTATGCATAAATTATTTAAGAAACAAAAGCAGTACGATATAAAGAACAAAGAAAATGTAAACCTTAAAGTAGATCAAACACACCATACATAAAATAATACCAGTCTAATGTTCAGATGAAAATCTCTCTCTCTCTCTCTCTCTCTCTCTCTCTCTATATATATATATATATATATATAGCAATGTTATTAATTTCAATAACCAGTTAAACACGATATTCTATAACATTTACAATCTATGAGTCTGTTACTTTCACATAACTATTTATATTTGTATTTCTAAATGCCTCGTATTATACCTCATCATTTATTTATAGGATCATATTCATCTCACTTGCAGTTTATTAAGAGCAATACATTAATGAGCAAATTAAATTTTACAAAATAAATCATTAGAAAATTAATAGTACGATTTATCTTTATATTTTTTTAAACAATAATGAAACCATGAAATTCATAATTAATTATATTTTTATCAGGTATAATTATATTTGGAGTTGGACATCTTCCTTTTGGTTAAAAAGTCATCGTTTAACATGTTCATCATCTTTAAAAGCAAATTAGAGATTAAGGGCATTTTATCATCGAGTTTGTAATCACAGCTGCACTTCAAAATTGATTGTTTTTATCGACTCATATTATTGTTCAACTTTATTTTTACTTGCATCAACCAACAATTTGTGGGTAATTTTAGTCTTTCCTACTGGGTTTTATCTGTATCTCATTTTTTCTATCTAACAATGTCCCACATAGAAATTCCTAGCACAGTTACCTGTACCGATCTTTTGCAATTTTGAAAAAATTACAATATCGCCAACGATTTTGATCTATTACCATGCGATGGTTTTAAATCTTTTATAAATTTGGAGACCCCTCCTTGGTTTTTCACCTTTTTTGAAATTTTTCTCTAGTGTGATCTTCTGCATCCTTTCTCTTCGTTTGTGGAAGAAGTCATGATTTATTATAACGTGCAACCACTCAGCTCCATCCCAATGCCTAGAGATTAATTTTGAGTTTTGAAAGTCTGTGTTTAATGCACGATATTCTACCCATGTTTTATATTTTCAACTACTTCTATGCATTGAAAAAGATGTAAAATAGTCCATTTTATTTCATCGAGTGTAGAAAAGGCCGAGTACTATTAACTGGATTATCAAATAAAGTGCGTGGATGGAGTGATAGATATTTTCTGTTGGGTTGCAAAAAAGGTTGGGGTGGACTACCCACACAATGGACAAAAGCTACAATACCCACCAGAATCTCAGTAAAATAAATGTTAAGGAACCTGTCATCCAAACATTGGAGAAGTTTATTCAAAATCATCAAACATTTGGTTCTCGATATGTTGGAGAAATACTCCATTCTTCAATTCAAAAGAGGTATTACAATTTTTTATATCATCACTTTTCATTTTTTTATTAACTGATTCTCATGTAACTTTTTTTTTTTTTTCGCTGGTTATAGTGAATACCGACATTGAATCCCCAAATTTAACAACTTCAACATCAACTTCTGCACCCAAATTGATGGGCGGTATTTTTGTGGGACCATCTACATTAAAAAATGAAGATAAATATGAAGATTTAGAAGAGCTGCCACTGATCAGACGAAACAAGCGTAAAAAGGTGTGTGATGAGGAAGTTCAATTTATAGCCCCTCCTAATAGGTTAAAAACAATGTTTAAAAAAGATCTTGAAGAACTTATATCAGAAGAGGTGAATTCTGTGATTTAAAATTGATGAATTTGATTTACTTTTAATTTATTAAAAAAAATTATATTATTGTTGTTTTTGTTGTCATGTTTGCGACACAGAGAATTATGGCTTATCTGGAAATCAGAAGGCGATAGTTGGCCTCTGATAAGATCATTGAAGATTTGGAAAGAAACAAAAAAAGATTTGTTGTTCAGAGGGACAAAATCACAAAAGAAATAATGGATGTAGAGAAGCAGATGATAGAAACTATGAATGAATTGGAGTTTCATAGGAAGAAATTATCATTGATTGAACAATCATGTTCAAATTCAAAGTTAGAAAACGATGTTCTTGAAAGAAAGGAGAAAGAATTGTTGGATTGTAACAACAACTGAAATCTAGCCTTGTTGTAGTTGAAAAAGAAAGAGATAGGGCTTTTGATATTGTCTCACGCATGTTCTTGAACACTCGAGAAGTATGTTGTGATGCATTCAAGTCCAAATTTCCTGATGAAGATTTTAGTTTCTTAGAGAATTTTGTTCTGCAAGAGGAAGAGACAAATCTGGTAAAAGAGGATTGAAATGCAGACGTTCCTTGAAGTTTGTTGTTACTTATAGTTTGTCTACGAATCTGATTCTTATAGTACTTCCACCAAATTTTTTTTTTCAGATCTGGATTTTTTGTTTTGGAAGAATCAATTTTCCCAAAGGGCAATTCGATTCGCATTTGAGAGATGTCGAATGATAATCTCAAAGAGGGATTTGCTTAAATTCGTGAAATTGTTGATAAGTAGGATTACGTAGCCATGGGTATCGAGTTTGCTAGTGTTGTTTTGTGTTTTTCTGGGAATTTCAAGAACATAAATATAAGTGATTATAAGTACTAGACATTGAAAGTTATATTGAAATTCATATGATTGGGGCTAACGTTTTCGAACGACAATGGAAATTTACCTACTCGTGGTTTGCAAGTGATTCATTGGAGATGTTGCAGCAATGTGGGATTCACTTTAAGAAGAATATTGAAAAGCATAGTGATGTGAATCCATTTGGTAAGCTTTTGATGTGATCAAGGATTGTGTTGAATAATGGTGCTTACAAGGGTTACGTTTCATAGTGGTTTATGTTTGTATTTGTAAAAATATTCCCTGATATATTATTACTAAATTATGTGTGGAGCCTGTACTTGGTTAATCACTGGTACACTCTTAAGAATATTAACTTGGATTGTATCAACAAATATTGAAGTACTGGTATTACAATATTGCAATCCTATTGTTTAACCAATGGAAAATAATTTCAAAGAGTAAACAAAAAAAAAAAAAAAAATTATACAAGAACAGAGATCCGTTTAATATATTTTAATATCAAAATACATCTGTACATTGCCTTATATATTTATCAAGGTTCGGAAAATGGTGTAGATTCAGGATTTGTAGTCATCTGATCAGAACATTCTGATTTTTCTTTTTTGAGATCAATTGAATACTCTCGTGTATTAAGACCAGCAACGATAAGCTTAAACATCATCCACGATTTCAAATAAAGCATCAATCATATCGTTGCATTTTTCTCTTGTACCATTTAGATTTTCAATGTTGTTGCGAACATTTGTTAGTATCTGTTTGAACTCCTTTTGTTTGTAACCCATTGCCGTACCAACAGGTTTAAAAAAACATATGAATTTCAACAAATATTTAAACATGCTAGAAATACAAATTGCATTATAACTGTATATATATGAAAATAATAGCATAATATAAAATTGAATTCCAAATAAATAAGTCATTGAAATGTTTAGAGTTTATAATATATTTTGTTTAGTTTTATATTACATAACATTTGTATTACCTTCTCTCTTGACGTCTTCCCATTCCAAGTCGTTCCTCATCTACAGAAAGCAAAGTGTCATTTGCTTTCAGATCCAAAACAACAGTGACTATAGAATTCATGACCTACACCAGCAAATGCGTGCCTTCTCTTATTTTTGTTTTTGCAGTATTTATATTGGTAACATTCTGGTCAATGTCACTCAAAATCTGTTGTAGGTCTCCCTTTTCTCTAGCCATTATCGAACCCATTAAAGCTAAAATAGATAAAGAGAATGTACAAACGTATAAAATTTATATGAATAGAAGTTGAGATTGATACTTCTATATACATACAGTATCGGGAATAACTTAAATAAGAAGAGAAAACAAACACATGGAAAACAAACAGATTTGTCCTATTAAATGAATACGACGATTGAAGAACCCTAAAACATCAAAAACCCAATCGAGGTAACATGCATTGACTTGAAATGTTTTATCGATTTAATAAATTATTACATCTGGAAAACCAACAAAAGAAATAGTAATAAAAGATTATAATAGTACATGTCCAATTGTTTTCCATACATTCATTTTCACTTCTTATTTAAGCTCTTCTTTATAAGTTATTATTAATTGTTTAGTAAACCAATGGTAAGAATGTTATTGTTCAATGAATGATATAATGTTTATAAACATTATCAAACTCAATTAATATGAAACTGTATATTAAAGTAATTTGTTATTTTAATTTACTTCATAGTTTTATATTAATTAGGTAAATACTTTATTAAATTAGTAATGACATTTTAGTTTTTCGTTCTAGTTATATTTCGCCGGTTGACTTATTTGAATTAAATATATTTCACCTAATTTTTGAAATATCTAACAATAATGTTGTTCGGAGTATTCGTAAAAAATTAAATATTATTTTCTTAAAACATGCACCTGCTATTTCAAAAACATCGATCCAACCGGTTTTCTATAGTTGGTGGATTAACAGTCATTTATTTTTCATTATTATATTTATTTATCCATTGTTTCTTTATCTAACACATTTTCTATTTCTTTAAGTCGTGTTCACACCCATTGTCTATCGAACATGCTTTCAGTGTAATCGCTTTGGCTTTCTCTTCTGTCAGTGTCGATTTTCTCTCAAAAGGTTTGAAGCTTTCGTGTCGAGATTTTCCACATTGCCGAATCATTTATTGTATATGTCACCCCTCTTTTCAATACTGTTCTTTGTTTTTGGTAGTAGTTTCATATGTTTGTTTCTATAATCTATCATTAAATTTTGTTTAATGTTATAGTATACAGTTGTATTTGATGGGCATTCCTACCAATTGAAGTTATTTCTATGCAATTATAACAATTGTACAAAAATTTGAATCAAGCGTTATAAAAAATGAAAACCTATGTTTACCATTCATAAGAAATCAATACTTGAAGGGTCACAAAAAGGGAAGAAACAAAAAATAACTTGTTACAACAATTTTTAGAGAGAAATTTCTTGTTTCATAATTTACATGTTTGAGATAACGATACTTTTCTTTGTGTTTTTTTTTTTTTTTTACCAGTTGTTTTTCTCATTAATATATTTCATTTTCGTATTTGATTGCTTTATTATGTAATCTTAGTAAAATGGGAAAGACAAATCACAAAATGACGACAAGACTTCAAGGAACAGTTGCAGTGACTAAACAAAGAAAGTTGGTAGACGCCCTGGTAGGCGTTCTACAAGACTTCAAGCAACAGTTTCATAAACTCACAATGATGACATTTAGTGTGTGATAGAATTGGGGGTTTTCATCGATAGCGACCAAGAGATCGAACTGCAATCACCTCAATAGAAAAAAGAGCTTGAACCAAATAATACAATTGAAAATTTGAAAGCAAAGGTTGACCATTTGATACACGTAATAAAAAATCAGCAAACCAGATACAGAGATATGTACTTTGAATCCTAGAAAAAGGTATAGAGATTCTAGTAGAATATCATTTGCTTTTTTAGATGATTTAAAACGCTATATCTATTTAAGTGCTGTATCTTAATGATTTTCTTTTCACTCAAATTCAAGTTGAAACCTTAACAGAAGAAAATCATCAATTAGCTTTGAAACTACAAAATGCATCTAGAAAACTTGAAGCAGTATGACTTCTACACATTATTAATTAGATACGTTGTTTTATAGCTTTTATAAACTCACAATATTTTTATAGTAAAATAATATGTCTTTGCACAAACTATATTTAATATATGAAATTGGTGAAACGAATTTGAACACTTGAGAAAATCAGAACAATTGTGTTTATTTTGTTTGCTTGGAGATAGAGAAGTACACTGGATTATGTTTGGAATTGATGAATAAACAGAAGAACATGATCTTACTAGCAGATTCAGTAGAAGTTCAGGACACAGTCAATGTATTTTCTCAACCAGCTTATGAGCAACAACCTCGTCGCAGAGGTAGACCCCCATCAAGCAAGAGAAAGAATATCCACAAATGAAGACCCAATTTGCTTATGTATTTAATCTATTCAGTATGAAATGAATACTTTTATGAAAATTTCAATGTTGTTTGTTTTGAACTGCTTTTATAGTTTTTATGTGAACCCAAAAAACATTTGGCTAGCTTTTTTGCATGAATATTGCAATGCTTTGTTGTTTCTTTTGGATTGCTTTTTAGTTATGTTTCTCTTTTCTGATACCCCTAATATGATTGTATAAAAACGTTCTAATTATATTTTCAGCATCATCTGCTTGTACAATCGATATTATATTTGCAGACATGTTTTTGACATTCAATGTCAATATTTTGCAGTGAATTATGCATGATATCTAATATCACCTGTATATTATCAAGATCAACTATTTAAACTTAAAATTTATACAGATCTTTTGTAATTTTTGTAACTTATAATAATTTTCAAGTTTGACATTGTCTACTAAAACTTTACTCACAACATAGGATTCATATATTTCTTTAAAATCAGTAACCTCCGGTCCAGTTCTCAAAATAAATATCTGTTCACACAGTTCATTCAAAAAATTTGTTTGTTTACTAATTGAGAACATGATAATCCAATTAATTTCTGGATTGCTATATCAAACAACATAAAAGTTACTTTCGCAATTATGTCAGACATACTCACATCTATATTTTCCTGATATAACATTACTGAAAAATCTACTAAAATTAAATGGATAATGGTCCTACTGTGGGACCAACCACAAACATATGTTATACTTGTTTTTAACTTTTAAAAAAGTAACAAAAAATTTAATAATTTGAAAATTATAATTGATTAGAAATTTCATAGTTTCATTATTATTTAAAAAAAAATTAGATTTTATTACTGTCAATAAACTATAATTCAAACAAATCTCATCCCATGGATAAATATTGACATAAAATCACATGGATTTCAGGGGACAACATGCATTTAATTCTTTCACAGTAACATCGATGAAGTAATACACAATCTACTATGGCTCAAAATATCAAACTAAACCACAACGTTTTATACTAATTGTAGTAAACAATATGTCGAACTTAGAATTATACCCGATTATTAATCACTTTTTTGTATTTCTATTGTTGTTATGCGTTATGTAATTCGATCATATTTCATATTCCAAACATACAACTTGATCATTCGTAGAGTCAAAGGTTCACTCAATTTAACCATTTAAAAATAAAAATTTTGAATTGTTGAATATTCAATTCCAAATTTTTGAATGCCTATGTAATTATTACGAATCTTGTGCTTAAAAACCATCATAAAAATCAAAATATGATTGTTCTAATCCCATACAATACACATATGGGATTACAACAATCATATCTTGATTTTGATGTCACTCATTAGTTTGACTTGTTTTATCTAAACAAAGCCTTGAAATTGAAGTTGTAACCAATATATCCGATTTCCCTGGAATGCTCTCTCTCTCTCTCTTTTTTTTTTAAGTGAAATAGTTTGATCACTCTTTTATACTAATAGCGGTTTAATGTTATATTTATTTATGTTGGTATCCATCAATCAAGATAAAGTATTTACACAAGTGAAGTCGCAATTACACTATACACTCAATCCATCAAATGTGACATAATCANCCCCCCTTTTTTTACACAAAATAATTTCTTCATTGTTTTATACTAATTGCGGTTTAATGTTTTATTTATTTATGTTGTTATCCATCAATCAAGATAAAGTATTTACACAAGTGAAGTCGCAATTACACGATACACTTAACCCATCAAACATGACATGATCACTTTATCAAGACTTCAACTTTTTTCTTGGGTTGCTTTTGTAACTCCTAGTACTACTTTTAACATTCTTATCATCATTTTCTTTCTGTTCATTTCCTCGTTCCCTCTCTTTCGATGTGTCTAACATGTCTGTACAAGAATTCTCTATTCTGTCTTCAGCATCATCAGCATTCACTCCTGTCACCATTTTTCCAGACACATCCTTGATTTTTGGTGTCAATATTTCATATTCATTCACGTCTAACATCGAGGATTGTGATCCATATTCTCCATTGTTTGCCTGTTGTTTTTTTACAAAATATTGATATCACTTCAAAATTATGAAAATTAACTATTTAAGAATAAAAATTATACCGACCTTTTGTAATTCTCGCAATTTATATTCATCCTCAAGATTCTCATCAATTGAAAAAAGTTTCGTCACAGTATAAGATTCATATCTTCCTTCAGATCCATAATTCTCAACTTGATCTTAAAAACAAACATATATCCAGATAGCTCACTTAAAACTTTTGGGAGATTCTGCTGATGATTACCTTGTTTGTTCAACAGTTGCGAACATGATAACCCAATCAATCTCTGCATCACTGTATAAAACAATATAAAAGTTACATCGGCAGTTCCATCTGACACTCTCATTTCTACCTTGTACCTATTATAACATTGACTAAACATTGTTACAAATAAATGTCTGAAACAGAATATACTCCTTATTGCATTCACAATACATAATTACAAACACTAAAAAATAAACAATACTATACCTCATCTGAGGAAATTTCAATTCCTTGTTGCATTTGTCACAATATAAATAGGTATTAATATCAGAAATTTTCTTCTTGCAAAGGTGTAGGAATTGTAACGCCAACCATATCTATCATCAACTTCGATTATCTTGGCCTTAATTGTATACTCCATCACCTATACAATTATAATTTTTGTTCACAAACTATGTTATAATAATCAGTTTAATGTTTTGAGTGAATACTGTACCTTATCAACATCATGCCACAGGAGATTGGTAACATGTTTCAGTGATGTTCTATTCTCAAACATTTCCTTCTCATTCGGAACTTGATTCAAAATCTTTTTCTGTAATTGAATTACTGGCAGAATTTTCATTCTGAAATAACATAGAGTAGATAAAATGTTAAATATCCTTCTATCCATGAAATTACTTTAAAGAACTATTTCTTAAACACATACTCTTTATGTAGAGAATACACCTCCCCAATATCTAAATTTATATAAATCCTAGATGCCGAGGTTGTATTTAGATATAATCGTCCTGTATGGAAAAAAACATATATTAGTAATAAAAAATATATTAATTCCATGTAATAGATTTTTATTACCTTGGAAATCTTTAACATTCATTGAAGTAACTATTATGACAATTGGGCTGGTACTCGCTGATTGCAAATCTTCACCTATTTCTTTAGAAAACTTTCCCCATAACGTAATGTCAACTACTTCCCTAAAATTAATATCAGTGTAAATTATTTACAGTGGAAGAAGAACATAAAAATATTAACAAAAGAACTTACTCTGCCACCTGCAATCTGATATCTCTTTTTTTAGTCTTTGTTGACTTGATCTCTTCAATTTCTCCTATTGCATTCAAAACTCCAATGATATCTGCATATCATTTATCATATTTGATGTACAATAATATTTCTCACACATTTAAAATACAAATATTCAAATTAACTATACCTAATAACAACCTTGTATCATTTGTCCTATTATGAAGATCATCAAGACCAGCAAAATCAAATTTATATCTCAGAATAACAATCGTTGGTTCTTTTAATTCTTGTACAGTCGTGATCATGAGAAATTGTATACGATATTTTCCCTCGATGGGTCTGTAAGAGGGAGCAAATAGTATAACTTTTATATGTCTAATCAAATATATCGACCCTTCATGAAGCTGATTTTTAAACTTTGCAATCCTATTCTTTGGTATCGAGCCATGCATAACTTGATTCTAAAAAACCAATGAAAACCACAAATTTCAAAAAACCTGTATAAATCACAAATAAAATCTTTACATTATTTTCAGGGTATATTTTATACCTATTGATCAATCAAAATCATATCAACGCTCATAAGTTTGCCACCCATTCTGAAATTCCTACACTGCCACAATCTAGATACTCTAATAGTAACTATCCAATCATTTTTTGATTCATCAATATCCTTAAGAAAATTATTAGACATTGTTATGAATTGCTTGCAAAAAGAAATTCATCTTTAATACAATCCAATAAAAGAAATAATGATACCCAATGGAGATTTTACGATTAAAGCAAATGTTATAATCTAATTCATACTATAAATATTTCTTATCACAATTTAATAGTATGCGGGATTTTTTTATTCGGCATTGTAATTTTGAACTCCAGAAAAGAACTTACTGATTTACAATCGTCACTACAATATTGTTCGTCAATTTCTTTATTACAATTCTATAATATTATTATACGCAAATTAGTAGCTTTTATAGACAAATTCACAACCCAACGTATGCAGTATTACAATAGAAGAATGAAAATAATTGAAGGTATCACATTACCTGTAATAGGAACTATATCTGAACTATGCCAAAATCTGTTTGTTTTTTTTTTTTTTTTTTTTTTGTGTCGACACAATGATTTCATGTACTTTCAAGTACCTTTACTTATTCCTCTTAACCGTATACGACAACAGGAACTATATCTGAACTATGCCAGTAATCTGTTTTGTGTTTTTTTTTTTTTTTTTTTTTTTGAAACAATGATTCATGATGTACTTTCAAGTACATTTACTTATTCCTCTACCGTATAAACAACATAACACACCACTTATATAACAAACCATTAATTTCAAGAGTTACATATAAAACCCTTCACATTCAGATAAACACTCTTCACAATTCACATTAATTTCGCATTAACAATAATCATAGCAAATACATGTTATCAATCTCTACCGAATAAGTATATTCCACAAAATTGCATCAACTTCAATAACACTTAATATACAACATAACAATAATAACAAAATTAAATAATGACTGGGATTTTTTTTATTATTTTTTTTATGTGGACAGTTGTAATTCTTATTTAAATTGCTTGACACAACTTATACTATTATGTGACATAAACAATACCATTCATTTCATCAACACTTTAATGAGAATACTACATTGAGAACGACGTTAAATAGTAGAATACCAAACATCACATAATACCAAACACATCATCAAAAAAGAAAGTACAATAACCCATAATTAAATAAAAAATCTAATATCCTGACCATTGACAGTAATATCACATTGAAAGTATCACATAACAATACAATGCATCAATCAATTTTGAATAAATATATATCTATAAGTATTTGCAGCGTCAACAGAATGTACCTATAAAATTATTAATAGTACAAATCCAACGCATCAAAGAGGAACAATTTTAAAGCTACAAAACACAATATCAACAAACTAACACTATTATGAACAATATTAAAAATCAGAACACCAAACATGATCAAAATACTGAACATATCAATGAAAAAGTAAGTGTATTAACCCATCAGGCTGCATGATTAGTTTGGTAGCTTGTGTGATAGAATTTATCTGCATAAAATACTATGATTTAAAAACCACAGCTTTGACATATTGAATAAATTACAGCACAACAAATGGTTTATTACAATGCAAATGATAAACATTATCGTTTATAGATTGATATTGAAATTTTCATCTAGGACAAACATCGAGCCATTTCATTTTTTTCACTAATATTATAGTTCGGCAGCTTTGCTGATATAAACTCAAAGAGAAATTAAGCCACTCCATGTTTGATTAATATTATAGTTCGGCATCGCTAAAAATTTGTCTAACGAATTGTATGGAATTCGTTGCCTAACCATTGTCCATAATTATAATTGTTCAAGGTCTCCTGTGATCGATAATTTCACTGTCAAACCATCGATTTGACTATAGAATGGTAATAGTGCAAATACCGATCCATAATTTATCCATCATTTAAGAATGCTTAGACTTTCATCGAGACCCAAATTCCATCGCCAAACCATAATCACGACATAATTAATTACATTTATAATTTCTCATAACTTTTCTAGGAGCAGTGCTAAACCATGGATTTGGATACTTACCCATGATTTAACGATGGACGAAATTTGGATAGCTTCATATACGAACTAATGATATACAAACACATTAATTTCAAGAGTTATGTATAAAACCCTTCACATTTAGATAAACACTCTTCACAATTTACATTAATTTCGCGTTAACAATAATACTTAGCAAATACAATGTATCAATTTCTTTTGGAAAAATATATATATATCCACAAAATTGCCTCAACTTCAATAACACTTAATAAACAACAAAACAATAATAACAAAATTAAATAACGACTGGAAGTTTTTTATTTTTTTAATTTTTTTCTGTGGACAACTGTAATTCTTATTTAAATCATATATGACACAAACTTATACTATTATATGACATAAACAATACCATTTATTTCATCAACACTTTAATAAAAACACAATATTAAGAACCAAATTAAATATCATAATACCAAACATCATCGTAATACCGAACACATCAATAAAAAAGAAAGTTCATTAACCCATAATTACACCAAAATTCTGATATCTTGGCCATTAATACTAATATCACATTGAAAGTATCACATAATAGTACACTGTGCCTATCAATTTTGGATAAATATATATCTTACAGCAAATGGTTTATTACAATGCAAATCATAAACTTTATCGTTTATATACTGATACTGAAATTTTCAACTGAAAGAGACTTCGAGTCACTTCAATTTTTGTATTAATATTATAGTTCGACACCTTTAAAAAATTGTCTAACAAATTGTATGGAATTCGTTGCCTAACCATCATCCATAATTATGATTGCTCAAAGCCTGCTGTGGTTGATAACTTCACTGTCAAACCATCAATTTGGCTATAGAATGGTAATAAGGCAAACACCGATATATAATTCATCCATCATTTAAGAATGCTTGAAATTTCAACAGATAAAGGTATCATCGAGGTCTACATTGCATTGCCGAACCATAACCATGACGTAATTAATTGCATTTATATTTTATTTAAAAAGCTCGATTTATTTATTATAATTCATTCCCATAAATTATCATGATCCAGAAAACACACATTTGATATATTGCCCGAGTATTAATAAATACATAGATGATTGGAACACACAGATGAATATCTCAAAATCACCTTATATTGAATACAACCAACAAATCTTTACGTCATTAAATTTCAAACCGCAAATGTTCATGGAGGTAAAATCACTTGCACAAAAGCAACTATCACAATCCAGCAACATTGAACCAGAATAACCAAATCTTATGTTGCAGACTTTCCCGTTGACTAGGACGAATCGTTGACATCCACAATGACCAACTCTGATACAATAAGATTCCATTCATAAATAACAAAATCAAACCTCAACTACTATCGGATAACACTACTTTGTGACAACGGTACATTGAGCAACACAAATCGATAATAGTTGAGGGCCGATTGAGTCACCTAAAAACAAAGCCAGCAAAAACAATGCTCATACAAGCCTTGTTAACATAAAATGTTCAGTCCCAAAACAAATACTCACATATCGACTAGGACAAATAGATAGCATGATAGAAAAAACAGTAAAAAAATATTTAAACAAAATACAAACTATCAACGTTTAAAGTTACTTAGCGTCAACAATATAGGGAAAAACTAATTGCCCATAGTATGAATATACCGGCAACAAATACTCATTGTTCGGCCGAAACTGTAAGCCGATCGATTCATGTTATTTCATGTAGTTCACACAGATCGGCTGCAACCATAGACATACCAAATCAATAACCTCACCGAAGACTTAATAAACACAACTTGACACGCTGACCATTATATGAACACGTCAAGTTTTTTCCCTGTAACCTGAAAACGAAATCAACAGAATCAGCAAATTAACATCTCATGCCAGTCGATCGGCAAAATGGATGCAAAGTAAAAATGACTCTGCAAACAAAATAACAAACGCAATAAAATGTAATCGACCTTCATATCAATATCGTTAACGAACAATTATCCATTCCTATAAAAACTGGTACCAAGAAACGGCAACAACAAAAGTTAATTAATCTTCATATTAAAATTATCAAGGAACAGACTGACCGTTTGGAAGAAATACAATTAATCAATCAAATAAATTGACCGAACAAAAATAATCATTCAATCTAATAATAACCGTTAAAATAGATAGGAGACATACTTACAGTTTCACTTTAAAATAGTTAGGATATATACTTACAGTTCAATAGAACAAATCAAAATAACAACTCATCTGACAGTGTCAATTGTACATCGTGTCTTTATTCCATGCCGATTCATGATCTTTGACCTGTAAATGTAATATTCTTTCTAGCTAGTTGTTCTTTGAAAAAATATAAGTAAAACTCACTAAACATATTATAGAAAATATATATGTAAGTATGAAATAGAGGGTCCATAACTAACTTTTCTTTATATACAAATCTCTACATCAAGTAATAAGTCACAAAAATAACTCAAAAATACAGTCAGATAGTGATGCCTTTCTCCTCTGCTACTTGACATTCCATCTGACCGCATCTCATCTACTACCTGCAAAAACAATGAAATCAATGGAGTGAGCACTAATTGCTCAGCAAGTAAACCCACAATACTTCTATTCTTTCTTCGATACTCAGATCTTGGATTTTCTTTCTTTACACCAAACTTCTCGATTCTTCTCTGCTCTTTCTAGGATTCTAGTTTCTCACTTACCAATATGTAAGCACAAATAGGAAAACTAACTCGGGATAGTAGAAATGGCATGATGCATATGCACAAATGCATAAACTTTTTCTATGCAATACGTTTTCTTTTCTTTTTTCTGTTTTCTATTTCTCATTTGTTTTATGTATCTTTTCTGTTTTCTTTCTTTTTTCTGCATTTCTTTCTTTTTCCGTTTCTCTTCTTTCTTTTCTGTTTCTTTTCTGTTTTCTTTTCTGTTTTTCTTGCTTTTCTATTCTTTCTTTCTTTTTTTTCTTTTTTTCTATTCTTTCTTTTTTTTTTTTTCTATTCTTTCTTTGCCGATCGGACCCGGTTGAGGCATGGATTCGGAACCTTGGCTGTGTGAGTGTAGTCTCAAATTCTTTCTTGGGTACAGTCCTCATCCACATGCACTCCTTACGGAGTGTACAAATTCTTCTTTCTTATTCTTAGGCCGCTCACTAAAGGCGGCGTGCATGCAGGGCTATTCTTCATCTCTGTTACTCATGGGTTCCCCATCGTAACAACCTTCTCTTCTCTTCTCTTTTTATATTTCTTTAAATAAAATTTCAGATTTGAGGTATTCTTTAATTATGTTCTTTAGATAATGATTCTACAATGAATTTCTTTTCTTTCTTTCTCTTTATTCTTTAATGTTCTCATACATGTATATGTGCATTTAAATATGCTCATTCTTTGCTATTCTTTCTAAATGCAAATGCTCAAATGTAAAAATACATTATGGCATATAAAGATATCATTATGGAACTAGTATTCTCTACCAACAACATTTCCATAACAAAGTAATAATCTAACATACTCATATATATGCACTTTCTTTGACGTTTCATCAAACACCTTACATGCACATACAAACTCTAAATTGGTTACACTTCCACATATTTCTCAAGCCACCAAAATTGGAGCAAAAACTCCCTAAGGCCAACAACCACCCTAGCCGAATTTCATCCTCCACCATTCCACATCTATTCTTTCATATTTCATCCAAAATCCCATCAACTCAACACATACAAATACATCACTTCTCATGGCCATAAGATTCACAAATCAAACAACCTCAATTTCAATCCATAGTTCTCATCATCCAAACACACATACAACATACAATAAATTTCCCTACACAAGTATTTATCTAATCAAAGCTAAAGTTGGATTTACTTACCTTGAATTTGAGTAATTTCAACACTATAATCTCTCTTTGTTAGATTCCCCTTACCTCTTAAACCCTAAGTGTTAGGAAACGATTAAGTCATGGCAGCGGAAAACAAAAATTATTTACAACATGGATCATTCCTTAGAACCAAGATCAGGGCACAAATTTACAATTTATATATTATATTAGAATTTACAGAAAAATCAATTTAGAGTTAAGAAATCATACGCACGTTTGGAGGCTCTTCCAATGGGTTTTGATATCGATCCAAGGGTAGGATCGAACCAGCGGTAGTCCACACGAAGATAATCCCAAGGAACTAAAAAGGGATTTGCTACATCCTCTTTAGCCTTAAGAACAACACAAAAAGCAATCTGGCGTGGGAAGAGAGAAAAGGAGGCTGGAATTTTTTTAATCTTAATGATTGAATGAAATGTTATATCATTTCACAAAAATTCTACACTTATATAGTGCACATAATGCCCTATTCCCTCATGGAATAGGCTTGAGCACCAACCCAAACAACCCCGTATGTCCAAACAGCCCCATTTAGATATTTTAATTATTATTTCAATTTAATTTATATATATATATATTAGCATTTAACAATAACAATAATTCATTTAAATATATGAGAACACATATTTAAATATAATCTCACTTATTTAATTTTAATATCAAATTAAATAAAGGCTATGACCTCAGCAAATTTAATTGCACTATGAGATTACCAAAATCCCTTTTGCCTAAAAAGACGAAAACGCCTTCCTTATAAACTGGTTCTTAAATTATCATATATGTGTGTGACCCATAGGCTCTTTATCATAGCGGTAGTGTGTAGTATCGCGATTAACACCAATTAATCATCTCACTATACACAGACCAAGATTGGCCCCTAGCAAGGCATCATGGCCACCCGATAGATTCTGATTCAGCGAAACAGCTACCTATCAATGATATGGTTACCGTACAATCCAATCCTTTCATCATCTGTTATCTCAACGAGACCGAGACATAGAAATAGTGTCAACCTCAGTTACTCTCGATGTGTATGTATTTAGTTACTGGACCAATGACCGGAATAATAATCTTGATAGAGCAACAACTCAATCCCACTTTGGCCACAGTTTTAGCGTCATTGCCATTTATTGAATTGTGCCAAGAGATAACTTCTCTCGTACCTGGGAGTGATGAATCCTCTGTCGATCCACCATAGTCTTGATACACTCCTTGATGTAGCCAATCACTACCGTATTGATAGCTCTAAATAGAACTGCATTGGGCTAGTGTCAAACTACACAAATCGGTGCACAAGTCTAATGATCACATGCGCCACCATTCGTTAGAGGTTTTTTTTCCATAGACACTGGGGTTACCATCCATATGGAATCCTCTGGTGTGTCAATCCAGTGAACTTGCCTACAACAAGCACCCATGTGTTGCACCAGATTGTCACCAAAAAACCTTGACAAGTGAGATCAGTCACTGCCTTTCGACAGGGTCGTTCAACACTATGATAGCCTTACCATATTATTTGTGCCTTTACTTCAAAATAATACTAGGGCTATGGATGTTTTTAGAATGGCCACCATATAAGCTCATAGGGTTCTCACTATCAAGATTTGAAACACTTGATACCCTCGTCATGGTTCTACCATTCTAAGGGCATATATCAATACATACAATAATGATTTATGTGATATAGAATAAAATGCATTTTTTATTAATCAATGAACATTATTACAAAGAGTCAATTCTACAGTAATTGATTGGCTCTAGGGCACCCACTCTAATAATCTCTCACTTGCACTACAGCCAATCATTCATGTATTTAATACCAAATGATCTCAAGTGCCTTTCATGCTTCTGTTGTGATAGAGGCTTTGTCAGTGGATCTGCGAGATTGTCGTCAATATGCACTTTACTGATATGCACATCTTTCCTCTCAACTATTTCTCTAATGAGATGGAATCATCTGAGTATGTGTCTGGACTTCTAATGAGACCGTGGTTCCCTAACTTGAGCGATTGCTCCATTGTTGTCACAATAAATATCTATTGGATCAATAATCATGGGAACCACACCAAGTTTAGTGAAGAACTTCTTAATCCAGACTGCCTCATTGGCCGTATCTAATAATGCAACATACTCAGCCTCCATTGTAGAGTCCGCTACAATGTTTTTCTTGGAGCTCTTACAAAATACAAACCCTGATTGCGACCGATAATCATCTTTGTCTGTTTGGAAACTAGCATCACTGTATCCTCTTACAGTGAGCTCATCTTCCCCTCCATAAACCAAGAACATATCCTTAGTCCTCTTCAGGTACTTAAGAATGTTTTTGATAGCCATCTAGTGACGCTGACCTGGATCCGATTGATATCTACTACAAGTACTCAAAGCACATGAGACATCAATCCGAGTATATAGCATGGCATACATGATGGATCCAATTGCTTATGCATATGGAATCCTCTTCATCCTATCTCTCTCATCTTGTGTTCTAGGACATGAAGAGATAAACACCATGTGACATTGAAAGAAATCCTTTCTTGAATTCTTCCATACTGAATCTTTTCAGTACTTTGTCAATATATGCACTCTGACTTAGGCCAAGCAACCTACATGATCTATCATGAGAGATTTTTATTCCAATGATGTAGGTTGCTTCCCCTAAGTCCTTCATTGAGAAGCACTTGGATAACCAAGTCTTTACTGTAATACCCCACTTGAAATACGTAGCCACTGTTTACGGTATGGCCTAAAGAATTACTGAATTGCCCTAAATGAGTTTATATATGATTCATGTTCTTTGGTTGAGCTTATGTTTTGGGGTTTGGTTGAGTGTGTACCTTGGAATTGATCAAGACTTAGCAAATTTTGGAATTTCAGTCTTCGCCGGGGCGAGGGAGAAGTTTCGCCGCGGCGACGTTGGTTTTGGGTTGGCAGTGTTGGTTCTGGAATGTTTCGCCGGGGCGACAGAAAGTTCTTCGCCGCGGCGACGTTACGGCAGAAAAGTTCCTTGAGGTTTCTAGAGAATTCTTCTTTTGGGACACAATGACCATTTTACCCCTAATTAGTAGGAAAAGTGGGGAGTAAAATGTAAGGAAATTTCATGGAGAATAATGTTAAATGGGGGTGAGTTTGTAAAGAATTAAAGGATAAAGGTGGAATTTTCAAGAAAGAGTAAGGGCAAAATGGGAAAGAGTGGATATTATATGAGTTAATAAGGGTTGAGTTCTCTAAACCCATTCATTTTACCCATTTCCACCGCCTCTTCATCTCCCATTTTCTCTCAATTTCTCACTCAATTTTCTAAGGGATTTTTGAGAGTTTTGAGTTGGAATTTGACAAAGAAGTGATCCTAAGCAAGAAGAGGTAAGAATCCCTACTTTAGAGATGAATTTTATTCATGTAAGGGTTAAGTTCTTACTAAGTTTATGCTTAGGAAATAAGGGAAAGTTATGATCCAACAAGAGTAGAGAGCTTTAGTGGAGACTACTCAAGTATGAGGTAAGTAAATCCAACTCAAGCTAAAGTTTAAGAAATTCTTAAGTAGAGATTTATTTATGCATGTATATATGATGCTTATTGAGAAATTGAGTAGAGATGTATGTTTATTTGTTGAGAAATTGAGTTGAGAAGAGTATTTATATTATGTTTGTTGGATATTTCCTTTATGGAAAGTGTTTATGAGTAATAGTTTGAGATGAAGTTGGAGGAGATTGAGTATGTATTTTGGGAGTGTTTTTCTATGATAGGGTTTATGCCCATAGAAGGGAATTTACTTCCAATTCTGGATGGTTAAAAAGAGAAGGAGAGTTGTAGTTAGAGAAGAGTTTTTATATGCACATAAGTTGTTTGATGAAATGCCTAAGTGAAATCTGCCCTGTCACTGCCGTAACTTTCTAAGTGATTTTTGGGCATGTTACGGATTGAACTGGGCTGAGACCAAAACATAGAAGTTATAGCCCTGTTTTTAAGCTTTAAAACGAGACCAAAACCGTAGTAATCCGAGGTGTATAACGCAAGTTATGGTCTTTTTAGTGTGACCTGTGCAGAATGACTGTTTTGAGGAAATCTTACATTTGGCATTTCAAAAGTGCATTAATAAGTATGAACCATCCATATGCATAATTTGTGCATTAAGAAGTAGTTTGAGAAAGAATATAGAATGTTGAGTATGAGCTACCTTGTGAGTACTAGCTTAAGGGTAAAGAATTTTGAAGATAAGCTATACTATAAGTAATAGCTTGAGTAAGAAAGAGTAGAGAATGTTGAGAATAGCAACTCTTAAGAGTAAAGAGAATGAGAATACTCTGATAGCAAAGAGAAAAGTTGAGAAAGAGTAGAGAATTACTCTAAGAGTTAAGCTACATTATGATGAGTAGCTAGAGAAAGAATAGAGATCTTGTGCACAAGAGTTAAAGAGGAGAATAGAGTAAGTTGTGCGATGGGGAACCTGTGAGTGACGAGTAGAGTCACGTAGAGTGGAACGCGAGGTTCCAGCCGTGCCTCCGGTTAGATGAGGCCGTGACCGTCACGCAGAGTGGAACATGAGGTTCCAGCCGTGCCCCCGGTCAGATGGGGCCATGACATTCAGAGAGAGAGAGATTGTACACTCACATGGCCAAGGGTTCCGAATCCATGCATAACTACATCCGATCGGTAGCGAAATGAGCGGAAGTCACGTAGAGTGGTAGCGCCCAGCCGTGCCTCCGGTCAGATGAGGTCGTGACATTCCAATGAGTAAGAATGAGAAAGAACAGAGATGAGACAAGTTAAAAGTTAAACTGTATTATGAGTACTAGCTTGAGAAAGAGATGAGCAAACATGAGAAAGAGTAAGAGAGAGATAAGAGCATAGACTAGGTTATGTGATGGGGAACCCGTGAGTAATGGGTAGAGTATTCCCGCATGTACGCCGCATTGAGAGAGCGGCATGAGTATCAGATAGAGAAGTGGTGTAGCCCGTGAGAGTGCATGCGGATGAGGGCTATACTCGAGTACCCGAGAGAGAGGGATTTTATACTCACATGGCCAAGGGTTCCGAATCCATGCATAACCGAGTTCGATCGGCTAGAATGAGTAGAAGTCATGTAGAGCGGGAGCGAGTCCCGGCCGTGCCTCCGGTAAGGTGAGGCCGTGATTACTAAAGAGAGTTATCAGAAAAGAGTTATGAGAAAGAGAAACAGAAATGAGAATGAGATAATTGACAGAATTAAAGAATGAGAAAGCTTGAGAAAGCTTGAGAAAGAATGAGATAGAAAGAGAGAGAGTATGAGAAAGAATGCGAAAGTTTGAGTTAGTAAGACTAAAGAATAGAAGAAAGAAACATGCAGTTCTTTTACATTAGTTGCATATACATCTCATATATGCATGTACCATGAGTTCTTCCATGGTTAGTAAGAGTATATCGCGAATGAGAAAGAGAACCATGACTTTCCTTCATGGTGAGTATGATGAGAATAAGAGAGAACCATAATTGTCCTTCATGGTGAGTAAGAATAAGAGAAAGAGAACAAAGAGAAAGAAAGAAATAAGAGCAGAACAGAGTTAAAGGAGAAGAACAGTATTAGAAAGAAAGAGAAAAACAGTGAGAAATAGAAATAGCAGAACAGTCGAGTAAGGAAAGAACCAAAGAGTGAGTTACGGGGACAGGTAGTAGAGGATTTACTTACTGAGCATTGTTGTGCTCACCCCGTTATTCTTTTCTGTTTTGCAGGAAATGGGAGTAGCGGTCGGATGGACGTCGAGGAGCGAAGAGTATTGGCACCACTGTCCACCAGCTATGATATTTTGTATTAATTAGAAAGTTTTTAATACATGGTATTTTGTATTTGTAAAGAAGTATATTTTTATGAGTAAAGAAAAATTTGAGCCCACTATCTTTCATATACTATACATATCTATATTTTACATAGTACGTATTATAAGAATAGTACTAAAGAGGAGTTGTTACATTTACCGACTGCAAGTTCGGTATATCATTCTCAATCAGAAGTATGTCATCGACATACAACACTAGGAATGCCACTGCACTCCCACTCACTTTCTTGTAAACACAGGGTTCATCTTTGTTCTTGATAAAACCGAATTCTTTTACGGCTTCATCAAAATGAATGTTCCAGCTCCTTGAAACTTGGTTGAGTCCATAAATGGATCTCTGTAACTTGCATACCCTATTAGCTTGCCCTTCAAGAACGAAACCGTCGGGTTGTGTCATATACATATCCTCTTCAAGGTTTCCGTTTAGGAAAGCTGTTTTGATATCCATTTGTCAAATCTCATAGTCATGATATGCGACAATCGCAAGCTAATCAGAATGGATTTAATCATGGCAACCGGCTAAAAGGTTTCTTCATAGTCAATACCATGAATTTGTTTAAAACATTTGGCAACCAGTTGTGCATTATAAGTATGCACCTTGCCATCCACGTCAGTCTTCTTCTTGAAGACCCATTTACACCCTATGGGTTTTACCCCTTCAGGTGGTTCCACCAGAAACCATACTTGGTTCTAGTTGATGGAGTCCATCTCAGATTTCATGGCTTCAAGCCATTTAACGGAATCTAGATCCAATATAGTGTCTTCGTAGGTTCTAGGTTCATCGTCTTGGTAGACTAGTACATCACCATGTTGAGTCATGAGATAACCGTATCTCTTGGGCTCATGGCATACTCTCCCAGATTTACATAGCTCCTGTACTACCTGAGGTGGTTCACTTTGATCCATAAGTTGTGGAGTAACCTCCTCTTGATGTTCAACCACTTCCTGTGGCACATCATCTCGTCTTTCATCTAGTATTATTTGTGGTTCTAGAACTTTATCGAGTTCTACTTTTCTCCCACTAGTACTTCTTAGAAAAAATTCTTTTTCTAGGAAGACACCAAAATGAGCAACAAAGATTTTATGCTCTTCTAGGTGGTAGAAATAGTATCCTTTGGTCTCCTTTGGATATCCCACAAATATACATTTATAGGATTTTGGGCCCAATTTGTTTGAAGTCAATTTCTTAACATAAGCTTCACAACCCCAAATCCTTAGATAAGACAAGTTGGGCTTTCGCCCACTCCATAATCCATATGGAGTCTTATCTACAGACTTTAACGGCACACGATTCATAACATGAGTCGCAGTCTCTAGGGCATAACCCTAGAATGATGCAGATAGATCACTAAAACTTATCATGGACCTAACTATGTCAAGTAAGGTCTTATTCTTCCTTTCAGACACTCCATTGTGCTGGGGTGTATACGGAGTGGTGAGTTGTGATACTATCTCACATTCCTTTAGGTATTCAGAAAACCGTGAGCTTAAGTATTCACCTCCTCGATCCGACCGAAGAGTTTTAATACTTTTACCCAACATATTCTATACTTCATTCCTGAATTTCTTGAATTTATCAAAAGCTTCAGATTTATGTCTCGTAAGGTAGACATAACCATATCTACTGAAATCATTAGTAAATGTGATGAAGTATGAATATCCACCTCTGGCCTCAACTGTTAGTGGACCACATATATCACGATGGATGATGCCTAATAACTTAGTAGCCCTTTCACCTTGTCCTGTGAAAGGAGACTTGGTCATCTTGCCTAACAGGCATGACTCACATACCTCAAATGACTGAAAGTCAAAAGGGTCCAAAACTCCATCCCTTTGAAGTTTTGTAATGCGAGTTTTATTAACATGACCCAATCTACAGTGCTAGAGGTATGTCTGGTTTTGATCGCTATGTTTAGCTTTCTTGGTTTCAACATTGAGAATATCCTTATTGTTTAAATCAAGAACATATAACCTGTTATATAACCTTGCAATTCCAAATAGAATATCATTCAAACTAAAGGACAATAATCCATTAGATATCTCGAAATGATACCCTATATTATCCAAAGCGTATACTGAAATAATATTTCTAGAAATAGAAGGTACGTAATAACAATAATGTAGTTCCAACAAGCAGCCCGTAGGCAAAGATAAACAGTAAGTCCCTATAGCCACATTTGCTCCATTTCTAACTCGTAGGTTCACCTCTCCCTTGGCGAGCACTCTACTCTACCTTAGTCCCTGCACATCAGTACAAATGTGAGTACCATGTAACGCCCACATCAAGGTACGTAGCTTTATTTATGCCTTAATACCTTCAGTTGAATTTTATTAAAGTTATCTTGAACAAGTGTGAAGAAAATTCCTTAAACCTTTATTAAGGGTAAAATGGTCTTTTCACTCATAATTAGTTGAAAAGTGGGGAGTGAAAAGAAATAGAATAACATGGAGAAGATAATAAAAATGAAGGCATTCTTGTAATTGACTAAGGGACATAGATGAAATTTTTAGAAAGTGCAAGGGTAAAATGGGAATCTATATATATTATTTATGATATTAAGAGTTGAAGAAGAGAAACCCTAGCCACTCTACCCTCCATTCAAGCCATTCTCTACCCAAATTCTCTCAAATTTCTTCATTAAATTTCAAAGGAAATTCATAGGATTTTGGCTAACTTTTGATAGATTTTCAATCCTAATCATCCAAAGGTAAGATTCTTGCACCAAGAAGTGAGATTAAATTTTAAAGTTGTGAATTCTTACGGGTGTATATGCTTAGGGTTTGAGAAGGAGGGAATTCTACCAAAGAGAGAGTTGCATGTTTGTATGTGATGGTATGAGAGAATTATGGGCTGTTTTTTATGTTTACTGATGTATAAATTCTAGCCATGAGAAGTAGTGTACGGTTATGTGATGATTTGGTGAAGTTGTGGAAGATTTTGTGTTGAGATTTTTGGAGTGTAGAGAAGTGATCAATTCAGCCAGGTTTGATACTCAATTTAGCGAGTTTTTGGCTCACAATTTGGTTGAATTAAAGAGTTGTGGAAGTGCAGCCAACATGGTAGTAGCACGTGTATGTGAATTGTTTGATGAAAATCCTAAGAGAAAACATGTTACCATGGTTGCCCTGTCAAATCCATGACCTTATGAGTGATTTATGAGCATCTTACCCATCGAACTGGGTTGAGACCCAAACATAAAAGTTGTAGCCTTTTCTCTAAGCTTTAAAATGAGACCAAGATCATAGCAATCTGATGTGTATATCTCGAGATATGCCTTCCTTAATATGACCTGTGCAGAATGACTACCTCAAAAGTACCTCCAATTTATTAGTTATTTTTAGTCTAATAATCTATGATTGATTTCAAGTACAGAAATGTTATTAGTAGAGAATACTAGTTCCATAATGATATCTTTATATACCATAATGCATTCTCACATTCTCACATTTGCATTTAGAAATAATAGCAAAGAATGAGCATATTTCTATGCACATACACATATATGAGAACATTAAAGAATAAAGAGAAAGGGAGTTTGGATGAATTGTAGAGAATTTCTTTTATGCATGTATATGCTTATATATGAAGAATTGTTGATGGAATGGATATTGAATGATGGTTAGAATTTATCCATGAGAAGTAGTGTTTGTGTACTTGATATTTGATGAGAGTTTGCATGAATATGGAAGAATTGGAGTAGAATTTATGGAGTGTGAATCCTGGACAGGTTTGATGTTAATCTTGGTGTGTTTTATTCCAAATTTTGGTGGCTTAGAAGAGAGGTAGAAATGTAGCCAAATTAGAGTTAATGTGTGCATATAAATTGTTTGATGAAATGTCAAAGAAAAGTGCATACATGATTATGATTATTTGATATCTTGAGATGAGTTGGTAGATAGTAGAGAATGACATGTTCACATTCCATATTGCATTATTGCATTCAAACATGTGAATTTAGGAAGAATAATAAGCATGAGCCCATATACATGCATACATACTCATAAGAGCATTAAAGAGCAATAATGAACATTAAAGTTAATGAACAAATAGAAAGAAATGAGAACTATTAAAGAAAAGAAATTGAATACTAATTTCCATAAGAAAGATAAAAGAAAAGAAGGTTGTTGCGATGGGGAACCCATGAGTGACAAGAAGAAGAATATTCCCACATGTACACCGCCTTTAGTGAGCGACCTAAGAAGAAGAAGAATTTGTACAGTCCGTAAGAGTACATATGGATGAGGACTGTACCCAGAAGAATATCTTACATGCACGCCGCCTTTAGTGAGTAACCTAAGAGGAAGAAGAATTTGTACAGTCCGTAAGAGTGCATGTAGATGAGGACTGTACTCACTCACACAGTTAAGGTTTCGAATCCATGCCTTAATCGAGTCCAATCGGCAAAGAATAAAAAAGAAAAGAAAAGAAAAGAAGAAAAGAATAAGAAACAAAAGAATAGAAAAAAGAGAATAAGAAACAAAAGAAGAGAATAAGAAAGAAAAGAAGAGAAAAGAAACAATAAAAAAAAAAAAAACAATAGAAAAAGAAAGAAAGAAAGACTAGAAAAGAAATAAATAAAGAAATACAGATAAAAGAAACAGAAAATAGAATAGAAAAACAGAAAAGAAAATGCACATTCTATGCATTTGTGCATTTGCATCATACCTATGCATGATACCATGCCTATTATCATGGGTAGTGAGAAATTAGAAATAGAGAAAGAATAGGGAAAGAACAGAGAAAGTACAAAGAAATATTATCATGGGTAGTGAGAAATTAGAAATAGAGAAAGAATAGAGAAAGAATAGAGAAAGAACAGAGAAAGTATAGAGAAATAATAGAGAAAGAACAAAGAAAGAATAGAGAAGAATAAAGAGGTGTGATGTAAGGAAAGAAATTCAGAATTTAAGCAACGAAAAGGAAGAGTGGCACAACAGGTTTACTTAATGAGCAATTAGTGCTCACCTCATTGTTTTCAATATTTTTGCAGGTAATAGGTGAGATGCGGTCGCTTGGAACATCACACAGCGAAAGGGTTGGGCAACACTATTGAGTTGATGTTTTGTGACTTTATTATATTTTATAAAGATTTGTATTTAAAGAAAGTTTAGTTATGGGCCCATTATTTTATACTCATCTATATGTAAATTTTCTTATATATATTTTGTGAGTTTTACTGTTATTTTCCGAGTATACTAGCTAGAGAGAGAGTATTACATATCACATCTTGTGTCAATGACCCAAGATGTTAAGGGAGAGAAGTTAATCTCAATCATAAATATACCTGAAGTCAAAGCATCTAACTTTTTCTTGCTTGTAGGGAAAGCCTTGCAGTGTTTCCTTTAGTGGTCAGGCTTGCCACAATAGAAGCAGACTACTTTCTCGCCCTTCCCTATGCCACTCTTAGGCCCAAGAGCACCCTGTCCTTTGGGCTTGGGCTTGGGTTTGGCCTTTGCCTTACCCTTGTCGTTACTCTTTCCTTTACTGGTAGCAACCAGTAAAACAGGCTTGGACTTCTTCAAGTCCTACTCTGCAATCCTCAGCATGTTCAAAAGCTCTAACAAGGTTTTCACATTATGTTCATATTGAAGTTCATTATGAATGGTGCATAAGAGTCAGGCAAGGATTGTAGAATCAAATCCATTTGTAATTCTGCATCCAACTCAAATCCTAAAGTCTCAAGCCTCTCTATGTGCTCGATCATTTTGAGCACATGAGGACCAACTTGGGCTCCCTAAGTCAAACGACTTCCAAACAAAGCTTTTGACACCTTGTACCTCTCATGTCGAGCATTTCCTTTGAAAAGCTCCTTAAGGTGTAGAATAATGGCAGCAACGTCCATATTCTCATGCTACTTTTGCAGCACTGGTGTCATCGATGCTAACATCAAGCATTGAACGCCATTAGCATCATCAATGAACTTTTGATAAGTGTCTTTTACTTCCTGAGTCGCATCAGGATCAGGCTCAGCCATGTATGGCTTTTCAAGGATATACAAATTCTTTTCCAACTTGAGTACACTACAAGAAAAATGTCTTTCGACGTCTAGCAAAATTAGACGCAGAAAGTAAAATTTAGACGCTAAATCTCTTTCGCATCTAAATTTCGTAGTCGCCACGTAGTTGCAAAATCGCTGTCACAGAAAGTATGGGCGTCTAAATTTTTGGTTAGTCACGGAAAGTTTTTTTTTAGCAACTAGCAAATTAGTCTCTAATTGCTGGTTAAAATATTCCCCCCACTTAGACGCTAATTGTTCAAGGGTAATTTGGTAAAATGGTATCGCGACTAATCAATTAGTTGCAAAATGTACCTTTTAGTAGGGGTGTTCAAAAGAACCAGTTGGAACCGGAACCGGCGGGTACCTTGGGTTTGGTTTCGGTTCCTACCCAGAACCAGTCGTCAATGGGTAGGTTCCGACTCCAAATTTTTGGAACCGCTATTGTGCGGTTCCGGTTCCGGTTCCTATAGTTAGGAACCAAGAACCAGGAACCAAGACTAATATAAAATAAAATTAAAGATTAGGGAGGTTAATAAAAACTTTTGTAGAAAAAGTAAAGTGAATACATTTATATTTATATTTCATGACATTTAAAGTAAGTTGGTTTGACTTTTGAGAATCTACATTTACAAAGTAATGGAGTTTTTAATTTTGAATTTATAATTTGTAATTTTATTTTTGTTAACAAGTGTCAGGTGGGGGGTATTTGTAAGTTTTTAAGGGTTTTTTTGCCGTTTAAAAAACTTTTGGGGGGTCATGAATTTTACAGGGTACCCAGACCCGGAACTGGAACTGAAACCGTTGTTATAGGTTCTGGTTCTGGTTTTGGATACCTAGGAACCGGAACCGTCAGTTCTGATTCTGGTTCCAAATTTCAAGGAATCGTCGGTTCCGGTTCCTTCAAAAAGTGTAAGATACCCGGAACCGAACACCCCTACCTTTTAGTGTCTAATAATTTGTCATGAATGCCACAAAAATTAGAAGCTGAAGGTGTAAGGGTAATTTCGTAAAACGTTTTCACAACTATTTTATTAATAGACAAATATATCTTTTGGTGACCAAAATTTAGTGGTTAATTCTAATACTTTTAGACGCTGAATGTGGAATCCAAAAGGTTTTCGCAACTATTTTATTAGTGGTCAAATGTATCTTTTGGTGACCAAAATTTGGTAATTAATTCTAATAAATTTAGACGCTGAATGTAGAATCCAAAATGTTTTCATGACTATTTTATTAGTGAACAAATGTATCTTTTGGTGACCAAAATTTGGTGGTTAATTCTTATAATTTTAAACACTGAATGTAGAATCCAATTATGATAAATTACTGTTTGCAACTAAAAAATTAGTTGCAGAATGTGTTTTTTTAGTGGCAAAAACATTTTGTATTAACCTAGTTTATACATTCAACATCAACAAAATAATTCATCACAATATAAAAATCTGAACACTAACATCAAATATCATTTTTTTATACATATATATAGTCCATACATGGATTTTCACGCATTAAGAGCAAAAAAAAATCCAAAATACACTATCATGTGTGCATAACCAAAAAGGCTCCATTTAGTTCACTTTTTTACACTTTTTAGAAAAGTTTTTGGAAAAAAAGTTAAAAAAAGTTAAATTGAATAAGTATTACAATATAGGATTTGAAAATAAATAAAAATACCCCTTATGTTTGTTTATTTACTAAACACCCCTATAATAAAATATTAAAAGTTAACAAAAACACCCCCAACCCACCCATTAAATATGGACAGTCGACCACCACCGCCAGAGGGTGGCTAGAGTCGTTGTATCGGCACATGACCGACTGGATCTTGTCGATCGTGTGCCTATATGGCCTTTTCTGGCAAGATCAACGACTAGATCTAGCCATTGACGACCAGATATGGCCGTATTTTCTCGTCAACGACGACCAAAGATATGACCGTCGTTGATAGTCAACGACGACGATGTGTTGGCCATCGTTGATGATTGGCTACGACCAAAGATCTGGCCGCTAGATCTTTGAACTTAGATCTGGCCTTTTCCGACCAAATCCATTGTGGATCTAGCCAAAAAAGGCTAGATCGACGCACTACCGGCCAGATTCAGCTAATAGTGCGCCATTATACTAGATTCCAACTATTTTCCGACGGTGGCGGCCGAAATCTGATAAATATGGGTTGCTGGGGTTTTTTTTTGCAATTTCTAAAAAAAAATTTAGGGGTATTTAATTAAATTAACAAATTTAGGGAGTTCAAAAATTTTTGAATAATTTTGTAAGTTTTTGCAATTTTATTGTTTAAATTTATTGGGAATATTAATAGTAGTATTCTCAAAAGGGAACCAAACGGAGCCGTATGCACCCACATTTTCTTCACTAGCTATCTATCTGTGCATAACTAACAAAAAAATGCCCATCCCATGTACACCATCTAACATATATATGCAAACAATCCTAAAAAGATGGTCCTACCCCCATGCCAAAATATATACTGCCCATACAATAAAAAAACTAACCATCAATATCTACATCATGTCAAGTGTCACTAGTTGGGGTCTTTGAAATAGCTGTAGCTCATGAGGACGAGTATTCAACAGTTGGATATGGCGATGGCTGTCGAGTTAGAGCTTTATCAGATTGTTGTAGTTCAAGGGCTATAGTTAGCTGCTTCATCATCTCCAACAGGACAAATTGTTGTTGTTCAACGCTTTTTATTTTCTGTTTTTGTTGATCAACTAAGACGAGCTACTCCTCCAACTGTTTAATCTTATTTTCTTGTTGTTGCACTATGCAACTTAACTCTGCTTCTGCTACAGTATCATGATGCTCAATGTGTGAAAATGCAAAATTTTGATTAAATCCAGAAGCTTTACCCAGAACTTCCTCATATTTCTGCTTCTGTTTTTTCACTTTCCCCTGCCTATGTTTCATCTTACAGCTCTATCATTTTTTCCTATCATCAATTCAATGCATAATCAATAAGTCAAGCAAGAAACTAAATAATTACATATAAATTATAATTAATAAGTCAATGCATAATCAATAAGTCAGATAACCATGAATAAATTGCTAGAAACCAATCTTGTTAGAGCCATCACGTTAATAATATTAAGGAGATAACTTAAGAAATTACCTATTGTAATGCAGAAGAAAACGACTAAAAATTATGTCAGAACGTTTACATTGAGAAATAGTTGACAAATGGCTTAATATTGACATGGTAAAAGCTTTGATACTATTTACTGTGGAAGAAACACCCTTACTTTCAGAGGTTAAATCTCAAAATTACTTGTCCACATTTTGTACAACTTGATGATTATTAGCATTTAAAGAAATAAGCAGAGAAGAAATAACATTTTACCAGCTTTGTCAGCTGCATGGAAGAGCAGCTCCTCTATTAGGTGATGTGCAGGATCACCAACTGGAAACTTCTCCATGAAACTCTCAACATTTGAAACCACTTCCTGATTGGTCAGATACTGATATAAGCCATCGGATGAGAGGATCAAAAATTAATCTCTTAGGCAGAGTCTATGGTGATGTAGAGAAGGCCTGCAGGATATGTATGGAGCAGTTCCAATATACTCATTTCAAAACATTTCCAATAATGAATCGTTCAACTTGGGCAGCACCAATATGCCATGATATCATCAAGCAAGTTTTTAAAGCACACCATTGGATAAAACAATACACTGGGAACTTCATCAATTGAAAAAATGAAACATAAGTGTAATGCTGAAGTGTGGTATTGTAAGAGCAAGAATGCATAAATGAGTGAAGCATTAGCAAAATTAGTAATGATATTCTTGTGGTTTGTTAGAGCAAGGACACATATATTGAAACATTAAAATTATAAGTTTATTAATGATATTCGGTTGGCTCACATGACACAGCATACAACAGAAATGATATTTTTATGCACTGATAAAGGTGACCTGCAACTTGAATCATTTCCAATGCTATATACAGCATTTCCTCTATCACAACACTTTTAAAAGATATCCAAAAATAACAACATTTTAATTTATACACTACATTATCTATAAAAGTCAATGTGTCTTATCCATATACCGTAGTGATGAATATTATTCATGAAGATATAATTTACTAGAACATAGCAAGCAATGAGCACCTATAACGAAGATATATGCTACCATGATGTACAAATCACCAAACAGTAATAATCATCAACCAGAATTACTTTTTATCAGAAATCCTTGCAGCAAAATAGTTATTACAAAGGATATACGACAAACCTTTTTCAGAAATCCAGCTCCAAATGCTCTGGTGACCTTAAGACAACCTTTCACTCTATCATTGACAATACATTGGCTATCATCCGGGTGTTCATTCTTTATTCTTATGATTTCCAGCAATATTAGTGCAAACCAAAGTTCTTAGCAAATCTACATTACTTCCCATCATTAACAAGATCATACAGTTAGTTTAAGGGTAGAGATAACCATACTTGGCGGTGAAGGGCCAGGGGGACAGCCAAGGAAAAGAAGAAAGGCAAGTAGATTGAATATTTTATCATTAATGAAAATATACATGCAAGTGCAATGACACATTTGGATCGGACATTATCATCGTAATATGAAGCAATCAATCCATTAAAGTTGAAACTTCATGGAAAAACCAAATGTTATCAATGAATTTCATTTGTCACCAAGTGAGCATAACTACTCTGCAATAAGCACAGGCTGACTCAATATTGAGAAAAAGTCCACGCTAACCATTTTGGTTCAATATCATGTGTACATAGGGTCTGCAAACACTAGACTTTGGGAGCACATCAGTGTGTGTGTTAGAGAAGCAGCAAGGAATAAGAAAAAGAAATGGAAAGTTTATAACAGCATTCATCATGTTTCCAGTATACAGACAACCGCTCAGGCTTCCCAATGAAAAAGAAACAGGGAACAGATGACAGAACTCCACTACAAACAAAAAAAGAGAAAAGCAAGATTGCAATTTTGATTAATCTAATCTAAAAAGGTTCACCATACAGCCAAAATCTTCAATACAACCAAAAAGATATAGCAGTGAGCCATATATAATATTTATATACAAGAATAAAGAGATCAATCAAGCATAACCATTCCTTTCCACCATCAGAAGAACAAATTAAAATGTTTAAGACAAATAATTAATGTTGTCAGACTCCCAGCAATGTATGATGCGTAACATTCAAGTATTATCTGAACTACCTTAGTAATACTATGGTAAATTTTAAATTAGAATAAAATAAAGAAAAAGCGTCAAAATGACTACTAAACTACCTGCAAGCTAACTAATCCTTTCACATTCAAACCTACAAGTAACCATCCAAGACTTTAATGTATATACATGAGTGCTCTGATTATAAAGTTGGAATAAAAAAAAAAAATAATGAAAATTACCATATTTTGAGAGTCATTATCAGAATTCTGCTGCTCAGATGCCTTAATCTTGTCCTCAGCATCCCCATAACTTTTCTTGATTTCATTTTCACTCTGATTCAGATCAGTGACCTGTTTGATGATATTATCCGTTTGAGACCGATCAACATCATTTGTTGTAGACAAAACTCTAGCTAATTTATGCTATCTTGATTCTGCTCATTCAGCGAATTTAACCCATAAGATACAAGTACTGACAACTTCCCAACAAAATTTCTTGAATTCACCACACAAACAATGAGAAAGAATGAAAAAGCCAACCTGAATAAACTATTCCAATTGGTACTTTACGGGTTGTGGAAGATTCCTATATGCAACAAGGAAGAAAAAAATGAGATTTTAAAGGGATAATATATAAAGATCTGAACTTTATGAGTAAGAAACTATTTAAACAAAAAATCCATGAACATACAAGCACTTAGGGAAGAAGATTTAGATGGCTGGCATCACCACTGACAGTCTGAAGAGAAAAAACGAAGAAAGATTGAAACTTTAATATCTTATCTTGTTTGAAAGACAAGGGGTGAAAAAGGAAAGTTGAAAAAACTTACAAAAGCTGAAAGATCTACAAGAAATTGGTTTCTAGCTGCAAAAACGAAACAAACCCAGAAAAATGTTAATTGAGGAAGAAGAAACAAGGTATGAAATTGAGATAGGAAAATAAATTAATTGACGAAGAAGAAGAGAACATACAAGAAGAAGCTTTGAAAGAGGCAGAGAATCTATCGGTATAAATAGGAGCTATAACCGTAACACATAACATCAGCAACACCAAATTCCTGGTCTTCATTTTGGTTTCAGAAGCAAAGAAGCACTTTTTGGATCTTTCTTCTTGAATAAATCAGCCTTTGTTGGTTTTAATAGAAACGGAATTTCATCAACAACATTATATGTGGGTTCAGAAGATTCATCACCTAATTTTAATCTCTAAAAACTATCTGCCTTCTTTTTCTGGGTTCAGAAGTAAAGCAATAGGATTTTGTAATGTTTTATATGTGGTGTGGAAAAATGGAGAAAAGATGCGAACGGAGTGGCGAAGTGGAGGGTGTTTTGCGTTTTAGGGTAAAATTAGTTTGCGGATTTTGTATAAGTGGGTTTCTATCTTTTTAATTTTTTTTAATTTTAAGTTTCAAAAATTTCTGTGTAAAATTGCTTACTTTTTTTTTTTTTTTTTTATGTTACCCTAAAACCGGGTTTGGGGTTTTGTTTTTCTTTAATTATAAGGATTTAGGGACTTTTCAATTTGTTTACTTTTTAAATTTTAAGGAAAAATTGTTTACTTTTTAATTATTATTTTTTTAAATTGGAAATTCAGTTTTTTGAATTTTTGTGGACCACAGTCGAACGGTTTCCCAAGTAAACGAAAAACTAGTTCAGTTCCCAGTTAGGTTCAGTTTTTACATTTTTCTAAACACCACTACATCTGGGTGTTCGGGATACGCCTCGCCAAAACTCACCGAAGTTAACAATTTCTGTCGAAATAGATACGGAGTAAGCGCTAGAGTCAGTAAGCAAGTCGTTATCTACTGAATGAGAGTGGTAGAAACTAGAACTGTTGTTCCAGTGCCAGAAGGAGGTCAACTATGAGGGTTTGTACAAATAAGTGAAATAGCGGTTAAGCAAAAGTTTTAGGGAAAAAATGGTAATATCAGATGAAAGAGAAGACAAAAAAAAAAAAAAAAATCAAACGCCATTCATTTATTAGTAACAATAAATGAATTTAAAGCGCTCATTACAATTATAATAGCCATTGTAATGTCAGATGAAAGAGAAGACAAAAATAAAATCATCCATTACGAAGTTAAAGCCACCCATTTAGGAACGTCACTAACAACAGATGCTTAAACAAATTAAAGCAAATGTTGTGAAGAAACGGATTGAAAATCAAACAATAAAATTGAAATACCATCTGTAAAAGAATGAGCTTTGACATAAAAATAAAAAAATAAAAAGTTACCTTCAATGAGGTAATGTAAGCGGCAAAAGTAGAATCAAAGAAATGGTAATGTAGACGGCAAAAGTAGAATCAAACAATAAAATTGATTTTGGTTACTAGTAGTATATATAATTGGAATTTAGTTACTAAATGTGGGGTATCTACAACTATTTTTGCCTAGCTGCAAAAAAATTGGTTGCAAAAAGTACTTTTTCTTGTAGTGGTATAATCTGAAGATTACGATACCAGTCTGAGAAATTGGATCCATCCAACGTATTTTCTTTCTCGATTATTGGTCGCAAGTTCATAATGTTCATTTTGGTGAATCTACAACTACAGAAAAGATAAAGTCATTATAAAGTTCATGATTATTTAATATGGTCTTTTATTAAACGATGCTCCCACTATTTTCCTCAAGTCAATAGCCCTCACTATTAACTCGGGAAAGCCCATTGACTTTCCTAGTGGACTGAGATCCCATCTGGCCCATTTCAAATCTTCGCTTTGGCGAACAAGCCAAAATGGGTTGATTAGGTAGACCAACAAACTTAATCCACACTAGTTGATAGCTCCTACTGTCAACCTCAAATGTGAAGAAGCTAACAAGCCAATCACACAATCCAATAGCCCCAACCATCGTCCTCAAGTGTGATTGTCAGTATCAGTAGAGTGGACACTACATGTCACCACGTACACACAATATGTGTACTTCTCTACTATGCCTATGACACATTTATCAACTTTCGCTTTGGTGAACAAGCAAAACCGTCATTTTAAGTTGGCCCATCACCATTAATGAAAACTCCAATGAATTTTAACCTCCCACTGGTAGAAGTGTACCCTTCGCTTTGGCGAATAAGGTTCCGACGAACGGTGGTTTGATTAAAACCATGGTGATGGAAGGCATATGTGACTTAATATACTTTAATTGAGGGGTTACTGTTTAATGTCTCACAAGATTATTATCTTTATTAGAATGACATTGTTTTGACACGTTATTTAACATTCAATCTTAGCATACATTCTAAACAAAATATTAAAACGTGTCGATACATGGCCCAGCTAAAACTGATTTCCTCGAGCCTAGAGGAATCGGTAGGTCACCTAGGGGTCCTACAATACAATCTTGAGTCTTCAAGTATGATTGTCTCTTCCTTGATCAGTCTTCAAGTACATTACAAAAACATCATTCTAAATTTACAATGAGAATAATTATACAAAATTCTTTACATCAACAAATTTAGAAACCTCGATTAACATTCGAGGGGAATGAGATGAGAAAAGAATGTACATCGAGAAGGGGAGAAAGGCAGGACACGTAGGCCCTATTTAATAAATTACAACCATACATACCCAATTTTTTTTTTAAAACATTCACCATAGGTCTAAGACTCATGCATCGGGCACCATGCAATATACAAACAAGTACATGGCATACATTTTAGAAACAATCAATTTTTGAATTAGGTGGGTGAATTATTAATTACCCCCTGACAATTTATAGATCTACATTTGGTCTAAAATTTTTTAAACTTTTCACTTTTGCCCATACGCACTCGAAAGTGCGCTTGTTGCAGTGATGGATTAGATCGCCACAGCGTGCGTTGATTTGCATCGTGTACATGCACCACGTGTGATCGCCGCAGTGAGCACTAATATTCAATCAAAGATCGCGCTAAGGACGATCGCCGTGGCGATGGGTTATATCGCTGCGGTTAGCGCTGATTTTCCAATCAGCGAGTACACCAAACAACGCACACCGTGGTGATAGGTTATATCGCCGTGGCAAGCATGCACTAATCTGTAGCATCAGATCAGTCCAACCAGCCACCAAAAATATGCCAAACGGATTTTGTAATCAATCTAAACTTTTGATTTCAACAAAAATCCATAACCCAATATACCAAACTTGCAGATCATCAACAAATTAAATTAATCAATTAAATTGATTTCTTAAAACATGCTTTCAAGGCAGATTTTGTACAGATTCATCAAGGCAACATGTTATTAATCAAATACATGTAATCAGCCATACATAAAACTGTAAAATCTGGTACCCTAGGCTTTGATACCACTGTTACGAAACGATCAAGTCATGGCAGCGGAAAACAAAAATTATTTACAACATGGATCGTTCCTTAGAACCAAGATCAGGGCACAAATTTACAGTTTATACATTATATTAGAATCTGCAGAAAAATCAGTTTACAGTTAAGAAATCATACGCACGTTTGAAGGCTCCTCCAACTTGTCTCTGAACAGGTTTCGCTATCGATTCAAGGGTAGGATCGAACCAGCGGTAGTCCACATAAAGATAACCCCACAGAACTAAAAGGGATTTACTAGATCCTCTTTAGCCTTAAGAACCAAGAACAAAATTAACAATATTTTGTTTCAACACAAAAAGCAATTTGTCGTGGGAAGAGAGAAAAGGGGGCTGGAATTTTTTTAATCTTAATGATTGAATGAAATGTTATATCATTTCACAAAAATTCTGCACTTATACAGTGCACACAATGCCCTATTCCCTCATGGAATAGGCTTAGGCACCAACCCAAACAACCCCCTATGTCCAAATAGCCCCATTTAGATATTTTAATTATTATTATTATTATTTCAATTCAATTCAATTAATATAAATGTTAATATATATAACATTTAACAATAACAATAATTCATTTAAATATATGAAGACACATATTTAAATATAATCTCACTCATTTAATTTTAATATCAAATTAAATAAAGGCTACGACCTCAGCAAATTTAACTGCACTGTGAGATTACCAAAATACCATTTTGCCTAAAAAGATGAAAACACCCTTCTTATAAACTGGTTCTTAAATTATCTTCTATGTGTATGACCCATAGGCTCTTTATCATACCGGTAGTGTGTAGTATCATGATTAACACTATTTAATCGTCTCACTATATACAAACCAAGATTGACCCCTAGCAAGGCATCATGGCCACCCGATAGATTCAGATTCAGCAAAACAGCTACTTGTCAATGATATGTTTACCGTACAATCCAATCCTTTCATCATCTATTATCTCAACGAGACCAAGGCATAGAAATAGTGTCAACCTCAGTTACTCTCGATATGTATGCATTCAGTTACTGGACCAATGACCAGAATAATGATTTGGATAAAGTAATAACTCAATCCCACTATGGCCACAGTTTTAGTGTCATTGCCATTTACTGAATTGCACCGTGAGATAACTTATCCCGTACCGAGGAGTGATGAATCCTCTGTCGATCCACCATAGTCTTGATACACTCCTTGATGCAGCCAATCACTACCATATTGACAGCTCTAAATAGAACTACGTTGAGCTAGTGTCAAACTGCACAAATCGGTGCACAAGGCGCTCCGGTGATCTCAAGTCTAATGATCACATGTGCCACCATTTGTTAGAGGTTTTGTTCCATAAACACTAGGGTTACCATTGATAATCTGTGGATCATACTGTTTTTATTAGACTTTTTAGTCGGATTTCAGATACTTTTTAGTTCACTTTGACCTGAATTGCTACTTAATTCTTTATATTTTGTGTTTCAGCTAAAATGGACATTTAATGCAAATAAGCGAATTGGAGTTTTTGGATTTAGAAGTAAGTAGATCTCAGAAGTTGGGAAAGTTATGAAGCAGAGTGGATGCACTATGAACTTGTTTCCATGAGAAGAGTGATGAAGATAGAAGATTCAAGCAAAGAAGCAAGCAAAGGGCAATTCTGTAAATTCAGAATTCCACATGAAGGTTCGCCATGGCGACGAGAGTTACCCACGAGGGATTAATTCACTTCTTCACCGCGGCGAGAATCTTTTTTCGCCGCGGCAAAGTCTGGGAATTTAAAAAACACACAGTTTCATTTAGGCATTTGTTTTTAGGTTTTTGGCTGAGTATAAAAGAGGAATTTAGTCATTTTTTGTAAGGAGTTCATTTTTTTTCTTAGAGAGAGCAGTTTTTTACATTTTCTTAGATTAGTTTGGGCAAACTTTGATTGCAAAAGGTGAAGATTTGAGATTAAACCAGTGGATTCGTCATTTGGGGAGATTTCTTGCCTTTTCTCTTATTTTCATTATGTTGAACTTTGGATTTTTCATTTCTTTTATTGGTATTGTTGATTTACTCATGAACTAACCTATTTTGGGTTAGGGTTTTGATGTAGTTCGGATTCTAATGGGTTAAAGAGTTGATGATTATAAATTTCATATGATGTTGCTTTGATTGTGTGATTATTCTATATTTATTGTTTTTATGTGATGAACATGATGAGATTGAGAAATAATTCATGTTAAGCTTCTTAGGTAATCACCATTGTAGTTTTAAATGCTAGAGATAGATTTAAGAATCAATGAAATCAATCTAGGATTCTTATGCTTAATGAACTTTGAACTATTAGTCTTCATTTTGTTGGGTGCGAAAGTTTAATAGGAAAGAGTAAGGAAATATAGCCTGAGAAGGTATATTTTATACTTTAAAGAGTTTGATTTACAATCACTGCATGTGACTTTGGAATTAATATAATCCTTAGGTTTAACCCAAAGAGTCCGAATGAAGTCAAAACCCTACCCGTTTGTTTGAATTGATTTTATCTGTGTTTTAAATCTTGCTTCATAATTTAGTTGAATAGTTAGAAATTTTGATTTAGTTTAGTTTAAATTTCTCCCATAAATCCAAACCATTCGATTGCTCCAACTTGAAAATAGTAGAAAAACTTAGTGCTTAGCAACCAATCCTCGTGGGAAGGATACTCACTCATCACTCTATTACTTGTGCGATTAGTATACTTGCTACATATTGCATGTTGTAGTAAACACGCATCAAGTTTTTGGCGTCGTTGTCGGGGATTGAGTTTTGTGTTAACATTAAAATTTTCTTGTGTTAGTTAGATTGGATTGTTATTTTTACTTAATTGTTATTTGTTTTATTTTTGTTAATTTCCTTTGTTTGGTGTGATTGTACTCTTGCTATTGTTCTGTGTAGTTTATGTGAAGAGCAAGACATTAGCCAATGGTTCTTGTTGATCCTGAGATTGAAAGAACCACTCGAAGACTGAACAGAGAAAGAAGAGAAAGAGAAGCTACAGTTGAACCAGAAGAAATAGTTGTAGAGATGGCAGAGAACAGAACATTGAGGGAATTCTCTATTCCCTCAGTTGAAGGCAGTGGGTCGAGCATTACGAGACCAGCTGTCCAAGCCAGCACTTTTGAAATAAAGCCGGCAATCATCCAGATGATCTAGCAGTCGGTTCAGTTTAGGGGGAATTTGAAGGAAGATCCAAATCTACACATTGCCAATTTCTTGGAGATTTGTGATACTTTCAAGTCTAACGGAGTGTCAAATGATGCAATCAGATTGAGACTATTCCTATTTTCATTAAAGGATAAAGCTAAGGGATGGCTACTGGCACTACCAACAGGAACAATCACCACATGGAATGATTTAGCACAGAAGTTCTTGACCAAATTCTTTCCTCTAGCAAAGTCGGCAAAGTTGAGAAATGACATTACGTCATTCATTCAAAAAGAGTCAGAATCTTTGTATGAGGCTTGGGAGAGATACAAAGAGTTACTGAGAAGGTGTCCACATCATGGGTTTCCAGTTTGGATGCAAGTCCAAACATTTTATAATGGACTAATAGTGAATGTGCAAACTATGGTGGATGCAGCCTCGAGAGGAGCATTATAGAATAAGACTCCGGAAGAAGCTCACGAGTTGCTTGAGGTTCTGGCAAGTAACAACTATCAAAGACCTAATGAGAGGGTGCAACCAAAGAAATCTATGGGTCTTCATGAAGTTGATGCATATACAGCCATTTCAGCCCAACTAACAGCACTTCAGAAATAGTTGGGGAGTATGCAAGTAAATTCCATTCAAGCCCCTCAACTGACTTATTATTTTTATGCAGGTAATCACGTGAGCAGTGAATGTCAAGTAGGGAATAAGTTTGCCTCAGCATCATCATCATCGGAGCAGGTTAACTACTTGGCCGGAAATCAAAGGCAACAGAACAATCCGTACTCAACACATTTAATCCCGGTTGGAGGAATCACCCGAACTTGTCTTGGGGCAATCAAAACCAACAGAATCAGCAAAACAATCAATGGAATCAAAGGGCATTGCCAAATAACCAAACAAGGGTGAACAACCAACAAGGAGACCAAAGAGTGACAAAATTGGATGACATGTTTGGGAAGTTCATGCAAGAGACCACGGGTTTTATGAATGAGACGAGAACTAATTTCAGAAATCAAGGGGCGTCCATTCAGAACTTGGAAGTACATATGGGGCAGTTAGCTGAAAAGCTAAATGAGAGACCACAGAGGTCTTTACCAAGTAACATAGTGACTAACCCACGTGAGCAAGCAAATGCTATAATTTTGAGGACTGGGACAATTCTGGAAGAGGTGGAAAAAGAAGAAAAGCCACCAAGGGAAAAGGAAGAATCTGATGAGGAAGTAGATGAAGAGATAGTTATTGAAGATAAACCATCTATTTCTAGGGAAGAAGAACAGAAACGGGAAAAGGGGCAAAAGAAAAGGAAAGAGAAATTGCCATTTCCCGAGATACCACCAGAGTTAGCACATCACACTCCACCCGTGCCTTTTCCTCAGAGACTGAAGAAAAAGAATCAAGATAAGCAGTTTTCCAAATTTATTGAAATATTTAAAAAACTGCATATTAACATTCCTTTTGCAAATGCATTGCAACAAATGCCAAGCTACATGAATTTTCTTAAGGAAATTCTATCGAACAAAAGGAAGTTAGAAGATGAGGAAACGGTGATGCTCACAGAGGAGTGTAGTGCCATTCTCCAAAAGAAGCTACCCCCGAAGCTCAAAGATCTAGGGAGTTTTACTATTCCTTGCATTATAGGAGATATTACTTTTGATCATGTTTTATGTGATTTAGGTGCTAGTATTAATTTAATGCCCTTTTCTATTTTCAGGAGATTGGGGATTGGTGAAGTGAAGCCAACGACCATGTCGTTGCAACTGGTAGATAGGTCCATAAAACATCTGAGGGGGATAGTGGAAGATGTGTTGGTGAAAGTGGATAAGATAATCTTTCCAGCAGATTTTGTTGTTTTAGACATGGAAGAGGATAAGAAAATTCCTCTCATTTTGGGTCGACCATTTTTGGCCACGGGAAGAGCACTTATAGATGTGCAAGAAGGGAAGTTACTACTGAGATTTCAAGATGAAACAGTAACTTTCAATGTCTTTGAGGCTATGAAGTTTCCATCCAAATCAGATTCATGTTTTAGTGTTGATGTGGTGGATAAACTAGTAGTAGAATCTATTGAAGAGAACACCCCACAATTACCTCTAGAGGCCTGTATTGCCAAATCAAAAACAGTAGAGGTAGATGAGTCGGCGAGTAGTGAATGTGCTAGATTGTTGGAAGCACTTCAACCAATTGATGAGAGTCAAGATCGAGAATTTGAGGAATTTGATTTTGAAAAAGAGAAGGAAAAGAAAAAAAAATGAAGAACCTCCAAAACTTGAGTTGAAACCTTTACCTTCCCACCTCAAATATGTGTATCTTGGGGAATCAGAGACCTTCCCTGTAATTATTAGTTCAAGTTTGAGCAAATTGGAAGAAGAGCGATTGATAAGGGTGTTGAGGGAACACAGACTAGCAATTGGATGGACTATTTCGGATATTAGAGGCATCTCACCATCATTCTGCATGCATAAGATCCTCATGAAGGATGATATCAAGCCTAGGGTGCAACCACAGTGAAGCCTCATGAAGGATGATATCAAGCCTAGCGTGCAACCACAGCGAAGATTAAATCCGTCAATGAAGGAAGTGGTGAGAAAGAAGGTGGTGAAACTCCTAGATGCGGGAATAATTTATCCTATTTCCAATAGTCCATGGGTTAGCCCGGTACAAGTGGTTTCGAAGAAGAGAGGTATCACCGTGATAAAAAATGAAAGTAATGAATTGATACCAACTAGGACGGTCACGGGCTGGAGAGTATGCATTGATTACCGGAAATTGAATGAGGCGACAAGGAAGGATCATTTTCCACTTCCCTTCATTGATCAAATGTTGGAGAGGTTGGCAGGGCATGCCTATTACTGTTTCCTGGATAGGTATTCAGGATATAATCAAATTGCCATCGCTCTTGAGGATCAAGAGAAGACGACCTTCACTTGTCCATATGGCACATTTGCTTATCGAAAGATGCCCTTTGGGTTATGCAATGCACCAGCACATTTTAGAGATGCATGATGTCGATCTTTGGAGATATGGTGGAACAGTTTATAGAAGTCTTCATGGATGACTTCTCAGTTTTTGGTTCATCTTTTGACAGTTGTTTATCTAATCTTTCTCTTGTTTTGTAGCAATGTAAGGAGACGAACTTAGTGCTCAATTGGGAGAAGTGCCACTTCATGGTCTAGGAGGGAATAGTGATTGGTCATAGAATTTCAAAAGACGGAATATAAGTTGATCGAGTAAAGACAGAAGTGATTGAGAAGCTACCACCACCATCAAATGTTAAAGCAGTTTGAAGTTTCTTGGGGCATGCGGGGTTTTACAAACGATTCATCAAGGATTTTTCTAAGATTTCTAAACCCCTTTGCAATTTGTTAATTAAAGATGTTGCTTTTGATTTTAATGATGAATGCATGCATGCCTTTCTAACTCTTAAAAAATTGTTAGTATCTACACCTATTATTGCAGTTCCCGATTGGGGACTACCATTTGAATTGATGTGCGATGCTAGTGATTTTGCTCTAGAAGTAGTGTTAGGACAGAGGAAAAACAAAGTGTTGCATATAATTCAGTATGCTAGCAAAACACTCACTGATGCACAATTGAATTACACCACCATTAAAAAAGAATTGTTGGCTGTAGTTTTTGCTTTTGACAAATTTCGTTCATATTTGTTAGGTGCAAAGGTGATCATCTATACAGACCATTCAGCACTCAAGCACTTATTGGAAAAGTAAGAAGCGAAACCTCGGTTGATAAGATGGATCCTGTTGCTTCAGGAGTTTGAGTTAGAAATTAGAGATAAGAAGGGGTCGAAAAATGTGGTGGCAGATCACTTGTCAAGAATTGAGAGACCAATCTAGAGAAATGAAAAGGAAATTCCAATCAGAGAAACATTTCCGGACGAGAAATTGATGAGAGTGGATGAAGCACCATGGTATGCAGATTTTACGAATTATTTGTCATCAAGGGTGCTCCTAATTGGAATGACTTTCCAAGAAAATAGGAAATTCTTCTTAGATTTGAAGTATTACTTTTGGGAAGAGCCATTTTTGTATAGACACTGTACTGATCAAATGATACGTAGATGTGTCCCAGAGGAGGAAATGGAAAGCATTCTATGGCACTGTCACGAGAGGGAAGTGGGTGGCCATTTCGGAGGAGCTAGGACAACAGCCAAGGTTCTTCAATCTGGGTTTTAGAGGCCAACCCTTTTTAAGGATTCCTTCCAGATGGTTCATGAGTGCAACCAATGCCAACGGAGTTGTAATATTTCAAAAAGGGATGAGATGCCATTGAACAACATCCTTGTGGTTGAGCTGTTTGACGTGTGGGGGATTGACTTCATGGGTCCCTTCCCAAATTCTTTTGGGAACACATATATCTTGGTGGCGGTGGACTACGTATCAAAGTGGGTGGAAGCAGTTGCATTACCGTCTAATGATGCCAGGGTAGTGATTAATTTTGTGAGAAAGAATATTTTCTCAAGATTTGGGGTACCACGGGCGATCATTAGTGATGGAGGATCCCATTTTTGGAATAGGCAATTGGATGCACTTTTGGGAAAGTATGGAGTGCAGCATAGAGTTGCAACACCTTACCATCCACAGACGAGCGGACAAGTGGAACTGTATAATAGAGAGCTTAAGGGAATTTTAGAAAAGACAGTTAATGCATCTAGGAAGGATTGGTCACAGAAATTAGATGATGCATTATGGGCCTACCGAACTGCATTTAAGACTCCAATTGGTATGTCTCCATTTAGGATGGTTTATAGGAAAGCATGTCACTTACTAGTACAACTCGAGCATAAAGCATACTGGGCAGTCAAGCAGCTAAATATGGACTTAAGAGCTACTGGGGAGGAAAGGATGTTGACTTTGAATGAACTCGATGAGTTCCGTCTCGAAGCATATGAAAATGCTCAAATTTACAAAGAGAAGACAAAAAGGTGGCATGACAAGCATATCAGGAAGAAGAATTTTGAAGTGGGTCAAAGAGTGTTGTTGTTCAATTCTAGACTTAGGCTTTTCCCCGAAAAACTTAAGTCTAGATGGTCTGGACCATTCACAGTTTCAAGAATTCACTCATCCAGAGCGGTGGAAGTTACACATGAAGAAAAAGGGCACTTTTACAGTCAATGGACAGAGATTGAAGCCATACATTGATGGGGTGATGAGTTGCAAGTCCATCCCGATCTGGCTTGACATTCCGACTTGAAAAATTGAGAGAGTCAAGCTTTCGACTATAAACAAGCGCTCCTTGGGAGGCAACCCAAGTGTTTTCATTTATTTTTCTTTATTGATTTTTTTATAGTTGTTTAGTTTATTTGGTGTTGTGTATGAATATTTAATTGGTGTGTTTTCGGTTGTTTCAGGTGAAATTGACAACCAAGATGGAAAACTGAAAGTTCCAGTTTTCGCCGCGGCAAAGCAATTTTTTTACATTTTGGAAGGCGAATTGTTCCAGACTTCACTGCGGCGAAGTTTGTTCTTCCCCACGGCGCCATTCTCTCTGTAAATTTTTGCTGCGGCGAAGCAAAATTGTTGGAAATCTTTGCAGGATTGAATTGGTTGTTATAGGATACTTAGGATTTAATTTTTGAGTTGCATTGTTTGAGTTGAAGCATAGTTTGGGAGAAAATGCCGCTCAAAGTCAAGGCACCAAACAAGGGCAAGGGAAAAGGAAAGAAAGTAGATGACCGGTTTATGAATAAAAAGGCTCGGCAAAACTATGAGGCAGCAGCCAAAAGGAAAGACAAGGGATTTGTCCCTGAACATGGGTTGACTGCAACTGAGGCTGATGAGTGGAGTCAAAGGAGAAGTTGGGATAACTTTAGGAGTGAACCCGCACATGCGGCTGTGGAGCCACTGGTGAGAGAGTTTTATGCCAACCTCCCTGAATGTGATGAGGGGTTTGTTTTTGTGAGGGGTACTAATGTGATATTCACGAAAAAGGTCATAAACGATTTCTACGGTTTACCTTAGATTGACAAGGATGAATATGAGGAGTTTAGGAGGACATAGAAAAGGGATGATGAGATTCTTAGGACCATAACGAAACTAGATGCCTCTTGGGATGTTTCAAAGAAGGGGAAGAAAACCATTAAGGGGACTAATTTAACACCAGTGGCTTGGTTGTGGCAGTATTTTGTTTCAGCTAGGATGATGCTGGAGACGCACTACAGTACAATGACGTATAAGAAGGCACTTTTGTTGTATTCTATTACCACAGGAAAGAAAATGGACGTGGGGCACATCATTTTGATAAGTATCCAACTTGCAGCCAAACCAATGTGAGGCAGTTTTTCGTTCCCACAACTCATCACAGCGTTGTGCACTAATGTGGGGGTCGAGGTACATGCTAATGAGCCACTGATCCATGCCGCCTTAGTCCTCAACACAGCATACTTCCACAAACATCTCGCGCAGTAACCGGATAAGCAGCCCAGAGCCGGGACAAAACGACAGCGAACCACCCAAGGCGCTGCCACATCATCCAGTTCCACCGCCACCATGAAGGACATGATCCAGCAGATGATGGGTCAGATTAGACGTATAGCAAAACGTCAGGATTGGCTGGTAGAGCAGGCCAGGAAGACACTTGAGCTGGAAATTAGCTGCTACGACAACGTTGGGATTAATACTTCAGAATATCAGTGGGCTGACTGGGACTTAGATGAGTGGATGGGCTCAGAAACAAAAGAGGATTACGCTGAGGAAGACGAGGAAGTTGAAGAATAAGCACCTGAGCACTTGTTTTAGTTTCGTTATTTTTATTTGTTTAATTGTTCTTTTATTTTGAACATTGAACTCCGTTGATATTTTTGTTTGGGATTGTGTGATTTGTTTTAGTTGTTTCATTTTTGTTTTAAATTCTAGTTGATGTAAAGACGAGATTAGGGTTGTAATACTTTCATATTAGTCAGTGGATTTTTCTAACATAGTGGACACCACAGTTTTCAATTGTTTTACAGAATGTGGGTGATGAAAAAGCTGAGGACCGGGTGTGCACAATGTTGAGCGGAATTTCAACTTCACGGATTAATCAGGGAACTATCTCACACCTTTCTCTATTTTGTTTTCCATTCCTAGTTTATGCATAATGTGACATTACGGACAATGTCATCTTTAGTTTGGGGGTAGGAAAATTTGAAAAATTTTGATTTTGTTTCAATTAAGTTTGTGTTTTTATTGTGGTTGCCAATGATGAATTGCATAAGTCCATGATGAGACTAGGATTGTTGGGATGTTATTGTTGAAAAATGTTAAGCATTGCTTCAAGTTTTTGTTTATTGACTGGATTTTGATTGAGGTTGTTGAGTGGTTCAACCACCATTTTCATTTATTTCAGCATGCTTAGATTCATTTTATGTGGTTAGTTAAAGTTTGATAATGTTGGTGGATTCCAGAACCTAGTAAAGAAGTGCTTGAGGCAAAATCTTAGGAATAGACATTGTTGAGGAAATGATTTAGGCATTTTTCGGAATGTTTGAGCCTTTCTAGCCAACCCACGAGTGATATTGCCCCTAGTCACCTACTTGAGCCTTATGAGATTATCATTGTGTCTTATTTTCTTACAAACCAAAAATTTCTCAATCCAACTACCCTAAACACATAATCATACCATTAAGAGAATCTTGGGCCTGATGCAAACACAAAGAAAGTGAAGAGTGGTGTGAATCATTAAAAGAATAGTTTGAGGGTTGTGAGAAGGGCGATAAGAATAAGAGAGTTAATTAACCTCAATTCGATTGATGATTGAAAAAAAAAATTGTTCTTTAGTTCAATTCAAAATCAAAATAAGGAATGCATAAGTTTGAGGGGTGGAAAATGGTTGATACTTTGATTGGTGGTCGAGAAGAAGTGGAGTTTGATGTGACTTGTAGTGTTTGCATGAGGAAAACCAAGTTCTCTTACTTTGTTTATCCTATCCTTTTTCTTGATCCTTAGTGATGTCTAGTCCACATTAGTGGAGAGTAGTTCGATATTTAGGCTTATGGAGTCTGCCACCATTTGATAAACTTTTCATTTCTGCATAAAATAATTTGAGAAGTTGGAATGTGGATTGAAGTAGGGATCGCCTACGCGGTGGACCGATTGAGAAAGACTGTCGATGTAGCTTTTAACTTCTTAAAGTGTTGAACATTTTTTTATAATAATTTTTCAACAACCTTTGAGACTTGTGAAATTTCGAGGCAATTCGTATGTTGAGTTGAGTCTAAGTTGTGTTTGTTCATTTTTTAGTTTTGTTGTGTTGTGTTTTGTGTTTTGTGTTTTTGGTTGTTTATTGTTTTTCTTTCATTGAGTCCTTATGCTCGGGGACGAGCATGTCTTTAGTTTCGAGGTATTTGATAATCCGTGGATTATACTGTTTTGATTAGACTTTTTAGTCGGATTTCAGATACTTTTTAGTTCATTTTGACGAGCATGTCTTTAGTTTGGGGGTATTTCATAATCCGTGGATTATACTGTTTTGATTAGACTTTTTAGTCGGATTTCAGATACTTTTTAGTTCATTTTGACCTGAATTGCTACTTAATTCTTTATATTTTGTGTTTCAGGCTAAAATGGACATTTAATGCAAATAAGGAGCGAATTGGAGTTTTTGGATTCAGAAGTGAGCATATCTCAGAAGTTGGGAAAATTTTGAAGCAAAGTGGATGCACTATGAAGCTTGTTTCCATGAGAAGAGTGATGAAGATAAAAGATTCAAGCAAAGAATATAACGCCCCACTTGAGGTACGTAGTTAAGATTTGCTGTATTACTTAAATGTTCATTGATTCAGCTTCAATTGAGTTTGTATGTTGTCATGGTATGTTGAGTTGGTTGAGTGTTTGCCTTGAAATTGGTTGAGACTTGAGGAATTTTGGAATTACAGTCTTCGCCGCGGTGATGTTGGCTTTGTAATGGCGGTGTCGGCTCTGTAAGTTTTCGCCGGGGCGACGGAAATTACTTCCCCGCAGCAACGGGACAGCAGAAAAGTTTTCTTGAGGTTTCTAGAGAATTCTCTATAGGGGTAAAATGACATTTCTACCCCTGATTAGCAGGAAAAGTGGGGAGTAAAATGTAAGGACATTTAGTAGAGAATGTGTTGGAGATGAGGGTGTATTTGCAAAGAATTAAAGGGTAAAGATGGAATTTTCAAGGCAGAGCACGGGCAAAATGGGAAAGAGTGGTTATAATATGAGCTAAAAAGGGATTAAGTGTAGTAAACCCTTCATTTCACCCATTTCCACCGCCAATCTCCTTCCCTAAGTTCTCTCAATTCTTTATTCAATCTTCTAAGATTTCTAAGGAGTTTTAGAGAGCTTTTGGGTAGTTTTTAGTAAAGATTTCATCTAAAGCATCCTAAGGTAAGGATTCTTGCTTTAGATGTAAATTTGCTTATAGTTGTGTTGAAATATTACATTGTTATTGTTGTTATTTTAAGTTGTAGAGAAAAGCTAGGCCACAAAAGGAAAGGAGAATGTTAGAGAAGCCACTTATTCACAAGGTAAGTAAAGCCAACCCAAGTTGGGATTTAAGAACTTCTTTGAGTAGAGATTTATATATGAATGAATGAATGAATGTGTATGTATTATGTTTGTTGAGATGAGATGAGATTATTAGATATTGATAAGTATTGAATAGAATGAAATATGAGAAGTGTTGAGATTTTATGATGTTGAGTTGAGTTATGATTGAAGTTGAAGGAAGTTTTGAGCAAACCCTATAGGAGTGTTTTTCTTTGACAAGAATTTAGAGTGTATCAGGGAGTTTTTCTCCCATTTTTGGATGATTAAAGAGAAGAGAAAAGTTATTGTTAAAATAAAGTTTTGTATGCACATGAGTTGTTTAATGAAATACTTAAGAGAAGCATGAGTAAGATTAGAAAGCTTTAATTTGTGCTACATGGCATAATTGCATTTCATGAGTGCATTAATGAGCATGAGTCATCCATATGTATTAATTGCATTAGAGAAAGAGAGTAGAGAACTTTGAGTGTGAGCTTCATTAAAAGAAAGGAGAGAAAAAGAGAATAGAGTAGGTTGTGCGATGGGGAACCCATGAGTATGGGTAGAGTTTCCCGTATGTATGCCGTAAAGAGAGAGAGCGGCTTGAGTATGAGAGAGAAAAGTGGTGTAGCCCGTGAGAGTACATGCAGATGAGGGCTATACCCGAGAGTACCCGAGAGAGGGTTTATACACTCACATGGCCAAGGGTTTCAAATCCATGCATAACCGAGTCCGATCGGCTAGAACGAGTAGAAGTCACGGAGAGCGGGAGCGAGTCCCAGCCGTACCTCTAGTAAGATGAGGCCGTGACTTACAAAAGAGAGTTAGTGGAAAAGAGTTATGAGAAAGAGAAAATAGAGAGAAGTATAAAAGAGAGAGTAAATAAGAATTGTAAGGAAAGAATTAGAAAGAGTTACGGAATTAGAAAGAGTTACGGGATTAGATGAGTAGAGGATTTACTTACTGAGCATTGTTTTAGTGCTCACCCTGTTGTTTCCTATGTTTTGCAGGATCTAGGTGAGGACACAGTCGGATGGACGTCGACACGCGAGGAGAAATGGCTACACTGTCCATATAGTTTTTGATAGTTTTTGTACATGATACTAACCTTCTGTAAAGAATGTGGGCCCAACTATTTATGTTATCTTCCATGTGTTTTCATTATGTATATTTTATGAGTATATGAGTAGAAAGCAGTTATTACATTTTTTGTATCAGAGCCGAGATTTTGGGATTTGACAGTGTATCATTCTCGTCGCTACAAGGTCCAAGAGCCGACTGTGTAAGTTAATTCTTTCCTTACGTTAAGTGTTTGTTGAATTGATTGAGTGTGGTTTTTTTGTAGATGAGGCGTAGTAACAGGAAGAAGGGTAAGAGTGTGATGAACGAGGGAGAATCCTCTAACCCACCAGAACCAACTCCCTCTATCCTTGATGAGACAAAGATTCGAACCATTGTACAGCAGGTATTAGCGGAGAGTCTTGGGAGAGTTGTTCAGGAGAAAACCGAGACCCTTAGTAGAGTACCGCCTATAAGACAAGAGCGAGAAGGGCTGGTAACTCAGACAGTGCAGACACAGGTTGATCCGATTCAGGGGCTTGCAAACCAGCACCAACTGCTAGTGTTTAGGGGTACTAGGGACCCGCTAGAGGCAAAAGAGTGGTTTAAGTCCATAGAGCCGACGGTAGCACTATTTCCCATGAATGATAGAGAGAGGATTAGATATGCCAGTTTCTTATTTAAAGGAGATGCTCGAATTTGGTGGGAATTAATAGAGGAGACTCATGATATGGCCTCGATGACCTGGGAGGAATTCAGAAGATTGTTTGAGGCCGAGTACCATACAGAAGATCGAATACATGAGAAAGTCCAAGAGTTTATTAATCTGAAGCAAGGGACTAATACAGTGAAGGAATATTCAGTAAGATTCAACTCCCTTGCTCGCTTTGCACCGGGGATAATGCATACATCGGAGTTAAGGAGAGACAAGTTTGTGCAAGGGTTGAGATTAGATAATGCTCGAGATGTAATGACAGGAGCTGAGCCCCCTCATACCTACAGTGGAGCTCTAACACGGGCTTTAAGGGCAAAGATCTATGTAAACAAATACATTACAGAAGGGTTGGCTTTACCGGTATCTAGCGAGCCATCCATCACCCCACAGAGGGAAAGAGTAGATGCCACAAGGAACAGAGAAGTAAGGGCCAAGAAGAAGTTCCAACCAAGGAAGGATAGAAGAGATTGGCCGAATAAACGGCCCAGGATAGAAGGGTTTCCCCCTTGTGCTAAATACGGGAGGAACCACGCAGGAGAGTGTTTGAGAGACAGAAATGTGTGTTACAGGTGCCGACAGCCAGGGCATCTAATAAGGGATTGTAAAACTCATCTTCCACCAGCAGCTTAGACTTCTAGAGGTATAAATGCCCGAGTATTTACAGTGGCATAGGGTGAGGCCGAGGCTAGTCCATCAGCCGTAACTGGTCAGTTGTTATTCCATGCTGTTTCTTTATATGCTTTAATAGATTCTGGAGCTACTCATTCTTTTATATCTCATGGAATGATAGGGAGATTAAATTTGAAACCATAAAGTAAGTCAACCCATTAAGATAGAGTTACCTGATGGGGTGAGTGTGCTGACTCAAGAGATGTTATTAGGAGAGTCCGTAGTGATCCAGGGTCAGGGGTTAGCAATTGACTTGATAGTTTTTGATATGCCTGACTTTGATGTGATATTGGGCATGGATTTCCTAGGGAGATATGGAGTAGAAATTGATTGTCGGAAGAAGAAGCGAGATTTAATCTCGATAATGGAGATAAATTTAGCTTTGGAGAAAGCCATCAGTTGAGCATGTTAATTAGTAGTGTGAAGGCTAGAAAGATGTTGAGAAAGGGGTGTTTGGGGTACATTGCTCATGTAGTACAGAGTGGTGATGTTCCACAGTCAGAAATTCAGAAGGTGCCAGTAGTTCGAGAATTTTTAGATGTGTTTCCGCAAGACTTACCAAGTTTGCCATCGGAAAGAGAGGTTGAGTTTAGTACTGAACTAGCACCAGGAACAACACCTATATCTAAAGCCCCTTACCAAATGGCCCCAGCAGAGTTTCAGGAATTAAAGAAACAACTCCAAGAGCTTTTAAATAAAGGTTTTATCCGACCGAGTCATTCTCCCTAGGGAGCCCCAATTTTGTTTGTAAAGAAGAATGACGGGTCATTACGGATGTGTATTGATTACATAGAGCTGAATAAGGTGACAGTGAAGAATAAGTACCCGCTACCTCGAATAGATGATTTGTTTGACTAGTTGAAAGGAGTAGCAGTATTCTCCAAGATTGATTTGAGGTCAGGGTACCATCAGGTAAGAGTGGCCGAGCAAGATATAGCTAAGACTGTTTTCCGTACAAGGTATGTGCACTATGAGTTTGTAGTGATGCCGTTTGGCTTGACCAATGCCCCATTAGTTTTTATGGATTTGATGAACCAGGTATTTCATGATTGTCTGGATCAGTTCATAGTGGTATTCACTGATCATATTCTGGTTTATTCTAAATCGAGAGAAGAGAATGAGGAACATTTAAGAATAGTGCTGCAACGGTTGAGAGAAAAGCAGTTGTATGCTAAATTTTCTAAGTGTGAGTTTTGGTTCGACCAAGTAATATTTCTGGGCCATACTGTGTCTAAGGAAGGGATTTCAGTAGATCCAAGTAAGATAAAGGCAAACCTTGAATGGCAGAGGTCGAAGACAGTAAAAGAGGTCAGAAGTTTCTTAGGCCTGACAAGTTACTACAAACGATTTGTTGAAGGGTTCACCCAGTTGGCTAAACCATTGACAGCTCTTACCAAACAGAAGACTCTTTTAGTATGGTCAGAAGCTTGTGAGGAATGTTTCTAAGAGTTGAAGAAGAGGTTAACAACAGCTCCAGTGTTAGTACTACCCCAAGAGCGTGTAGATTATGATATTTATACGGATGCCTCATTGCAAGGTCTTGGCACAATGTTGATGCAGTTAGGCAGGGTAATAGCTTATGTCTCTCAGCAATTGAAAGAATATGAGACGAGATACCCTATGCATGACTTAGAATTGGCGGTCGTGGTCTTTGCCTTAAAGATTTTGAGGCATTACCTTATGGTGCAAAGAGTAACATCTACACTGATCATAAGAGTTTAAAGTACTTCTTCACTCAAAAGGTGCTGAACATGAGACAGAGAAGGTGGTTAGAGCTGGTTAAGGACTATGAGTGTGAAATCAAGTATCAACCGGGGAAGGCCAATGTAGTAGCTGATGCCTTGAGTAGAAAAGCTTATTTGTCTCGGCTCATGAAATAGAAAGAGTTGATAGAAGAATTATGCAAAGAACAGATTGACGTGATTCCGGGAAGGACTGCCAGGTTAGAGGTTCAGTCTACCTTACTGGAAGAAGTCAAAGAAAAGCAAGTGGCCGATGAGTGGTATCAGAAAATAGTTCAACAAGTGCATGAGGGCAAGGCAACAAAATTCCACTTGGTAGATGGTGTCCTTTATTTTATGAATCAGTTGTGTATTCCTCAGGACGGTGAATTGAGAAAGAGAATTCTTATGGACGCTCATGACACACCATACACTGCTCATCCTGGAGCGACCAAAATGTACCAAGATATAAAGAGAGGTTATTGGTGGCCAGGTATGAAGAGAGATATTACAGAATTTGTAGTTAAATGTCTAGTTTGTCAGCAGGTGAAAGCAGAACACCAATGGCCATCAGGGTTGCTTCAGCCATTTAATATTCCAGAATGGAAATGGGAGAGCATTTCAATGGATTTTATGACAGGTCTCCCCAGAGTACAGAGAGGGTATAATGCTATATGGGTGATTGTGGACAAGTTAACCAAGTCAGCTCATTTCCTTCCAGTAAAGAAGAGCACCACTGTAGATCAATTGGCTCAGATTTATATTAAGGAGATAGCCAGGTTACATGGTGTGCCCAAGATTATAGTGTCAGACAAAGATTCTAGATTTGTTTCAGCTTTTTGGACTAGTTTATAGAGGAATTTGGGTACCCGTTTGGCATTCAGTACTACCTATCATTCTCAGACGGATGGCCAAATAGAGAGAACAAATCAGGTGCTTGAGGATATGTTGAGAGCCTATTGCATGGATTATAGGATGTCATGGCATGAAATGTTACCTTTAGTGGAGTTTGCCTAAACAATAGTTACCAGTCTACAATTAAGATGGCGCCTTACAAGGCTTTGTATGGTAGACGATGTAGGTCTCCATTACATTAGGATGAAATCGGTGAAAAAGATGAGGTGAGCATAGTTCTTGGGCCAGAGATGACTCAAAAAATGATAGATGATGTAAGATTAATCAGGAAAAGAATGAAGCAAGCCCAAGATCGACAAAAAAGTTATGCCGACTTGAAGAGAAAAGAAGTGGAGTTCCAAGTGGGTGACAAGGTATTTTTGAGAGTTTCCCCCTATAAACGAGTAATGCGCTTCAGGAGTAAAGGAAAATTAGCACCAAGATATATTGGTCCATTTGAGGCATTGCAACGAGTTGGGAAGGTTGCCCACAGATTAGCACTACTACCTAGTATGGACAAGATACATGACGTTTTCCATGTCTCAATGCTGCGGAAGTATGTAAGTGATCCCTCCCATATCTTGAGTATAGAAGATGTTGAGTTAGCAGAGAATCTTATGTATGAGAAGCGTCCAATACAGATTTTAGATCGGAAGGTTAAAGAGCTCCGGAACAAGAGTATTCCACTAGTAAAGGTCCTTTGGAGGAATCACAAGGTAGAAGAGGCCACATGGGAGGTGGAACAAGACATGCAAAATCGGTACTCGGAGTTATTCATTTGAATTTCGGGGACGAAATTCTTTTAAGGGGGGTTAATTGTAACGCCCCACTTGAGGTACGTATTTAAGATTTGTTGTATTACTTAAATGTTCATTGATTCAGCTTCAATTGAGTTTGTATGTTGTCATGGTATGTTGAGTTGGTTGAGTGTTTGCCTTGAAATTGGTTGAGACTTGAGGAATTTTGGAATTATAGTCTTCGCCGGGGCGATGTTGGCTTTGTAATGGCGGTGTCGGCTCTATAAGTTTTCGCCGAGGCGACGGAAATTGCTTCCCCGCAGCGACAGGACGGCAGAAAAGTTTTCTTGAGGTTTCTAGAGAATTCTCTATAGGGGTAAATTGACCTTTCTACCTCTGATTAGCAAGAAAAGTGGGGAGTAAAATGTAAGGACATTTAGTAGAGAATGTGTTGGAGATGAGGGTGTATTTGCAAAGAATTAAAGGGTAAAGATGTAATTTTCAAGGCAGAGCAAGGGCAAAATGGGAAAGAGTGGTTATAATATGATCTAAAAAGGGATTAAGTGTAGTAAACCCTTCATTTCACCCATTTCCACCACCAATCTCCTTCCCTAAGTTCTCTCAATTCTTCATTCAATCTTCTAAGATTTCTAAGGAGTTTTAGGGAGCTTTTGGGTAGTTTTTAGTAAAGATTTCATCTAAAGCATCCTAAGGTAAGGATTCTTGTATTAGATGTAAATTTGCGTATAGTTGTGTTGAAATCTTATATTGTTATTGCTGTTGTTTTAAGTTGTAGAGAAAAGCTAGGCCACAAAAGGAAAGGAGAAGTGTTAGAGAAGCCACTTATTCACAAGGTAAGTAAATCCAACCCAAGTTGGGATTTAAGAACTTCTTTGAGTAGAGATTTATATATGGATGAATGAATGAATGTGTATGTATTATGTTTGTTGAGATGAGATGAGATTATTAGATATTGATAAGTACTGAATAGAATGGAATATGAGAAGTGTTGAGATTTTATGATGTTGAGTTGAGTTATGATTGAAGTTGAAGGAAGTTTTGAGCAAACCCTATAGGAGTGTTTTTCTTTGACAGGAATTTAGAGTGTATGAGGGAGTTTTTCTCCCATTTTTGGATGATTAAAGAGAAGAGAAAAGTTATTGTTAAAATATAGTTTTTTATGCACATGTGTTGTTTTATGAAATGCTCAAGAGAAGCATGAGTAAGAGTAGAAAGCTTTAATTTGTGCTACATGGCATAATTGCATTTCATGAGTGCATTAATGAGCATGAGTCATCCATATGTATTAATTGCATTAGAGAAAGAGAGTAGAGAACTTTGAGTGTGAGCTTCATTAAAAGAAAGGAGAGAAAAAGAGAATAGAGTAGGTTGTGCGATAGGGAACCCGTGAGTATGGGTAGAGTTTCCCGTATGTACGCCGCAAAGAGAGAGAGCGGCTTGAGTATGAGAGAGAAAAGTGGTGTAGCACGTGAGAGTACATACGGATGAGGGCTATACCTGAGAGTACCCGAGAGAGAGTTCATACACTCACATGGCCAAGGGTTCCGAATCCATGCATAACCGAGTCCGATCGGCTAGAACGAGTAAAAGTCACGGAGAGCGGGAGCGAGTCCCTACTGTGCCTCCGGTAAGATGAGGCCATGAATTAAAAAAGAGAGTTAGTAGAAAAGAGTTATGAGAAAGAGAAAATAGAGAGAAGTATAAAAGAGAGAGTAAATGAGAATTATAAGGAAAGAATTAGGGAGAGTTACGGGATTAGATAAGTAGAGGATTTACTTATTGAGCATTGTTTTAGTGCTCACCCCGTTGTTTCCTATGTTTTGCAGGATCTAGGTGAGAACATAGTCGGATGGACGTCGGCACGCGAGGAGAAATGGCTACACTGTTCACATAGTTTTTGATAGCTTTTGTACATGATACTAACCTTTTGTAAAGAATGTATATGTTTAATAAAAGAAAAATTTTGGGCCCTACTATTTATGTTATCTTCCATGTGTTTTCATTATGTATATTTTATGAGTATATGAGTAGAAAGCTGTCATTACAAAGAAGCAAGCAGAGGGCAATTCTGTAAATTCAGAATTCCGCATGAAGGTTCGCCGCAGCAAAGAGAGTTGTGCACGAGGGATTAATTCACGTCTTCATCGCGGCAAGAATCCTTCTTCGCCGCGGCGAAGTCTGGGAATTTTAAAAAAGCATAGTTTCATTTAGGCATTTGTTTTTAGGTTTTTGGCTGAGTATAAAAGAGGAACTTAGTCATTTTTGTAGGGAGTTCGTTTTTTTCCTTAGAGAGAGCAGCCTTTTACATTTTTTTAGATTAGTTTTGGGCTAAGTTTGATTGCAAAAGGTGAAGATTCGAGATTAAACCAGTGGATTCGTCATTTGGGGAGATTTCTTGCCTTTTCTCTTATTTTCATTATGTTGAACTTTGGATTTTTCATTTCTTTTATTGGTATTGTTGATTTACTCATGAACTAACCTATTTTGGGTTAGGGTTTTGATGTAGTTCGGACTCTAATGGGTTAAAGAGTTGATGATTATAAATTTCATATGATGTTGCTTTGATTGTGTGATTATTCTATATTTATTGTTCATATGTGATGAACATGATGAGATTTAGAAATAATTCATGTTAAGCTTCTTGGATAATCACCATTGTAGTATTAAATGCTAGAGATAGATATAAGAATCAATGAAATCAATCTAGGATTCTTGTGCTTAATGAACTTTGAACTATTAGTCTTCATTTTGTTGGGTGCGGAAGTTTAATAGGAAAGAGTAAGGAAATGTAGCCTGAGAAGGTATATTTTATACTTTAGAGAGTTCGATTTACAATCACTACATGTGACTTTGTAATTAATATAATCTTTAAGTTTAACCCAGAGAGTCTGAATGAAGTCAAAACCCTACCCGTTTGTTTGAAGTGATTTTATCTATGTTTTAAATCTGGCTTCATAATTTAGTTGAATAGTTAGAAATTTTGATTTAGTTTAGTTTAAATTTCTCCCATAAATCCAAACCATTCGATTGCTCCAACTTGAAAACAGTAGAAAAACTTAGTGCTTAGCAACTAATCCTTGTGGGAACAATACTCACTCATCACTCTATTACTTGTGCGATTAGTATACTTGCTACATATTGCATGTTGTAGTAAACACGCATCAACCATCCATATGGAATCCTCTGATGGGTCAGTCCAGTGAACTTGCCTACAGCAAGCACCCATGTGTTGCACCAGATTGTCACTAAACAACCTTGACAAGTGAGATCAGTCACTGCCTTTCGGTAGGGTCATTCAACACTATGATAACGTTACCGTATTATTATATGTGCCCTTACTTCAGAATAATACTAGGGCTACGGACTTGTCTAGAATGGCCACTATATAAGCTCATAGGGTTCTCGCTATCAAGATTTGAAACACTTGATACCCCGTCATGGTTCTACCATTCTAAGGACATGTATCAATATATACAATAATGATTTACGTGATATAGAATACAATTCCTTTTTATTAATCAATGAACATTATTACAAAGAGTCAATTCTACAATAATTGATTGGCTCTAGGGCACCCACTCTAACACTAAGCATATAAAACCATAAGAATTCAAACTTTAAAATTTAATGCAAGAATCTTACATTTGGATGCTTAAGATTGAAAATCTATCAAAATCTAGCCAAAATCCTATGAATTTCCTTGGAATTAGTCGAAGAAAAATTGAGAGAATTTGGGATGAAGGTGGTGTGAATAATGGGTGGAGTGGCTAGGGTTTCAATCCTTGAACTCTTATTACTACATAATAAAATATATACAGTTTCCTATTTAACCCTCACACTTTCTAAAAATTCCATCTATGTCCCTTAGTCAATTACAAGAATGCCCTCATTTTTATTAACTTCTCCATGTTATTCTACTTCTTTTCATTTCCCACTCTTTCATCTAAGTATGAGTCTAACTAGCTCTCTGATATAAATTTGGACTAGCTGATCTGCTATAGTACTATCCTTTATTGGAAGAAAATACGCTGATTTGGTTAATCTGTCCACTATTACCCATATCACATTATACCCTTTTTGGACTCTTGGAAGGCCTGTAATGAAGTCCATTGATATATTTTCCCATTTCCATTCAGGAATGCTGAGTGGCTGAAGCAATCCCGATGGCCTTTGGTGTTCTACTTTAACCATGTTGACAAACTAGGCATTTAGCTACATACTCTCTGATATCTCTCTTCATACCTGGCCACCAATAACTCTTCTTTAACTCTTGATACATCTTGGTTCCTCTAGATGAGCAGTATATGGTGTGTCATGAGCCTCCGCAAGAATCCTTTTCTTCAACTCAACATCTTTAGGAATGCTTATGCGATTCCGAAAACGGAGGACACCATCTAAAATGTGAAATTCTGATATCTCGCCTTCCAACACTTGTCGACTTATTTTCCAACACCACTCGTCAACAACTTGCTTTTCTTTAATCTCTTCTAGTAAAGTAGGCTGAATTTCTAACCTGGCAATCCTTCCTAGTATCACCTCAATCTGTTCCCTGCACAATTCTTCTAATAATTCTTTCTACATTGTGAGTCGGGACAAAGAGGCTTTTCTACTCAAGGCATCAACAACTACATTAGCTTTTCCAGGCTAATACTTAATCTCACAGTCATAATTTTTTACCAGCTCTGACTATCTCCTTTGTCTCATATTCAGCTCCCTTTGGGTGAAAAGTACTTCGAACTCTTATGATCGGCATAAATATTTCTCTTTGCTCCATACAGGTATTGCCTCCATATTTTTAGTGCAAAAACTACAATGGCCAACTCTAAATCATGCGTAGGGTATCTCGTCTCATACTCTTTCAACTGTTGAGAAGCATAGGCTATTACCCTACCCAACTGCATTAATACTATACCAAGTCCCTGAAGTGAGGCATCTGTATAAATATCATAGTCTACACCCTCCTGTGGTAACACTGGGATATAAGCTATGGTTAATCATCTTTTTAACTCTTGAAAGCTTTCTTCACAGGCATCCGACCACATGAAAAGAGTTCTCTGTTTGGTAAGAGCTATAAGTGGCTTAGCCAATTGAGCAAATCCTGCGACAAACCGTCTATAATAGCCTGCTAGCCCCAAAAAACTTCTAACCTCCTTTACTGTCTTCAGCTTTTGCCACGCAAGAATTGCCTTAACCTTACTAGGATCTACTGATATACCTGTTAGAGTAGATGCCCTAGAGCCAATCAATTATTGTAGAATTGACTCTTTGTAATAATGTTCATTAATCAATAATAAAAAGCATTTTATTCTATATCGCGTAAATCATTATTGTTGCAATATGTATTGATATATGTCCTTAGAATAGTAGAACCGTGACGAGGGTACCAAGTGTTTCAAATCCTGATAGTGAGAACCCTATGAACACATTTGGTGGCCATTCTAGAAACGTCCGTAGCCCTAATATTATTCTGAAGTAAGGGCATAGATGATACGGTAAGGCTATCATAGTGTTGAACGACCTTGTCGAAAGGCAGTGACTAATATCATTTGTCAAGGTTGTTTGATGACAACCTGGTGCAACACATGGGTGCTTGCTGTAGGCGGATATACCGCAGCAAGTTCACTGGATAGACCCACCAGAGGATTCCATATGGATACTAACCCCAGTGTCTATGGAACAAATCCTCTAATGAATGGTGGTGCATGTGATCCTTAGACTTGAGATCACCAGAGCGCCTTGTACACCGATTGGTGTAGTTTGACACTAGCCTAACACAGTTCTTTTCAGAGCTGTCAATGTGGTGGTGATTGGCTGTATCGAGGAGTGTATCAAGACTATGGTGGATAGACAAAGGATTCATCACTCCCAGGTACAGGAGAAGTTATCTCACGGCGCAATTCAGTAAATGGCAATGACACTAAAACTGTGGCCATAATGGGATTGAGTTGTTGCTCTATCCGGATTATAATACAGGTCATTAGTCCAGAAACTGAATACATAATATCGAGAGTAATCGAAGGTTGACACTATTTCTATGCCTTCGTCTCGTCGAGATAACGTATGATGAAAGGATCGAATTGTACGGTAACCATATCGTTGATAGGTAGCTACTTTGCTGAATCCGAATCTATCCAGTGGCCATGATGCCTTGCTAAGGCCAATCTTGGTCTGTGTAGAATGAGACGATTAATTGGTTTTAATCGCGATACTATACACTGCCGGTATGATGAGGAGCCTTTGGGTCACACACATAGAAGATAATTTAAGATCCAAGAAGAAGGAAAGGCGTTTTCATCTTTTAAAGGCGAACGGGTATTTTGGTAATTTCACAGTGCAATTAAATTTGCTGAAGGTCATAGCCTTTATTTAATTAGAAAAATTAAATAAGTGAAATTATGTTTAAATATGTGTTCACATATATTTAATTAAATCATCATTATTGTTAAATGTTAATATATAGATTAAATATATATTAATTGATTTTAATTGAGATAATGATGAAATAAAAATTAAATATCTAATTGGGAGTGTTTGGTAACATGGGGTTTTTGGGTTGGAGCCCAAGCCTATTCCGTATTGGAATAGGGTAACTAATTTTTTACTATAAAAGAAAAATGTTTCTTTGTAAAAATATATGACTTTTCATTATTTCATTCTCTTGAAAGCACAAACACAACAGCCTCATTTTTCTCCCACGGCAGAAACCCATTTTGCCTAAAATCAATTCATTTTGATTTCATTCTTCTTTAATCTTAAAGCCAAAGAGGATCTAGCAAATCCCTCTTTGGTTCTTTGTGATTGTCTTCGTGTGGACTATGTCGATTCAATCCTACGCTTGGGTCGGTAGCAAAAACGTTCAAAGACAAATGTGGTGGAGCCTCCAAATGTGCGTATGATTCTCTTAACTCATGATTAACCTTTTTGTGCAGATTTTTCTTTAATATAAATTGTAAAATTATACCCTTGATCTTGGCTCATGTAAACAATCCTTGTATCATATTTTTTTTGTTTCCGCTGCGTATATGGATCATTTATTAACAATACCTTCCTTTAAAACAGTATGACCCAGAAAGATAACTTGATCCAGCCAAAACTCACACTTAGAAAATATGGCAAACAATTTGTTATCTCTTAATCGCTATAGCACAAATTTCAAGTGTTCTTCATGCTCCTCTTTTGTCCTAGAATAAACCAAGATGTCATCAATAAACACCACTATAAATCAATCAAGGCAATCGTGAAACACCCGGTTCATCAAATCCATAAAGACTGTTAGGGCATTAGTTAACCCAAAAGGCATCACTACAAACTTGTAATGCCCATATCTGGTCCGAAATGCAGTCTTGGCAATATCTTGCTCTGCAACTCTTACTTGATAATAACCCGACCTCAAATCAATCTTTGAAAACATTGCTGCTCCTTTCAGTTGATCAAATAAATCATCTATGCGAGGTAACAGGTACTTATTCTTCACTGCCACTTTATTCAACTCTCTGTAATCTATACACATCCGTAGGGATCCATCTTTCTTCTTCATAAATAGGATTGGAGCACCCCAAGGAGAGTGGCTGGGTCGAATAAAGCCCTTATCTAAGAGTTCATAAAGCTACTTCTTCAATTCCTTAAGCTCGGCTGGGGCCATCCGATAAGGGGCTTTAGAAATTGGTGCCGTCCCAAGTGCTAATTCAATGCTAAATTCCATTTCTCTTTCCGAAGGTAAACTCAAAAAATCTTCTGGAAATACATCTGGAAATTCCCAGACTACTGGCACATTACGGATCTCTGGTTGCAGGACATTACTACTTTGCACTACATGGGCCATGTACCAAGAGCACCCTTTTCTTAGCATCATTCTGTCCTTTACACTGCTAATTAACATACTATACTGGTGGCCCTCGCCAAAACTAAACTTATCACCATCATCAAGATTAAATCTTTCTTTCTTCTTTCGACAGTCAATCTCTACTCCATATCCCCTAGGAAATCCATGCCCAAAATAACATCAAAACCGGGCATATAAAAAACAATCAAATCCACTGGCAACGCCCTTCCATGGATCACTACAAACTTCCCTAGAAGCATCTCCTTAATTACCAGACTAACACCATCTGGCAATTTTATCTTAATGGGTTGTCCCACTATAACAAGTTTCAAACCTAATCTCTCCAAGATCCCATGTATAATAAATGAATGTGTGGCTCCAGAATCAATCAATGCATAAAAGGGAATTGAATGAAATAATAACTGACCAGTAACTACAGATAGGCTAGCCTCGGCTTCAGTATATGCTACTGTAAACACCCGGGCATTGGTACCTCTGGATGTCTGTGCTGCGGGTGCAAGAGGGGCTTTGCAGTCTTTCATCATGTGCCTTGGTTATCGGCATCTATAACATACATTCCAGCCCAACTCTTTGAGACACTCCCCTGGATGAGTTCTCCCACACTTCTGACATAGGGAAAAATCAGTAGTCCTTGGTCGTTTATTCTGCCAATCTCTTCTATTCTTCTTAGGCTAAAATCTTTTCTTATTGCTCACTTCTCTATTTCTGGGGACATCAATTCTATCTCTCTATGGAGCGGGAGGTGGATCACTAGGTGCTGCTACTGATGGAATTGTTGGGGTCAGCTTAATCACAAATATTTCAACCCATAAGGCTTGTTCCAAAGCCTCACTATAGGTCTGAGAGGGCTGGGCACCTACCATTACATCTCGAGCTATTTCTGGTTTTAGCCCATGCATAAACTTATCCCTCCTCAATTCCGGTGTGCTCACTATACTGGGTGCAAACCTCGCCAATGAATTAAATCTTACGAAGTATTCCTTCACCGAACTGGACCTTTACTACAAGCTAATAAATTCCTTGACATATAACCTTTTCATTGATGGACTTTGCAAGAATGGATGTGTTTTGGAAGCGTTGGAATGTTTTATACTCTAGTAAATAATAGGTTTGCAGTTGGCATTGAAGGTTTGAGTTCCCTTATTGATAGATTATGTAAAATAGGAAGATTCGAAGCTGCTTAGGGCCTATTTCAGAAATTTTCTCTTCATGGAAACCTAGTGTCGAACGTTGTAAGATATAGCATTTTAATAAATGGGCTCTGTAAAAATGGACAACTAGAAAAGGCAAATGAGTTGTTGTCATATATGGAGGAAAAAGGTTGTGCTCCAAATGTAGTCACATTTAATACGCTTCTTTTTGCTTTCATAAAAAATAATGAGATACCAAAAGTTATTGAACTCCTTCATAAGATGGCGGAGAGAAATGTGAAGCCGACTGAATGTACAATGTCCTTAATCATGCAGTTACTTTGAATGTACAATGTCCTTAATCATGCAGTTACTAATGAAGGCCAAAAATTATCGTGAGTGTTTGAATCAGCTTCCTCAATTTTTGGTCCAAAAGAGAATTGAAGCTCACATGATCAAACTTTAGTGAGTACTAAATTTTTTTCGGAGCAGAATCCTACAAAAGTTCATCTAGCTGCCCAAATGCTCTATTTTGGTTATTATAAGAAAAAGGTTCAGTAACCACTTTCATCTATTCGAATTTGATGGGGATGGTGATAGGGATGATTGAGAATGATGGCTTCCCTGATCAAACATACAATACGTGATCTATCTTTGTTGTAAGTGCATATAGTGGAGGTAGCAGCACTGCAGCTGCATCAGCATTTACACATGAAGTAGGTCTTAGGGGTTTGAGGATTATTTCTGCTACAAATTTCAGTAAGCCAAAGTTGCATATGAGAAATTGTGGAATGGTTCTGACTTCAACTACAACAATAATGATAGCTGCTCAAGTTCATTTATTTAAGCTGATGAGTTTACTGGAAGATGGTATGTTGCAATTGATTAACTTTATTCATTGGTATTCTCAAATATCCAGGCCTGATAAATCCTGATTTAGTTATAATGTTTCACATGTTTCTTTTTCTTAATATATATATTTTTTAGTTCAATTTGATAAGACTAGAACTTACTAGTGTGCTCTAATGTAGTTATGCACGAACATGTGCTCTTTCAATGATAGTTGATGAAGACAAAGCAAGAAGAGCATTAGAGAAGGTTTTTAACTATAATGTGTTAAAGAATATGGATGCACGGTAGGGGCTGGTCAATCGGATCTACCTGTTGGAATAGGTGACATGACAACATTGCAGTAAAGAGAAATATGGTTCGGTGTTACATATGCGGTTGCTGTAACGATGATCCATGGAGACTTGGTCGATATCGGATTTCAAATTGCCATTGAAATCTATGAAGCATTATGGTCTGAAAATGGACTCGGGTAAGATCCCCCTAATGTTATCAAACGGTGTTATCTTATAGCTTAGTTGTTAGGCCGTTAACTAAGCTATGAGTCTGTGTTTTTTAGATCTAAATCTGTCTCAAATATGTATAGATTTCATTGCAGCATTTGTTTTGTCTATTCATTTAATTGTTTTCTAGAGGATGTGCCCTTTAACCATTTTCTAGTAGATTCTTGATCTTGTAAAATGTCGAACAAAACTCTGGTATTTATAATGTCTAGTAGATAATATTTTTTCTCCTTAGGTGATAGAGGAGGAGAAGAATAACATTGATAGCTAATATAGGATTCTATATAGGGAGATGGAGAGAAATTAATAGGTTAAGAGGAGAAATCAAAGGGATATCAAGGACTCAAATACTCAATCCTATAATGTGGAAGATAAGGACTAAATACCCATTTATAGCCTTCCTTTACGTCCTGCATCATCAGGTTACTGCCTTTAGGATAATTTTCTGCCAATTACAATTGGAAACTTACATTCTGCATAATTCACATTGATAATTATCTGTCCTAGAACTATTTGTTCTTGATAATTCATTGACTCATTGTTGTTTTTTGTGTAGTTATTCTCTCTAAACTCCTGAAGCTTAGACTACCTGTAACGCCCCACTTGAGGTACGTAGTTTAATTGTGTTGTATTACTTGAATGCTTATGGTTTTGTCCTTGGTTGAATTGATAGTGTGTGTTGGTTGAGTGATTGTCCTGAAATTTGTAAAGACTTGGTGAATTTTTGTGTTACAGTCTTCACCGAGGCGAAGAAGAAGCTTTGCCGCGGCGATGAAGCCTTGCAACCTATGGTGTAGGTTCTGGAAGTTTTCGCCGGGGCGAAGAAAGATTCTTCGCTGCGGCGAAGGCCATGACAAAATGTTTATTAAGTTTCTAGAGAATTCTTCCTTTGGGGCACAATGACCATTCTACCCCTAATTAGCAGGAAAAGTGGGGAGTGAAATGCAAGGAAATTGCATGAAGAATAGTTTAAATGGGGGTGCATTTGCAAAGAATTAAAAGGACAATAGTGGAATTCCTAAGAAAGAGTAAGGGTAAAATGGGAAAGAAGGTGTAAAATATGAGTAAATAATGGTTAAGTCTTAGAAACCCTTTCATTCTTCTTCTTCCACCGCCATACTCACTCACCATTTTCTCTCTACTTTCCATCCAATTCTTCAAGGATTTTTAAAGGGCTTTTGAGTAGTTTTGGGTAGAGAGGTGATTTAAAGCATCACAAGGTAAGTAAACCCAACTCAAGCTAAAGTTTAAGAAATCCTTGAGTAGAGATTTCTTTATGCATGTATAAATGATGCTTATAGAGAAATTGAGTAGAGATATATGTTTGTTTGTTGAGAAATTGAGTTGAGATGAGTATTCTTGTTGTGTTGTTGGATATATTTCCGTTATGGGAAGTGTTGATGTGTAATGAGTTTGAGATGAAGTTGGAGGAAATTGAGTAGCTATATTGGGGATTGTTCTTCTATGATAGGAATTATATCCATGGAAGGGAGTTTCTTCCCATTTTGGATGGTTACAAAGAGAAAGAGAATTGTAGTTAGAGAAGAGTTTTTGTATGCATATGAGTTGTTTGATGAAATGCCTAAGAGAAGTTTAAGAATAAGTTATGAATCTTAATTCTTGCAACATTGCATATTGGCATTTCCTAAGTGCATTAATGAGCATGAACCATCCATATGCATTAATTGTGCATTAAGAAGTAGCTTGAGAAAGAGTAGATAATTTCTACACTATGAGTATTAGCTTGAGAAAGAGTAGAGACTTTTGTGCTTAAACTACTCTAAGAGCTTAAGAAGAGAATATAGAAGGTTACGCGATGGGGAACCCGTGAGTGATGAGTAAAGTCACGAGAGTGGGTGCTTTGTGATCCCCAACCATGCCTCCGGTCAGATGAGGTCGTGCCCGTCACGCAGAGTGGAACATGAGGTTCCAGCCGTGCCTCCGGTAAGAAGGGGTCGTGACATTTGAGAGATAGAGAGAAAGCATGTACACTCACATGGCCAAAGGTTGCAAATCCATGCATAACCGAATCTGTTCGGTATAGAAATGAGTAGAAGTCAGGTAGAGCGGGAGAGTTCTTGGTCGTGCCTCCGGTAAGATGAGGTCGTGACATTCCCATGAGTAGAATTGGAAACAGAGAAATAGAAGGAACAGAAAGAGAAAATGAATAGAGTCACGAAGAGTGGGTTGAGTCCCCAGCCGTGCCTCCGGTAAGATGAGGCCGTGACATACACTAGAGAGTATATAGAAAAGAGTATGAGAAACAGAAACAAAAAGGGAACAGAAATGAGAAGAGAAGAGAGTAAGGAAAGAATTAAGAGAAAGAGTTACGGGGATAGACGAGTAGAGGATTTACTTACTGAGCATTATTTTGCTCACTCCGTTGTTTTTCTATGTTTTTGTAGGTTCTAGATGAGGATGCAGTCGGATGGATGTCGGTGGGTGAGGAGGAGTAGTTACACTATCCACCACACTTTTGAGTACTTTTGTAAAGGATAATGACTTTTGTAAAAGAATATGTATATTCAATAAAAGAAAAATTTGGGCCCAACTATTTTATTAATGTACTCATATCCTATTATACATATTTTTGTATGAGTATAGTAGTATCAAGCAGTTGTTACACTACTGTTGATTGTTTTAGAGTGCTAAGTTACATGCATTTTTTGGCCATGTGGGCAATTCCATGGGCTCTAACAAGGCCAAAACCTTGTAAGGATGAGATGGTACCAAAAGTAAATGAAGAGTCTCTATATAGATATCATGCAAGATTCTACAATGTTGCTCGCCTTCTAAAGGTATCGGATGAGAAAACGCTTAAAGATCTTTTACAGTCACTCTTTTACTACATTTGCAAGAAGATGTTTAATATTCAAAGTCATGAGAGTCTGGTAATCCTTTTTTTAGGTTTTTGTCAAACAACAATTTGACTGGCCCCCTACCCAACCTTACTGGCATGAACATCACCTATTTGTAAGTAGAAAGGCTTACTATCTGCTAATTATATCTTCAATCGAGTAAAGTAAAGCAGGAGAATTTTTTTGATATCGATTTTTGTGACATGATATGTGGGGACATGAGTAATAACAGTTTTGATGCATCCGAAATTTCTTCATGGTTAGCCACCATGTAGGGCTTAACTACATTATATGTCTCCATTCATACTCTTTTTATCTTGTAGAGTACTAGCATACTTTACATGTGGCAGAATAATGGAGGATACTCATCTTCAAGGTGAAATTCCTTTTGAATTGTTCAGCCTTTCTAATCTACAGACTGTGAGTGTCAGCTAAAATTTCAAGTAGTAACACATTCATTTCTATGGAAGATTTTGAATGAAATAGAGTTTAGTGAGAAATCTCCATATCTTTTGACATATTGTGATTGTGTTATGAAGAATAACAGGCTTAATGGCACCTTGGATCTTGGCTCCAACCATAGTAGTTAGCTGCAACTTGATTTGCATAACATTATTGTGCATGTTATTTATTCTTCTATGACATTTTTAACAAGGGAGAGTAGTTTTGTGTAAGATCCCATTACTGCTAATTAGTTATTTTGTATGTCTATAGCATTATCTTTCTTTGTTCATGATCTTCTTCTTTCGCTTTTCTCTCTTCTAGTGTAAGCATCAATTAGCTGCAAGGCTTAACGCGACATTAAGAGCATGCATTGAAGTTAAGGTATCTGATGAGCAACTAGCCTTATTGCTTTCAAAACTCTTTAACTTCTGTGGATGAAATCTCTATTTTCGAATTTAGACACGAGGTAGTGTTTGAAAATCACAATCAAAAGCATTGATTGATTCTACAAAATATATTAGCCTTTTTTTAGGAATTGCCTGTAGGATTTTGTATCTTATAGTTAGGCCCGACATGTTTAAGATTTATGTATGTTATGTGGAAGCTTTATAATGTATATGACTAGTTACACAAAAGGAGATGACTATTTCTTATTTTTGATGGAATGATTATATTTACTTGCTTTTGCAGCACCTATTGCCCCTAGTTCCTACTCATCACCAGTTCATTGTATGTGGGAGAAAGCGAGGACGACAGTGGATCTTGATCTTTAGTTATTTTGACTCGAAAACCTTCCAAGAAGTGTGCACCTACTGCTCCTAGTTCCTACTTATCACCAGTTCATTGTATGTGGGGGAAAGCTAGGACCACAATGGATCTTGATCTTTAGTTATTTTGACTCAAAGACCTTCCAAGCAGTGTTCCTTATGTTTTTCACCAATTCTACTTATAGAAAGCATCATTTCGGTGATCATGTGTTTATATTTATGGCCAAAAATTAAACACTGCATCATCTGACACATTTCTAGAAGGTTTAGTTCTATTATGTCATCATAACTTACTTGACTGTAGCTTTTGCACAATCTAGGCAGTCAAAACTTACCAAATCCAGAGTTGATTGTTGGAAGACATGTATATATTATCTATTGGATTGTATAATATTTTGGATGTTACTCTATATATATCTCTGAATGTTGTTATATGTGTATCAAAATTTATGTATAAAAATAAACTGCTCTAAATTCTAAAATAGGAGTGCCCTCACACAAAGCCCCTGCTCATTTAGCAAATAAATGAATTTTCCTTTGTGACTTCTAAAGTATTATGATGAATTTAACATAAAATTTGATAATATGATTTTAGTCATGCCATATTACACCACATGCCCAACACAATATACAAATTGGGCACAAGATGAGAAACAAAAAACCAGACGCACAAGATGAGAAACAAAATACTGGATGACATAATAGAACTAAACCTTCCAGAAATGTGTCGGATGATGCAGTGTTTAATTTTTGGTCATAAATATATACACATGATCACCAAAATGATGCTTTCTATAAGCAGAATTGGTGAAAAACATAAGGAACACTCCTTGGAAGGTCTTCGAGTCAAAATAACTAAAGATCAAGATCCACTGTGGTCCTAGCTTTCCCCCACATACAATGAACTGGTGATGAGTAGGAACTAGGAGCAGTACGTACACACTCCTTGGAAGGTTTTCGAGTCAAAATAACTAAAGATCAAGATCCACTGTAGGGGTGAGCGATTCCAGGTACCTTACATTTTTCGGGAGAACCAGAACCGCGCAGTGCAGGTTCCCAAAGAAAGGAACCGGAATCGGAACTGCATAGTGTAGGTTCTTAAACTCAAGGAACCGAAACCTAAAATGCAGGTTCGATTCTTTTCCCCAGTACCCTATAAAAAATCAATTATCCCCCTATTAGTTTAAAAAATGACAAAAAATACTTTAAAAGTTTACAAATACACCCCTAACAAATTTCGGTTACTCATTCATTTGTGTCTAATGTGACTCATAAATTCTCTAATCTCTAGGCAACACTTGAATTCAATCGATTAATCACAATTCACATAAAATTCCTCAATCAAAACCAAAACACAAGCAATTAATTAAATTAATTAAACAATCATACTATAAATCTATAACTTAATATTATAATTAATTAAATTTCTAATAATTTAATTAAGTACTATACTAATGTTTATAATAAAATATTATAATTAATTAACTAATCATACTATAAATCTATAATGTAATGTTATAATTAATTAAATTTTTAATCATTTAATTAAATAATGTAGTAAATTACTAATGTTTATAATATAATGTTATAAATTTATAATTAATTAAGTAATCATTTAACTATGTAATATTGTAATAAATTAAGTGATTATCATATAAAGTAATGTTATTATTAATTAAGTAATTATTTAATTATAATTTAATATTTTAATTAATTAAATTTCTAATCATTTAATTAAGTATTGTACTAATGTTTATAATATAATGTTATAATTAATTCAGTAATCATACTATAAATTTATAATGTAATGCTATAATTAATTAAATTTCTAATCATTTAATTAGGTATTGTACTAATATAGTAAATTACTAATGTTTATAATATAATGTCATAATTAATTAAATAATCATTTCATTATGTAATGTTATAATTAATTAAGTAATCATTTATTTATAATATAATGTTATTATTAATTAAGTATTGTACTAATATAGTAAATTACTAATGTTTATAATATAATGTCATAATTAGTTAAATAATTATTTAATGTGTAATGTTATAAGTAATTATGTGATCATAATATAATTTAATATTATAATGAATTAAATAATCATACTATAAATTTTTAAAGTAATATTATAATTAATTAAATTTTTAATCGTTTAATTAAGTATTGCACTAATGTTTATAATACAATGTTATAATTAATTAAGTAATCATTCAATTATAATGTAATGTTATAATTGATTAAGTAATCATTTAACTAGTAATGTATTAATGTTTATCAATTTATTTTATACAATTAATTAATTACTAATTTATTACATATATACTTAGAACTTGATAGTTGAAGTAAATAACTAAATATTATATTATTATTCAATCAAATATACTATTCTATTAAAAAATAATTCTTTTAAAAATATTAAAATACTTTTAATTGGTTTTAATTTCAATTATACACTTAATTAATCAAAACTTTAATATTAATATATTATAATATATTAAAGTTTTTTATATTTATTTAATTAGGTTATTGTAAAAATTTAACATTTTCCATTTTAATTTTTTATATGTAAAATTACAATGGACCCTCCATTCTTTACAAATATTTTATTTCAGCCCAAGTTCCAAAACAGGATACCCGCTGTAGGTTCCAAGCGGGTTCCAAGCCGAGTATCCGCTGCAAGTTCTTTTTTCTAGGTGTCGGTTCTAAAAAAAGGGAACCAGAACCTACCCGCACAGTGTTGGTTTCGGGTAGGTTTCGATTTTGGTTCCAGTTCTACTCGCAAGTTCTGATTCTACCTACTACCAGTACTCACCCCTAAGTGGATCTTGATCTTTAGTTATTTTGGCTCGAAAACCTTCCGAGGAGTGTGCACCTACTGCTCCTAGTTCCTACTCATCACCAGTTCATTTTATGTGGGGTAAAGCTAGGACCACATTGGATCTTGATCTTTAGTTATTTTGACTTGTAGACCTTCCAAGGAGTGTTCCTTATGTTTTTCACCAATTCTGCTTATAGAAAGCATCATTTCGGTGATCGTGTGTATATATTTATGACCAAAAATTAAACACTGCATCATCCGACACATTTCTGGAAGGTTTAGTTCTATTATGTCATCATAACTTACTTGACTATAGCTTTTGCACAATCTAGGTAGTCAGAACTTACCAAATCCAGAGTTGATTGTTGGAAGACATATATATATTATCTATTGGATTGTATAATATTTTGGATGTTACTGTATATATGTCTTTGAATGTTGTTATATGTGTATCAAAATTTATGTATAAAAAAAAATTGCTCTAAATTCTAAAATAAGAGTGCCCTCACACAAATCCCCCGCTCATCTAGCAAATAAATGAATTTTCCTTTTTGACTTCTAAAGTATTATGGTGAATTTAACATAAAATTTGATAATATGATTTTAGTCATGCCATATTACACCACATGTAGAACCTATCAATACTATTATTTTGTGATAATTTTATCACAAAATTTGCATAGAAACACAGGTCAACAAAAGGTATCATATCAAATTAGATTTCATTGGCACATAGGTTGATTGTACATAATATGAAGTTAATTCATATTCCTCCCTCCTCTTCATCTTTTATCTCGTCTATACAAGGTTCTCGATTGGCCATATATATAGACCAACAATATGGCTCCAGGGAAAACAACATAATCGAGTGCAAATAATTACATGTGTCCTGGTTTGGTTTACATCCTTGCTTGATCATTTATCGAACCATATCAATAGCCTTCACAAACGATGAATTAGCTGCATAACTTGAAATGAAGGTATTGTAGGTGATTACATTTGGAACAAGGCCAGAATCTCTCATTTTCAAAAATATCCTTAAAGCCTCTTTCATCCTACCATTTCTAAAATAGGCATAAATGACAGTATTATATGATATTATATCAGGTTTCAATCCTTTCTCCGAAATTTCCCTTAACATCTCTTAGGACTTCTCAAAATTTTCAGAACATATACATCAAGCTATTGTAGGTTGTCAAGCTAGGAGTGGACCCACTCTCATTCATGAAGTTCAAGATCTCATTTGTTTTGGTACCATCTACCTCCTGCCATAAATCGAAATCATGGCATTTAAAGTGGTTATGTCAAGGGAAAATCCTTTTTTCTCCAACTCAAAGAGGGCATGCTCTGTTTCTATAAGGAGGTCATGTTTACTGTTAACAAAAACAAGGGTCTTTAAGAGCACAACATGAGGTTCAATTAGACTAGAGAATATCTCTTCTGCAAGAGTAAGCATCTGTTCAATCTCTTTGCCATTGGCATAAGCATGAAGCAAAAAACAGTATGTCAGCTCATTGGGTTTACACCAACCATCCTTCGTTTTAGCAAGCATTTTCTTAGACTATTCCCACATCCCTCCCCGAGCCAATGCTGCCAAAACAATATTGTAGGTGGAAAGATCCAGTGTAACCCCAGCTTCCAGCATTCTCTTATAAATAGCCATGGCTTGATCAAAAGAACCACAACGACTGCATGCACCAATTAGGGTGTTGAAGGTGTCCCTCTCAGTAATGAACCCTACCCTCTTCATCTCCTCGAACACATATGACATTTTTGAGTTCATCCCCTTCTGCCCAAATACTGCCAGAAGTGTGTTCCATGTAACAATGTTGAGGTTAGAATTGCTTGTCTTGATCTCATCAAAAACCTTCATCATCTCAACAAACTTTCCCCTGTTTCCATGCATCTTAATCAAAGCATTAAAAGTAAAAATATCTGGCTTGCACCCTGCACTTCTCATCTCCTTGAAAACCTTCATTATGGACTCATCCTTCTCGACTTTTTCAAACCCAGATAAGAGGGTGGTGTAAGTAAAAACATTAGGCTTAATCCCTATTTCCACCATGTGGTTTTTAAGCTCCATTGCCTCTTCCATCAAACTAACTTTGGTATAAGCTAATATCAATGAAATGTGAGTCACAATACTGGGTGAACAACCATTAACCTCCATCTCCCTTAATACCTCCATGGCTTCTTTAGGTCACCTAGAACTCCCATAAACATCCAACAAGGCATTATAAGTAACCTTATCTGGACTAAAACCTACTAATTTCATTTCCTCAAAAACCCAAGCTGCTTTTTCATGCAAAGAACCCTGCCGACAACAACTTATAAGCGTATTATAAGTATCAGAATCTGGGGCAACTCCGGCATTCTTCATTCCTTCTACTAGAGTCATAATCTTATTCCAGGGCATACCCATTTCCCCATACACATTCAAATCACTTTGTAAGTTATCAAAGTAGGTTTACACCCCTCCTCCTCTATCTTTTTGAACATCATCACAGCCTCCCTATACATCCCATTGCTAGCATAAGCACTTATCAATGAAGTATAAGCATAAACATCAATATCAATCCCATCTTTATGCAAACTATTCTACAATGAAGCCACAGTCGAAACTTTACCTTTTTTCCCTAACATACTAATAATTACAGCTATAACACGACCATTCAAGACTAACTCACAATCTTTACGACTCCTAAACCACTCAAACACACTCAACGCCAAGTCACATTTCTTGTCAAACCCTAAACCCTTAACAATACCCAACATATCAAAACTCAAAGTATTAATCGTTACATCTGGGTTTTCCCGATAAGACTCAAATAACTGTAACAAAACACTATCAATTTTTTTCACATCAAATGATTCATCAATTAAAGGTTGGAAAGCCCGCTGACCTTTACTAAAGAAGCAGTGGCTTGACCAGGGTTTCCCATAGTTAACGTCACATGACTTCCCAATTCGGGTTCTGTTTTTGGGTATAGAAGATGTAGAGTTAAAGGGTAGTGAAGAAGTGTGCGAGGGGTTTTTTTGGTGAAGTTGTTTATTATTGTGGTGAAAAGGGCGTTGTGGATTGAGGATTGTATTGGTTTTGGTTAAGAAATAGAGGCTTTATGGTGTAATGCCCACATCAAAGTACATAGCTTTATTCATGCCCTAATACCCTTAGTTGAATTTTGTTAAAGCTATGTTAAACAAGTGTGAAAAATATTCTTTAAAATGTTATTAGGGGTAAAATGGTCATTTCACTCATATTTAGATGAAAGAGTGGGGAGAGAAAAGAAATAGAAAACATGGAGAAGATAATAAAAATGAGGGCATTCTTGTAATTGACTAAGGGACATAGATGAAATTTTTAGAAAGTGCAAGGGTAAAATGGGAAACTAATATACATATATTATTATGTAATAAGAATTCAAGAGAAACCTTAGCCACTGTACCCTTCCATTCATGCCATTTCTCTACCCAAATTCTCTCAAATTTCTTCACTAAATTTCCAAGGAAATTCATAAGATTTTGGCTAGATTTTGATATTCATAAGATTTTGGCTAGATTTTGATAGATTTTCAATCCTAAGCATCCAAAGGTAAGATTCTTGCACCAAGAAGTGCGATTAAATTTTAAAGTTTTGATTTGTTATGGTTGCATATGTTTAGGGTTTAAGAGGAAAGGGAATTCTACCAAAGAGAGATTATAGTGTTGGAGTTGCTTAAATTCAAGGTAAATAAATCCAACTTTAGCCTTGATTTAATCACAAGTTGTGTAGAGAAATTTATTTTATGTTGTATGTGTGTTTGGATGATGAGAAATTATGGATTGAAAATTGAGGTTGTTTGATATGTGAATTTCATGACCATGAGAAGTAATTTATTAGTATATGATGGGAAGTGAATTAGTAGTATGTGATGAAAAATTGATACATTAGTATGTGTAGAGAATTGATTTATTAGTATGAGATGAGAATTGATTTATTAATATGTGATGAGAATTGATGTATTTGTATGTGTTGAGCTAATGGAATTTTGGATGAATTTCAGCTAGGTTGATTGTTGGCTTTAGGGAGTTCTTACTCCTATTTTGGTGGCTTGAGAAAGATGTGGAAGTGTAGCCAACTTAGTATTTGCATGTGCATATGAATTGTTTGATGAAAATCCTAAGAGAAAACATGTTACCATGGTTGCCCTGTCAAATTCGTGGCATTCTGAGTGATTTTTAAGCATCTTACATATCGAACTAGGCTGAGACCTAAACATAAAAGTTGTAGTCCTTTCTCTAAGATTTAAAATGAGATCAAGATCATAGCAATCTGATATGTATAACTCGAGATATGCCTCCTTGAATATGACCTGTGCAGAATGACTACCTTAAAAGTGCTTCCAATTTATTAGTTTATTTTTAGTCTAATAATCTATGATTGATTTCAAGTATGGGAATATTGTTGGTAGAGAATACTAGTTCCCTAATGATATCTTTATATGCCATAATGCATTCTCACATTCTCACATTTGCATTTAGAAAGAATATCAAAGAATGAGCATATTTCCATGCATATACACATGTATGAGAACATTAAAGAATAAAGAGAAAGAAAGAAAAGAAATAAATTGTAGAATCATCTTCTAAAGAATATAATTAAAGAAGTTCAAATCTGAAATTTTATTTAAAGAAATATAAAAAGATAAGAGAAGAGAAGGTTGTTGCGATGAGGAACCCATGAGTGAAAGAGAAGAAGAATAGCCCACATGCACGTTGCCTTTAGTGAGTGGCCTCATAATAAGAAAGAAGAATTTGTACAATCCATTAGAAGTGCATGTGGATGAGGACTGTACCCAGCAGAGCATACCTACATGCACGCCGCCTTTAGTGAGCGGCCCTAGAATAAGAGAGAATAATTTGTACAGTTCGTTAGAAGTGCATGTAGATGAGGATTGTACCCACTCACACGGCCAGGGTTCCAAAGCCATGCCTCAATCGAGTGCGATTAGCAAACAAGAATAGAAAAGAAAAGAAAAAATAGAAAATAAAAGAAAGAAAAGAATAGAAAAGAAAAGAATAGAAAAGAAAAGAAAAGAATAGAAAAGAATGAAAGAAAGAATTGACAAGCAAGAGAAATAGAAAAGAAGAAAAGAAACAGAAAAAGAAAGAAAACAGAAAAGAAAATGCAATGCATAGAAAAAGTTTATGCATTTGTGCATATGCATCATGCCATTTCTGCTATCCTAATTTAGTTTCCCTATTTGTGCTTACATATCGGTAAGTGAGAAACTAGAATCTTATAAAGGGCAGAGAAGAATTGAGAAGTTTGGTGTAAGGAAATAAATTTCAGGATCTGAGTAAAAAAGAAAGAATAGAAGTATTGTGGGTTTACTTACTGAGCAATTAGTGCTCACCCCATTGATTTCACTATTTTTGCAGGTAGTAGATGAGATACAGTCAGATCGGATGTCAAGTAGCAGAGGAGAAAGGCAACACTGTCTGACTAGATTTTGCATTTATTTTTGTGACTATGGTACTTGATGTAGAGATTTGTATATAAAAGTAATGCTATTTTTAGGCCCACTATCTTATACTTATGTACATATATGTTTTCTATAACATATTTAGTGATTTCATAATATATTTTCCCAAAGTATACTAGCTAGAGAGAGTTATTACATATGGGTTGTGGGTTTGGGAGGAGAAGAGGCAGAGATAGATTTTGTGCCATTGAAGAGAGTGCGTGTAATGCCGACATCGAGGTACATAGCTTTACTTATGCCCTAATACCCTTAGTTGAATTTTGTTAAAGTTATCTTGAACAAATGTGAAGAAAATGCCTAAAATTTCATTAGGGATAAAATGGTCTTTTCACTCATAATTAGTTGAAAATGTGGAGAGTGAAAAGAGAGAATTTCATGGAGAATGCAATAAAAATGAAAGCATTATGGTAACTGACTAAGGGACATAGATAGAATTTTATAGAAAGTGCAAGGGTAAAATAGGAAATTATAAATAATATTTTGTTATATCAAGAGTTGAAGAATGAAACCCAAGCCATTTCTTCTCCTTTTTCCCGCCATCTTCATCCCTAAATTCTCTCAATTTCTTCAATTCTTTTTCAAGGGAAATTCATAGATTTTGGGTTATTTTTAGCGGAATTTCAATCGCAAGCATCCTTAGGTAAGATCCTTGCACTAAGATATGAGTTTTAATTTTTAAAGTGTTGAATTCTTATGATTTTTTTTCATAGGATTTAAGAGAAAGAGAGTTTGATAAAAAAAGACTAGTAAAGTGTTGGATTGCTGACATCTAAGGTAAGTAAATCCAACCCTAGTTATGATTGGAACCATATTGTATAGAGAATTTCTTTTATGCACATATGTGTTTTTATATGAAGAATTGTTGATGGAATGGATGTTGAATGATGGTTAGAATTTATCCATGAGAAGTAGTGTTTGTGTACATGATGTTTGATGAGAGTTTGGATGAATTACGGAAGAATTGGAGTAGAATTTATGGAGTGTAAATCCTGGACAGGTTTGGCGTTAATCTTGGAGAATTTTGTTCCAAATTTTGGTGGCTTAGAAGATAAGTAGAAGTGCAGCCAATTTGGAGCTTGTGTGTGCTCATAAATTGTTTGATGAAATGTCAAAGAAAAGTGCATGTATGAGTATGATTATTTGTTATCTTGAGATGAGTTTGTCGATGGTAGAGATGTTTACATTCCATATTTCATTGTTGCATCTAAACATGTGAATTTAGAAAGAATTACAAGCATGAGCCCATCTACATGCATACATACTCATAAGAGTATTAAAAAGCATTAAAGAACATTAAAGAGCAAATAGAAACAAATGAGAATATTAAAGAAGTTCAAATCTGAATTTTTATTTAAAGAATTGTAAAAAGATAAAAGAAGAGAAGGTTGTTGTGATGGGGAACCCGTGAGTGACATGGCCCCACATGCATGTCGCCTTTAGTGAGCAGCCTTAGAATTCAGAAAGAGGAATTGTACAGTCCGTTAGAAGTGCATGTGGATGAGGACTGTACCCATAATTAGAGAATACACTCACACGGCTAGGGTTCCAAATCCATGCCTCGACCGAGTCCGATCAGAAAGAAAGAAAGAATAGAAAGAAAGAAAAGAAAAGAAAGAATAGAAAGAAAGAAAGAATAGAAAGAAAAGAAAGAATAGAAAGAATAGAAAGAATAGAAAGAAAGAAAGAATAGAAAAGAAAAGAAAGAATAGAAAAGAAAGAAAGAATAGAAAGAAAGAAAGACTAGAAAAGAAAAGAAACAGAAAATAGAATAAGAAAAATAGAAAAGAAAATGCACTTTCTATGCATTTGTGCATTTGCATCATACTTATGCATGATACCATGCTTATTATCATGAGTAGTGAGAAATTAGAAATTGAGAAAGAACAGAGAAAAAATAGAGAAAGAATAGAGAAAGAATAGAGAAAGAACAAAGAAGAATATAGAAGTGTGATGTAAGGAAAGAAATTCAAAATTTAAGCAACGGAGAGAGAAGGGTAGCATAGCGGGTTTACTTACTGAGCAATTAGTGCTCATCCCATTGTTTTCAATGTTTTTGTAGGTAGTAGGTGAGATGCGGTCACTTGGAATATCAAGGAGCGAAAGGGTTTAACAACACTGTCGAGTTGTTGTTTTGTGACTATATTATATTATGTAAAGATTTGTATATAAAGAAAAATTAGATACGGGCCCATTATTTTATACTCATCTACATATATATTTTCTTATATATATCTAGTGAGTTTTACTATTATTTTATGAGTATACTAGCTACAGAGAGACAGTATTACATTTTTTGGTATCAGGGCAAAGGTTTTGGGATTTGACAGTGTGCCTCTCTCGCCGCATTGATGTTCCGTAGCCAACCGCTATAAGTTATTTCTTTCCTTACTTATAGTAGATGAGTTAATTGAGTTGACTAAAAGTGTGGGTGTTATGTAGATGAGACGTAGAACTCGAGCAAGCAGTAAAAAGGAAATGAATACGGGTGAACCTTCCAACCCTTCAGAATCTACTCCCCCTGTTCGCGATGAAGTGAGGATCCATAATATTATACAACAAGTCTTGGTAGAGAATCGAGGAGGCTCTGTACTGGAGAGAGTTGAGACCCCAGTTATTGTACAGACCCCTAGAAAAGAGAGAGAGAGGTCGGTACCCCCGATAGTGCAGAATCATATTGAGTTGATATATGGGTTGCCTAGTCAACACCAGCCGTAAGAATTTAGAGGTACGGCAGACCCAATAGTGGCAGACGAGTGGTTTAGATTAGTGGAGCATACAATGGCACTTTTCCCTATAACAGACCGGGAGAAGATTCAGTATGCAAGCTTTTTGTTTAGGGGTGATGCTCGTATATGGTGGGAATTGATGGAGGATACCCATGATATAGCCTTGATGACCAGGGGAGATTTTAGAAGATTGTTTGAGGCAGAATATAGAGTCGTTGATCGAGTTCATGAAAAGATTTAGGAGTTTGTCAGTTTGCAACAGGGAACTAGCTCAGTGAAAGAATATTCAGTGAAATTTAATTCCCTGGCAAGGTTTGCGCTAGGTATAGTGAGTACACCAGAATTGAGAAGGGATAAGTTTGTACATGGGCTGAAACCAGAATTAGCCCAAGATGTGATGACCGGTGCCCAGCCCCTTTAAACATATAGTGAAGCTTTGGAACGAGCCTTACGGGCATAAATATTTGTGAATAAGCTAACCCTAGCAACTCCATTAGCAGTAGCCCCTAGTGTTCCACCTCCTGCTCCGTAGAGAGATAGAGCTAATATCCCCACTAATAGAAAGGTGAGAAATAAGAAAAAATTTCAACCCAAGAAGAACAGGTGAGATTGGTAGAATAAAAGGCCGAGAGCTGTTGAAGTTCCCTAGAGCTAGAATTGTGGAAGAAATCATTATGGGGTCTATCTTAAAGATTTGGGTCGAAATGTATGCTATAAATGCTGGCAGCCAAGGCATATGATGAGAGATTGTAAAGCCCCTTCTACACTCACAGCGTAGACACCTAGAGGTATCAATGCTCGAGTGTTTACAGTAGCTCAGAGTGAAGCTGAAGCTAGCCCATCCGCAGTTACCGGTCAGTTATTACTTCACTTAGTTCCCCTTTATGCATTAATTGATTCTAAAGCCACACATTCATTTATTACAAATGGGTTTTTAGAGAGATTAGGTTTGAAACCTATTATAATGGACTGTCCCATTAAGATAGAGTTACCAGATGGTGTTAGTGTAGTAACTCAAGAGATGCTTCTAGGGGAGTCAGTAGTGATCCATAGAAAGGAGTTGCCAGTGGATTTGATAGTGTTTGATATGCCCGATTTTGACGTTATTTTTGGCATGGATTTCCTTGGGAGATTTGGAGCAGAGATTGATTGTCGGAAGAAGAAAGCAAGATTTAATCTTGATGATGGTGATAAGTTTAGTTTTGGCGAGGGTCACTAGTTTAGTATGTTAATTAGCAGTGTAAAGGCCAGAAATATGCTAAGAAAATGGTGCTCGGGGTATATTGCTCATGTAGTGCACAGTAGTGATGTCCCACAACTAGAGATTCAGAATGTGCCAGTAGTCTGGGAGTTTTCAGATGTATTTTCGGAACATTTGTCGGGTTTACCTCCAGAAAGAGAAGTAGAATTCAATATTGAACTGGCACCAGGGACAGCACCAATATTTAAAGCCCCTTACCGGATGGCCCTAACTGAGCTTCAAGAATTGAAAAAGCAGTTTTAGGAACTCTTAGACAAGGGTTTTATTTGACCTAGTCATTCTCCTTAGGGTGCTCCAATTTTATTTGTGAAGAAGAAAGATGGATCTTTACGGATGTGTATAGATTACAGAGAGTTAAATAAAGTGACAGTGAAGAATAAATACCCATTACCTCGCATAGATGATTTGTTTGATCAGCTGAAAGGAGCAGTCGTGTTTTCAAAGATTGATTTGAGGTTGGGTTATCACCAAGTAAGGGTTGCAAAGCAAGATATTGCCAAGATTGCTTTTCGGACCAGATATGGGCATTATGAGTTTGCGGTGATGCCTTTTGGGTTAACCAATGCCCCAGCAGTCTTTATGGACTTAATGAACCGAGTGTTTTAGGATTGTCTTGATCAATTCATAGTCGTGTTTATTGATGATATCCTGGTTTATTCTAAGACAAAAGAGGAGTATGAAGAACACCTAAGATTTGTGCTACAGCGATTGCCAGATAAGAAGCTATTTGCCAAATTTTCTAAGTCTGAGTTTTGGCTAGATCAAGTTATCTTCCTGGGTCATACTGTCTCAAATGAGGGTATATCAGTGGATCCAAGTAAGGTAAAAGAGATTCTGGAGTGGCAACAGCCGAAGACAGTAAAGGAAGTTAGAAGTTTCCTGGGGCTGGCAGGCTACTATAGGCGGTTTGTAGCAGGGTTTGCTCAGTTGGCTAAGCCACTTACAGCTCTCACCAAACAGAGGACTCCTTTCATATGGTTGAATGCCTGTGAAGAAAGTTTTCAGGATTTAAAAAGAAGATTGACCACAGCTCCTATTCTTGTGTTACCATAGGAGGGTGTAGATTATGACATTTATATATATGCTTCATTTTAGGGACTTGGTGCAGTATTGATGTAGTTAGGTAAAGTAATAGCCTATGCTTCTCGTGAGTTAAAAGAGTATGAGACGAGATACCCTACGTATGACCTAGAGTTGGCTGCTGTTGTTTTTGTACTAAAAATATGGAGACATTATTTGTTTAGAGCAAAGAGTAACATTTATACGAATCATAAGACCTTGAAGTACTTCTTCACCCTAAAGAGAGCTAAATATGAGGCAAAGGAGATGGTTAGAGCTGGTAAAGGACTATGATTGTGAAATTAAGTATCAACCTGGAAAAGCCAATGTAGTAGTTGATGCCTTGAGTAGAAAGGCCTACTTGTCTCAACTCACAAGACAGAAAGAATTATTGGGAGAGTTGATAAAGGACTAGATAGAGGTGATACCGGGAAGGCTTGCCAGGTTAGACATTTAGCCTACTTTGCTGGAAGAGATTAAAGAAAAACAAGTTACTGATAATTGGTGTCAGAAAATAAGTCAACAAGTGATTGAGGGCAAGATATCAGAATTCCACCTGTTAGATAGTGTCCTCCATTTCCGAAATCGTATATGCATTACCCAAGATGCTGAGTTGAAGAGAAAGATTCTTGCAGAGGCTCATGATACACCATAGACTGCTCATCCTAGAGGAACCAAGATGTATCAAGATTTAAAGAAAAGTTATTGGTGGCCAGGTATGAAGAGAGATATTGGAGATTATGTGACTAAGTGTTTAGTTTGTCAACAGGTGAAAGCAGAACACCAAAGACCATTAGGTTTGCTTCAGCCACTCAACATTCCTAAATGGAAATGGCAAAGTATATCAATGGATTTTATCACAGGCTTTCCAAGAGTTCAAAAGAGGTATAATGCGATATGGGTGATAGTAGATAGATTAACGAAATTAGCCCATTTTCTTCCAGTAAAGGATAACACACTACCTTAGATCAGTTGGCCCAGATCTATGTTAGGGAGATAGTCAGACTCCATGGTGTGCCTCTAACACCCCACTTGAGATACGTAGCCATTGTTTATGATATGGCCTAAAGGGTTACTGAATTGCTCCTAAATGAGTTTGTATATTGTTCATGTTGTTTGGTTGGCCCTTGGTTGAGTTTATGTTTTGGGTTTGGTTGAGTGTTTACCCTGGAATTGATTAAGACTTGGCGGATTTTGGAGTTGCAGCCTTCGTCGGGGCGAGGAAGAAGCTTCGCCACGGCGACATCGGCTCTGAATTTGCAATGTCGATTATGTAATTCTTCATCGGGGCGACAGAGAATCCATCGCCGCGGTGAAGGGCCGGCTGAGTTTTGTTTTAGTTTTCTAGAGAATTCTTTCCTAAGGGCAAAATGACCATTTTACCCCTAATTAGTAGGAAAAGTGGGGAGTAAAATGCAAGGAAATTTCATGGAGAATAGTGTAAAATGGGGGTGAGTTTGTAAAGAATTAAAGGATAAAGGTGGAAATTTCAAGAAAGAGTAAGGGCAAAATGGGAAAGAGTGTATATTATATGAGCTAATAAGGGTTTAGTTCTCTAAACCCCTTCATTTCACCCATTTCCACCGCCTCTTCATCCCTCATTTTCTCTCAATTCCTCACTCAATCTTCCAAGGGATTTTTGAGAGTTTTGAGTTGGAATTTGACAAAGAATTGATCCTAAGTAAGAAGAGGTAAGAATCCCTACTCTAGATATGAGTTTTATTTATGTAAGGGTTAAGTTCTTACTAAGTTTATGCTTAGGAAATAAGGGAAAGCTAAGGTCCAACAAGAGTAGAGAGCTTTAGTGGAGACTACTCAAGTATGAGGTAAGTAAATCCAACTCAAGCTAAAGTTTAAGAAATGCTTGAGTAGAGATTTCTTTATGCATGTATACTTGTTGAGAAATTGAGTTGAGATATATGTCTATGTGTTGAGAAATTGAATTAAGAAGAGTATTCATGTTATGTTTGTTGGATATTTCCTTTATGGGAAGTGTTGATGTGATGAGTTTGAGATGAAGTTGGAAGAGATTGAGTAGATATTTTGGGAGTGTTCTTCTATGATAGGAACCATGTCCATAGAAGAGAGTTTCCTTCCATTTTGGATGGTTAAAAAGAGAAGTAGAGTTGTAGTTAGAGAAGAGTTTTTGTATGCACATGAGTTGTTTGATGAAATGCCTAAGAGAAGCATGAGTGTGAGTAGAGAACCTTAATTCTTGCAACATTACATGTTGGCATTTCTTGAGTGCATTAATGAGCATGGGCCATCCATATGCATTGGTTATGCATTGAGAAATAGCTTGAGAAAGAGTAGAGAATTTTGAGTATAAGCTACACTATGAGTAATAGCTTGAGAAAGAGTAGAGATCTTTGTGAATAAACTACTCTAAGAGTTAAGCTATACTATGAGTACTAGCTTGAGAAAGAGATGAGTATTAGCTTGGGCAAGAGTAGAGATCTTTTTTAATAAACTACTCTAAGAGCAAAAGAAGAGAATAGAGTAGGTTGTGCGATGGGGAACCCGTGAGTGATGAGTAAAGTCACGAGAGTGGGTGCTTTGTGATCCCCAGTCGTGCCTCCGGTAAGATGGAGTCGTGACCGTCACGAAGAGTGGAACATGAGGTTCCAGCTAAGCCTCCAATAAGATGGGGCCATGACATTCAGAGAGAGAGAATACACTCACGTGGCCAAGCGTTCCGAATCCATGCATGACCGAGTCCGATTGACACAGAATGAGTAGAAGTCACGAAGAGTGGGTTGATGCTTTGTGATATCCACCCAGCCGTGCCTCCGGTAAGATGAGGCCATGACACGCAAGTGAGGAAGAATGAGCAAACATGAGAAAGAATAAAGAGAGACAATGAGTAGGGTTACGAAGAGTGGGTTGGTGCTTTGTGATCTCCACCCAGCCGTGCCTCCGGTAAGATAGGGCTGTGACCTACAACAGAAGTTAACAGAAAAGAGTTATGAGAAAGAGAGACAGAAAGAGAATCAGTAGAAGTCACATAAAGTGGGAGAAGTCTTGGCCGTGCCTCTGGTAAGATGGGGCCGTGACAATCAACGAGCGAGTTAGTAGAAATGAATTATGAGATAATAGAGAGAATTAAAGAATGAGAAAGCTTGAGAAGGCTTGAGAAAGAATGAGATAGAAAGAGAGAGTATGAGAAAGAATGAGATAGAAAGAGAGAGTATGAGAAAGAATGAGAGAGTTTGAGGTAGTAAGACTAGAGAGTATATAATTGCATGTACAGCTCATACAGGCAGGCACCATGATTTTCCTTCATGGTGAGTATGACGAGAATAAGAGAGAGAACCATGATTTTCCTTCGTGGTGAGTATGATAAGAATAAGAGAGAACCATGATTTTCCTTCATGGTGAGTAAGAATAAGAGAAGGAGAAAAGAGAATAAGAACAGAGAGAAAGAAAGAATAAAAAGAGCAGAACAGAGTTAAAGGAGAATAAAAGTATTAGAAAGAAAGAGAAAAACAGTGAGAATTAGAAATAGAAGAACTATAGAGTAAGGAAGAACCAAAAAGTGAGTTGCGAGGACAGGTAGTAGAGGAGTTACTTACTGAGCCTTGTTGTGCTCACCCCATTGTTCTTCCCTGTTTTGCAAGAAATAGGAGCAGCGATCGGATGGACATCGAGGAGCGAAGAGTATTGGCACCACTGTCCACCAGCTATGATGTTTTGTATTAAGTAGAAAGTTCTAATACATAGTATTTTGTATTTGTAAAGAATTATGTTTTTATGAGTAAAGAAAAAATTTGAGCCCATTATCTTTCATACGCTATGCATATCTATAATTTACATAGTATGTATTATAAGAATAGTAGTAAAGAGGAGGTGTTACAGTGCCCAAGACTATAGTGTTAGATAGAGATTCCAAATTTTTTTCGGCTTTTTGGACCGGTCTATAGAGAAACTTGGGTACCATATAAGCATTTAGTACAACTTGGGTACCAGATTAGCATTTAGTACAGCATACCACCCTCAGACAGATAGCTAGACTGAGAGAACAAATCAGATACTTGAGGATATGTTGACGGCATGCTCTATGGATTTTAGTATGATTTGGCAAGAGATGTTACCATGGGTGGAGTTTGCCTATAATAACAGTTATCAGTCTACATTTAAGATGACTCCTTATGAAGCCTTGTATGGTAGGCGATGTAGACCTCCATTGCATTGGGATGAGGTAGGAGAGAAAGATGAGTTACATACAGCTCTTGGGCTAGAGATAACACAGAAAATGATAGAAGATATCCAGTTGATCCGACGTAGAATGAAGCAAGCTCAAGATAGACAAAAGAGCTATGCACATTTAAAGAGAAAAGTTGTGGAATTTGCAGTGGGTGATAAAATGTTTATTAAAGTTTCCCCCTATAAGCAGGTAATACGTTTTGGCAGTAAAGGAAAGTTAGCACCTAGATACATTGGCCCCTTTGAAGTGTTGCAACGAGTTGGAAATGGGGCTTATAAGCTGGCACTACCACCTAATATGGACAAGGTGCACAATGTGTTCCATGTTTCGATGCTCCGCAGATATGTCAGTGATCCCTCCCATATACTAAAAGTAAAAGAAGTGGACTTAGAAGAGAATCTCGTTTATGAGGAGCAACCAGTAAAGATCTTAGACAGAAAGATTAAAGATCTCCGAAACAAAAGTATTCCACTTGTAAAAGTCATATGGAGGAATCATAAGTAGAAGAAGCAACATGCAACATGGGAGGTAGAGCAAGATATGCGGAACCGCCATCCTGAGCTGTTCGTTTGAATTTCGATGAAATTCTTGTAAAGGGGGGGGGGGGGGGGGGGGGAGAATTGTAATGCCCACATCGAGGTACGTAGCTTTACTTATGCCCTAATACCCTTAGTTGAATTTTGTTAAAGTTATCTTGAACAAATGTGAAGAAAATGCCTTAAAATTTCATTCGGGGTAAAATGGTCTTTTCACTCATAATTAGTTGAAAATGTGGGGAGTGAAAAGAATAGAATTTCATGGAGAATGCGATAAAAATGAAGGCATTATGGTAATTGATTAAGGGACATAGATGGCATTGCATAGAAAGTGCAAGGGTAAAATCGAAAACTATAAATAATATTTTGTTATATTAAGAGTTGAAGAATGAAACCCTAGCCATTTCTTCTCCTCTTTCACGCCACCTTCATCCCTAAATTCTCTCAATTTCTTCAATTCTTTTGCAAGGGAAATTCATAGATTTTGGGTTATTTTTAGTGGAATTTCAATCCCAAGCATCCTTAGGTAAGAACCTTGCACTAAGATATGACTTTTAATTTTTAAAGTGTTAAATTCTTATGATTTGTGTTCATAAGATTTAACAAAAAGAGAGTTGGATCAAAAAAGACTACTAAAATGTTGGATTGCTCACATCTAAGGTAAGTAAACCCAACCCTGGTTATGATTGGAACCATATTGTGTAGAGAATTTCTTTTATGCATATATGTGTTTTTATATGAAGAATTGTTAATGATGGTTAGAATTTATCCATGAGAAGTAGTGTTTGTGTACTTGATGTTTGATGAGAGTTTGGATGAATTATGGAAGAATTAGAGTAGAATTTATGAAGTGTAAATCCTAGCCAGGTTTGACATTAGTGTTTGTGTACTTGATGTTTGATGAGAGTTTGGATGAATTATGGAAGAATTAGAGTAGAATTTATGGATTGTAAAACCTGGACAGGTTTGGTGTTAATCTTAGAGAATTTTGTTCCAAATTTTGGTGGCTTGGAAGAGAAGTAGAAGTGTAGCCAATTTGGAGCTTGTGTGTGCACATATATAGTTTGATGAAATGTCAAAGAAAAGTGCATGTATGAGTATGATTATTTTTTATCTTAAGATGAGTTTGTAGATGGTAGAGAATGACATGTTTACATTCCATATTGCATTGTTGCATTTAAACATGTGAATTTAGAAAGAATTATAAGCATGAGCCCATCTACATGCATACATACTCATAAGAGCATTGAAAAGCATTAAAGAAAATTAAAGAGCAAATAGAAAGAAATGAGAATATTAAAGAAGTTCAAATCTGAATTTTTATTTGAAGAAGTGTAAAAAGATAAAAGAAGAAAAGGTTGTTACAATGGGGAACTTGTCAGTGACATAGCCCCGCATGCACGCCGCCTTTAGTGAGCGGCCTCAGAATTCAGAAAGAAGAATTGTACAGTCTGTTAGAAGTGCATGTGGATGAGGACTGTACCCAAAATTAGAGAATACACTCACACGGCCAGGGTTCCAAATCCATACCTCAACTAAGTCTGATCGGCAAGAATGAAAGAAAGAATAGAAAGAATGAAAAGAAAAGAAAGAATAGAAAGAAAGAAATAATAGAAAGAAAGGAAAGAAAAGAAAGAATAGAAAGAAAGAAAGAATAGAAAGAATGAAAAGAAAAGAAAGAAAAGAAAAGAAAGATAGAAAGAGATATAAAGAAAAGAAATAGAAAACATAATAAGAAAAATAGAAAAAAAATGCACATTCTATGCATTCGTGCCTTTGCATCATACCTATGCATGATACCATGCCTATTATCATGAGTAGTGAGAAATTAGAAATTGAGAAAGAACAGAGAAAGAATAGAGAAAGAACAGAGAAAGAACAAAGAAGAATGGAGAAGCGTGATGTAAGGAAAGAAATTCAGAATTTAAGCAACAGAGAGAGAAAGGTAGCATAGCGGGTTTACTTACTGAGCAATTAGTGCTCATCCCGTTGTTTTCAATGTCTTTGCAGGTAGTAGGTGAGATGCGGTCGCTTGGAACTTCAAGGAACGGAAGGGTTTTGCAACACTGTCGAGTTGTTGTTTTGTGACTATATTATATTATGTAAAGATTTGTATATAAAGAAAAATTAGATACGGGCCCATTATTTTATACTCATCTACATGTATATTTTCTTATATATATCTAGTGTTACGAGTATACTAGCTAGAGAGAGAAAGTATTATAGAGTGTGTGGAAGGTTTCAGTGGATTTGAGCTTGTTGGTTTACAGATAGATTGCTATCGTTTGAAGGAAGATTTTTGTTTGGGGAAAGACATGACGATATTTGGGGAGGAAATTTAATTGGCCAGATCTCCCAAGTTTTCTTTTAAAAAAATAACCCTTCAAAAATTTTGTAATTTTTTTTAAGTTAGGAAAACTGACGTGGCACACTTAGGATTCATTAAACATGTAAAACGGGTTAAATTGAAAAGATTTAAACATCTGTGGGTAATATTATAATTAACAGAAGTTAGTTTAAATTTTGAAAATTAAAAACAACCCCCTCCCTTCAAAATCGCTTAATCGAAGCTATATACCCAAAAAACGACCGACGAACACCTTCGATTTCTTTGCGATTTTCGACGATAAAATTTCCATATTTCTGGCAAATATTCGATCCTAAAGCTTTCTTACCCAAAATCATGGTTGATATTCACAAAAAGGAGGAAAACCCAACCCCACTCCAAATCCTATCTCTGGCGGCGGCGACTGTTCAAAGGCTGTCGAAGAAGACGCTCTGGTGGATCATCCGATGACTTAAGGTGGTCTAAAGGCAGAGGAGACAATAGCGACAGAAGAATAAAAAATTGGTTCTAAAGAGGAGGACACCGGCGAGAATTCAAGTGAGGAGGAGGACGCCGATGTACGTTTTTTACTGGTGGTTTTGAATTTGATGAAAAATTTGATAGGTTTGTGTGAATTTGGGGGGCATGTAGTTGGTTTTATTGTTACGGTGGTTGTGGCATTTTGTCAAGCAGTTGGCGGACATCAGGGGAGTGGCTTTGTTTGGGTTCTAAAGGATGGGGGAAGGTAAGGTAGGCCGTAGGGAGGTTGTTTGTGGAAGGAATGGCAGGAGGTGGTGGAATTGGGGGGGAGGGGGGGGGGGGGGTGGGGGAGGGGGGAGAAGGGGTTTGGAGCCCACTATTCTGCCACCTCTTTCCATCCTTAACCATTTCCAATCATGGAACCAACCACAACAGCCTCTATAGGGCCTGCATTGGCTTCCTTGGTCCTCCTAAAACTAAAAACACCCACTCCTTGACGCCCTCGAAGCCCATATCCCCTAAATTGGCAGCCTATTGATTGTTTTGGTTTCTTTTTTTTTTTTTTTTTTTTTTATCGATTATACAGATTTTTCAAAGCATAAATTATAAAGAGTATGGGTTAGAGGTTGTAAGCGATAAGGTATCGTACTTCCCCGAAGGGTGACAGTTAGGTCGAGTTGGCAAGTTTTTATGAGAATAATGGAGATTATAAAGGAACAAAATAAGGGTATAGACCGATTTAAAGCGAGTTGTTTTAGTCATTTTGCAGACACTGGAGAAAATTGGAAAAAGGCATTTTGGGGGCAAGGAATGTATTATATGTTGCTGCACTCTGTTAAAAGCCCAAAAAAAAAAATTAATTGTGGTTCGTAGTGGATTGGAAGCCACTACGTTTTCAGATGATGGAATATGCCTTGATGACAGGCTTAAGATGTGGGGCATTTCTTGATGTGGAAGAGCAAGAGAGAATAATGAAGAGTAGGGCAATCAATAAATTGGCTAAAAAGGTTTAGGGGGGAAGACGTCTATTACGGGAGCGATTTAAAGGAGAGGTTAGGAGAAGGTGGGTATACCTCTTTAGAGAAGTTCAAGATGTGCCTGGTATGGTTCGTGCATTTGATCCTAATGGCTTCTGACTCAACAAAAGTCGTTAATATGGATTGGGTGAAGTTTGCAAGCAACATGGACTTCTTTAATGCTTATCTATAGGGACGGGTATCATTTCCGCTAACCATGGAGTCCTTACATGGAAAAGACATGGCGATAAAGCATTTCCAATCTGTTGAGAAGGATAGACCGAGCATGTACAATCTGTTTGGCTTCCCATGGGCAATGCAGGTAAATATTAATAGCTTTTTGTTATATTTTTTGTATTATATGTGTTAAAATTATGATATGAACTATTTTTTCACAATGTAGGCTTGGATGTATGAGGTCTTCCTTGTCCTGGGTAAGGCGAGGGGGAGGAAGAAGACTTTGGATGAGTGACTATAATTTCCTAGGATGTTGCAGTGGAACATCGAGAAGTGTACTCATTGGGATTACGACAAAATATACATGGAAATTCAAGTGAGTCGGGTAAGATGAAGGGATTAATTTTTTGAATATGCACCTACTTTTAAATGTGGCTTAAATTTCATTGATTTTTTTCTTATTTTAGGGAGTTGTCCATCCCTTCCTCACCCCTACTAGGGGTGAAGAGGGAGAGGAGTATGTTACATCATTCAAAGCACTGGACGATATAGCAAATGAAAGGATAAATCGACTAACGCGGGACCTAAAAGGGGTCACGCATGTGAGTGCAATTGCAGGGCCACTGCTTGAGAGTGTTGTTGAGGCCGAGGATGATGAAGCTCCAATCAGCGGGAGGAAAGAGGAGCAGGAGGATGAAGAGGTTTGTACGCCTCCACCCAATTGGCAAACCGGTATGTAACGCCCACATCAAGGTACGTAGCTTTATTCATGCCCTAATACCCTTAGTTGAATTTTGTTAAAGTTATCTTGAACAAGTGTGAAGAATATTCTTTAAAATGTTATTAGGGGTAAAATGGTCATTTTACTCATATTTAGATGAAAGAGTGCGGAGTGAAAATAAATAGAATAACATGGAGAAGATAATAAAAATGATGGCATTCTTGTAATTGACTAAGGGACATAGATGGAATTTTTAGAAAGTGCGAGGGTAAAATGGGAAACTATATATATTATTATGTAATAAGAGTTCAAGAGGAGAAACCCTAGTCATTGTACCCCTCCATTCATGCCATTTCTCAACCCAAATTCTCTCAAATTTCTTCACTAAATTTCCAAAAAAATTCATAGGATTTTGACTAGATTTTGATAGATTTTCAATCCTAAGCATCCAAAGATAAGATTCTTGCACCAAGAAGTGAGATTAAATTTTAAAGTTTTAAATTCTTATGGTTATATATGCTTAGGGCTTAAGAGGAAAGGGAATTCTACCGAAGAGAGATTATAGTGTTGAAGTTGCTTAAATTCAAGGTAAGTAAATCCAACTTATTTAGCCTGATTTAATCACAAGTTGTGTAGAGAAATTTATTTTATGTTGTATGTGTGTTTGGATGATAAGAAATTATGGATTGAAAATTGAGGTTGTTTGATATGTAAATTTCATGATCATGAGAAGTAATTTATTAGTATATGATGGGAAGTGAATTAGTAGTATGTGATGAAAAATTGATTCATTAGTATGTGTAGAGAATTGATTTATTAGTATGGGATGAGAATTGATTTATTAATATGTGATGAGAATTGATGTATTTATATGCGTTGAGTTGATGGAATTTTGGATGAAAAATGAAAGTATGGATGCGGAAAGGTGGAGGATGAATTTCAGCTAGGATGATTGTTGGCTTTAGGGAGCTCTTACTCCTATTTTGGTGGCTTGAGAAAGATTTGAAAGTGTAGCCAACTTAGTATTTGCATGTGCATATGAATTGTTTGATGAAAATCCTAAGAGAAAATATATTACATGGTTGCCCTATCAAATTCGTGGCCTTCTGAGTGATTTTTGAGCATCTTACATATCGAACTGGGTTGAGACCTAAACATAAACGTTGTAGCCCTTTCTCTAAGCTTTAAAATGAGATCAAGATCATAGCAATCCGATGTGTATAACTCGAGATATGCATTCTTTAATATGACTTGGGTAGTATGACTACCTCAAGAATGCTTCCAATTTATTAGTTTATTTTTAGTCTAATAATCTATGATTGATTTCAAGTATGGGAATATGTTGTTGGTAGAGAATACTAGTTCCCTAATGATATCTTTATGTGCCATAATGCATTCTCACATTCTCACATTTGCATTTAGAAAGAATAGCAAAGAATGAGCGTATTTCCATGCACATACACATGTATGAGAACATTAAAGAATAAAGAGAAAGAAAGAGAAGAAATAAATTGTAGAATCATCCTCTAAAGAATATAATTAAAGAAGTTCAAATCTGAAATTTTATTTAAAGAAATGTAAAAAAATAAGAGAAGAGAAGGTTGTTGCGATGGGGAACCCGTGAGTGACCAAGAAGAAGAATAGCCCACATGCATGTCGCCTTTAGTGAGCGGCCTCAGAATAAGAAAGAATAATTTGTATAGTCCGTTAGAAGTGCATGTGGATGAGGACTGTACCCAACAGAGCATACCTAGATGCATGCCGCCTTTAGTGAGCGGCCTTAGAATAAGAGAGAAGAATTTGTACAGTCCGTTAGAAGTGCACGTAGATGAGGATTATACCCACTCACACAGCTAGGGTTCCAAATCCATGCCTCAACTGAGTCCAATCGACAAACAAGAATAGAAAAGAAACGAAAGAATAGAATAGAAAAGAAAAGAAAAGAATAGAAAAGAAAAGAAAGAAAAGAATAGAGAAAGAAACACAGAAAAAAAAGAAAGAAAACAGAAAAACAGAAAAGAAAATGCAATGCATAGAAAAAGTTTATGCATTTGTGCATATGCACATTTCTACTATCCCAACTTAGTTTCCCTATTTGTGCTTACATATTGGTATGTGAGAAACTAGAATCTCATAAAGGGCAGAGAAGAATTGAGAAGTTTGGTGTAAGGAAAGAAAATCCAGGATCTGAGTAACGGAGAAAGAATAAAAGTATTATGTGTTTACTTACTGAGCAATTAGTGCTCACCCCGTTGATTTCACTGTTTTTGTAGGTAGTAGATGAGATGCGGTCGGATCGGATGTCAAGTAGCGGAGGAGAAAGGTAACACTGTCTGGCTGTATTTTGAGTTTATTTTTGTGACTATGGTACTTGATGTAGAGATTTGTATATAAAAGTAATGCTATTTTTAGGCCCACTATCTTATACTTATGTACATATATGTTTTTTATAACATATTTAGTGATTTCATAATATATTTTCCCAAAGTATACTAGCTAGAGAGAGTTATTACACGGTATAACAAGTACCGCTTTGCTGAGGCATCAGGGTTAGGAGAACAAGGTGGTTGACCTCATAAACGGTCTGTTTGAGAGTTTTACAACAACCGTTTATGAGAGGTTTGAGAAGATGGAAGAGTGGATGAAAAGGGTGGAGGAGAAAGTTGATAGGGTGGCATAGAAATTTGGTAGGGTGGAGGAAGAAGTTGGTGGGGTATTGAAAGTGGTTGAAGTGCAACATAAGCATAAAAAAGAGAGTCGAAAGAGTAAGCATGTCAAATCTCCTTACACGGTACTAACGTATGGAAAGAAGAGGAAAACGAAGAAAAAAATTGAGGAAGTCCATGAAAATGGAGAAGCAAAAATGGAGGTGGGTAAGGAGGAAGGCGGAGGAAGTAGGGAAGTGAAAATGGAGGAGGGTGAGGTGGGACAAGAAGGAAGTGGGGAAGTGCAAATGGAGGAGGGTGAGGAGGAAGGCGGAGGAAGTGGGCAAGTGAAAACAGAGGAGTTAAAGGTCGATTTGTATAGGCCAATAGATTAGGAAAAGAAAAAACTCTTTTATACCTATTACAATGATTCTGGAAGTGATGGGCATGTGAAGTGCAAGACCGGGGATTATCCCCGGGAGTGGTTTGAAAAGATGTTGACAATGGGCAAGTGGCTCGACGACTCTGTGAGTTATTTTCCCTTATTTTTTTTCTTATTTTTGCTTATGTTTTCCATGAAGTATTGTAAACTTATCATGTTGTTTTTATTTGATGCAACACATTGATGAGGTATTGGTATGAGGCTACAAGAGAGTAGTAATGGTGATATTTGTATTTGCACTATGCCATCACCGATGTGACCTTTGGCCAAAGGCTAGTGACTACATATGACACTTTAATGAAACAGGCCAATGGTAGAGGTGCAACAAGGGGAGGCAAGTAGAAAAGATTGGCCACATATGACTTCGATGATGTCCTTGATGAGTTTCAGTTTGATTAGAGGATGGTGCAGTATGTATGGGGGGAAAGGCCCAAATATGACAGCAGTTAGGCAACGGTGAAAAGGTATACTGCATCATGAATATCAAGAAGATGCATTGGATGACAGTCGTTTGGCTACTGGAAGATGACTTGCTTCAGATCCTTGATTGCACCCGAGTATTTGTTGGGACAGGGAGCTGGACATGGCGATGCAACCACTGTGTAAGTTGTTCCTGTGATGGTTGCGAGACAGCGTGATGTTTTGTTAGAGTAGGTGCACTAGAGCCAACGATTTAGCTTTGTAAACTCATTTCAAATAAATGAATAAAAGGCATTGCTTATTTATGAGCATATATACTATAACATCTATTTGCTACGTGTAAAGAGAATAGTATATGTCCTTAGAAAGGTTGGAACCAGTGACAAGGGAATTAAGTGTTATAAATCTTAATTGTGAGAACCCTATGAGCACAAATGGTGGCCCTTCTTAAACCTCCTATAGTCATAGTATAAATTGTATTAGGGACACATATTATACGGAAAGACTATCACCGTGTTGAGCTACCCTATCAAAAGGTAGTGACAAATCTCACATGTCAAGGTTGTTGGCATGTGTAACGCATGGGTGCTTGCTTATGCAAGTACATTGGACTAACCCATAAGAGGATTCCACACGAGATGGTAAACCCAATGTATGTGGAATATATCCTCTTACGGATAGTGGTGCATGTGGTCCTTCGACTTGAGATCACCAGAGCGTCATGTGTAAATATCAATGTGAATTGACACTAGGCTAACTTTGTCTCTTTTAGGGATTACTAGAACTAGGGGTGTTCAAAAGAACCGGTTGGAACCGGAACCGATGGGTACCTTGGGTTTGGTTCTGGTTCTGGTTCCTACCCAGAACCAATCGTCAATGGGTAGGTTCCGGTTCAAAATTTTTGGAACCGTTACTGTATGGTTCTGGTTCCGGTTCCTATATTTAGGAACCGGAACCAGAACCAGGAACCAGGAACCGAGACTAATATAAAATAAAATTAAAGATTAGGAGGGTTAATAAAAAACTTTTGTAGAAAAAGTAATGTAAATACATTTATATTTATATTTCATAACATTTAAAGTAAGTTGGTTTGACTTTTGAGAATCTACCTTTACAAAGTAATGGAGTTTGTATTTTGAATTTATAATTTGTAATTTTATTTTTGTTAACAAGTGCCAGGTGGGGGGGTATTTGTAAGTTTTTAAGGGTTTTTTTACCATTTTAAAAACTTTTGGGGGGTCATGTAACCAGAACCGGAACCGTTGTTATAGGTTCTGGTTCTGGGTACCTAGGAACCGAAACTATCGGTTCCGATTCTGGTTCCAAATTTCAAGGAACCGTTGGTTTCGGTTCCTTCTAAAAGTGCAGGGTACCCGAAACCGAGCACCCCTAACTAGAACGGTGGTGATTGGTTACATCGAGAAGTACACTATGGCTATGGTTACAAGAGATCTTATCTCGGCGAGATATTTGGTTAAAGAACTACGACCTCAAATACATGGTCACGGTGAAATTGAGTTGGTGCTCGAAGCTAATTTTGTAGTCATCAAATTCAAGAACCAAATATAGAACATGTCAAGGTAGCTTTTGATGTAGACATTATTTTTATACCTCAAACCTTGATAAGATATAAGATGATGAAATTGATCGAATTGCACAGTAACTATACCAAAGACAAGGTAAGCCTAGATCATTGATTCTTTACTTACTGGGGAATCAAGATGCCTTGCTAGAGGTCAATCTTGATTGGTGTACAAAAACACTAATTGCTTATTGCTTAATTAGTTATCGGGACACTGTCGAAAAAGCGAAGAGCCTTCGGTTCACGCACATAAAAAGTAGTTAAGTGAAAAATGGAAATGGAAGGAAAATCTTGTCCTTGGGCCAAAAAGGGTATTTTAGTAATTTGGGAGTCTAGGGACATTTTCGTTATTATGGGCGAAAAGGGCACTTTGGTAATTTTGCAAAGGGGTTGACGCCATTTTCCAATTTATTGGAAGAGTTTTTAGCAAAATTGGATTCATATTAATTTTAATTAATATGGAGATATATTAATTTAGTTAAATATATATTTAACCCATATATATATAGGATAATATCTCTTGGAGATATTATCATTTCCTTTTAGAATTAGTGGAATCCTTCCAAAATAAGGATTCAAGGATTGTAATGCTTATTGAATTCCTATTTGGATTTACACTATAAAAGAAGGGTTATTAGTTTAAGCAAGAGAATTTTTTTTGGGAAATATAGTTGAATAAAATCAAGCTTCTCTCTCTGTGTCTCTCTCTCTCTCTCTCAATTCACACCAAAAAACCTAGCCACCCTTGAGATTTTTCTCCCAAATTTTCTGCCACCTTCACTTAAGCCCTTTGATTAGTCTAGCAGTCAATCCTAGGGTGATCCTGATGTTAGGAAATGATCATACATGGCAGCGGAAAACAAAAATTATTTACATCATAGATCGTTCCTTAGAACCAAGATCAGGACACAAATTTACAGTTTATACATTATATTAGAATCTGCAGAAAAATCAGTTTAGAGTTTAAGAAATCATAGGCACGTTTGGAGGCTCCTCCAACTTGTCTCTGAACGGATTTCGCTACCACCCAAGAGTAGGATCGAACCAATGCAATGCACAAGAAGATAACCCCAAGGAACTAAAGAGGGATTTGCTAAATCCTCTTTAGCCTTAAGAACCAAGAAGAAATAAAAAGAGATTTGATTCAAGCAAAAAGGCAATCTGGCGTGGGAGAGAAGAGAAAGGGGCTGAAATTTTTATTTCATTGATTGAATGAATTCATTTTTTTAATTCACAAAGTATTGCACTTATATAGTGCACACTTTGCCCTATTCCATCATGGAATAGGCTCCAACCCAAACACCCCTTGTATCCAAACAGCCCCATTTAGATATTTTAATTTTAATTATCATTATCTCAATTAAATTCAATTAATATATATATAATATATTAACATTTAACAATAATGATAATTTATTTAAATATATGCGAACACATATTTAAACATAATCTCACTTATTTAATTTTAATATCAAATTAAATAAAGGCTATGACCTCAGCAAATTTAATTACATAGTGAGATTACCAAAATACCCTTTTGCCTAAAAAGATGAAAGCGTCGTTCTTATAAACTGGTTCTTAAATTATCTTCTATGTGTGTGACATGTAGGCTCCTTATCATACCGGTAGTGTATAGTATCGCAATTAACACCAATTAATCATCTCACTACACACAGACCAAGATTGGCCCCTACCAAGGCATCATGGCCACCCGATAGATTCGGATTCAGCAAAGCAACTACCTATCAACGATATGGTTACCGTATAATTCAATCATTTCATCAACCGCTATCTCAACAAGACCGAGGCATAGAAATAGTGTCAACCTCAGTTACTCTCGATATGTATGTATTCAATTACTGGACCAATGACCTGAGTAATAATCTGGATAGAGCAACAACTCAATCCCACTGTGGCCAAAGTTTTAGTGTCATTGCAATTTACTGAATTGCGCCGTGAGATAACTTACCCCGTACTCGAGAGCGATGAATCCTCTGTTTGTTAGAGTAGATGCCCTAGAGCCAATCAATTATTGTATAATTGACTCTTTGTAATAATGTTCATTAATCAATAAAAGGCATTTTATTTTATATCGTGTAAATGATTATTATTGCAATATGTATTGATATATGTCCTTAAAATGGTAGAACCGTGACGAGGGTATCAAGTGTTTCAAATCTTGATAGTGAGGAACCTATGAGCACATAAGGTGGCCATTCTAGAAACGTCCGTAGCCCCAGTATTATTTTGAAGTAAGGGCACAAATAATACAGTAAGGCTATCATAGTGTTGAACGACCCTGTCGAAAGGTTATGATTGATCTTACTTGTCAAGGTTGTTTAGTGACAACTTGGTGCAACACATGTGTGCTTGTTTTAGGCGAATACGCTATAACAAGTTCACTGGACTAACCCACCAGAGGATTCCATATGGATGGTAACCCTAGTGTCTATGGAATAAATCCTCTAACGAATGGTGGTGCATGTGATCCTTAGACTTGAGATCATTGGAGCACCTTGTGCACTGATTGGTGTAGTTTGACACTAGCCTAACGCAGTTCTTTTCAAAGCTGTCAATACAGTGGTGATTGGCTGCATCGAGGAGTGTATCAAGACTATGGTGGATTGACAGAGGATTCATCACTCCCGAGTACGGGAGAAGTTATCTCACGACGCAATTCAGTGTATGGCAATGACACTAAAACTGTGGCCACAGTCGGATTGAGTTGTTGCTCTATCAGAATTATAATACAGGTCATTGGTCCAGAAACTGAATACATAATATCGAGAGTAATCGAAGGTTGACACTATTTCTATGCCTTCGTCTCGTCGAGATAACGGATGATGAAATGATCGAATTGTACGGTAACCATATCGTTGATAGGTAGCTACTTTGCTGAATCCGAATCTATCGGGTGGCCATGATGCCTTGCTAGGGGCCAATCTTGGTATGTGTACACTGAGACGATTAATTGGTGTTAATCGCGATACTATACACTACTGGTATGATGAGGAGCCTATGTGTCACACACATAGAAGATAATTTAAGACTCAGGAAGAAGAAGGGCATTTTCATCTTTTTAGGCGAAAGGGTATTTTGGTAATTTCACAGTGCAATTAAATATGCTGAGATCGTAGCCTTTATTTATTCTATTAGAAAAATTAAATAAGTGAAATTACGTTCAAATATGTGTTCGCATATATTTAATTAAATCATCATTATTGTTAAATGATAATACGGTAAGGCTATCATAGTGTTAAACAACCCTGTCGAAAGGTAGTGACTGATCTCACTATGATAGCCTTACCGTATTGTCTGTGCCCTTACTTTAGAACAATAATGGGGCTACAGACATTTCTAGAATGGCCACCTTATGTGCTCATGGGGTTCTCACTATCAAGATTTGAAACACTTGATACCTTCGTCGCGGTTCTACCATTCTAAGGACATATATCAATACATACAATGATGATTTACGTGATATAGAATAAAATGTCATTTATTGATCAATGAACATTATTACAAAGAGTCAATTCTACAATAATTGATTTGCTCTAGGGCACCCACTCTAACACTCGAGCCTACCTTTGTGTTGATACGACATACTCAATCCTACGTTTGATTGATAGTGACTTGTTGGAGAGATCTAGAGGAGGAGCTGCCAACGGAGGTAAATCACATAATCTTGTATGGTTAATCTTTATGTTGATTAATTTAGTCAAAATCGTGATCTTGGGTAATGGAATCATGGCATGGGAAGAATTTTTTATTTGTTTTTATTCTACGCTTGCCACGAGATGGTTCCTACAAATGGTATTAAAGCGTCGATTCGACTATTAATTGCATGCATGTGATTGGATGATAGATTGGCATGTATAGGTTTTAATTTTAATTTTTAAACCTACTGATTTGGATTTAATTGTGTTGATGAGTTTTTTGAAGATTGCTTGACTTAGGGTTTTCCAAAACCCTAGGCATGGTGGCTGAATTTTGTGAGTTGCACATCGCATCGCACAACTGCTGTACATGGCTGCATGTTGGTGCATGCAACCCCTAGTCCTTGGCTATGTGCTATTGCACACAACCACCTTGACCATGGTTGTGCATGGCTACGCACAATCACTCAAACAGGGCTATACGTTGGTATGCACAGGCCCGGGGCAATCAACCCTTCCCGCTGCACGATGTGTGCATGGTAGGGTGCCCTCTTAATATGCATTAGTGCACGCGATAGCTTCCTCTTGCTATGCATTGCCACACGCCACCAGGCTACACCTAGGCGGTCCCAAGGACCCTTGGTCGTGCCTTCATGTACAGTTTGCCCTCTCCTGGGGGGGTGTGCACCTCACAATGCACTACCCCTTGGTGCATGGCACCTACTACGTGCACAAGCGTGTGACACTTTACCCTAACGCCACGCACTTGCGTGCGGCACATGTACGCCCACATGGAGGCACGTAATTTAATTTATGCTCTTATACCTTTAGTTGATTTTTTGCTAAAGTTATTTTGAGAAAATGTGAAGAAAATGCCTTAAACTTGCATTAAGGGTAAAATGGTCTTTTCACTCAAAATTAGTTGAAATTGTGGGGAGTGAAAAGAGATAGAATTTCATGAAGAATGCAATAAAAATGAGGGTATTATCGTAATTGACTAAGGGACATAGATGAAATTTTAAAGAAAGTGCAAGGACAAAATGGGAAACTATATATAATTTTATGTTATATCAAGGATTGCAGAGTGAAACCCTAGCCACTCTTCAACCCATTTTCACGCCACATTCTCCTCCAAATCCTCTCAATTTCTTCACTTCTTCTTCAAAAGAAATTCATAGATTTTTGGGTGTTTTTGAGTGGATTTTCAATCCCAAGCATCTTTAGGTAAGATCCTTGCACTAAGAAGTGATTTTTCATTTTTAAAGTGTTGAATTTTGATGGTTTGTGCTCACAGGATTTAAGAGGAAGAGAGTTTGATCAAAGAAGATTCTTAAAGGGTTGAATTGCTTGTATCAAAGGTAAGTAAATCCTACCCTAAGTATGATTTAAGTTATGTTGTGTAGAGAATTTTCTTTATGCATATATATGTGTTATGTGTAGAATTGTTGATGGATTTGGTGTTGAATGATGATTAGAACTTATCCATGAGAAGTTGTGTTGGTATATTTATTACTTGATGAATGTTTGGATGAAATTTGGAAGAATCGAAGTGGAAATTTTGGAGTGTGTATTTTGCGCAGATTTGGCATTAATTATGGAGGATGTTATTCCAAATTTTTGGTGGCCTAGTAAGAGAGATAGAAGTGTAGCCAAATTAGTGTTGATTTGTGCACATGAATTGTTTGATGAAATGTCAAAGAGAAGTGCATATATGAGTATGATTATGTGTTACTTTGGGATGAGTTTGTAGATGGTAGAGAATGGCATGTTTGCATTCCATAATGCATAATTGCATTTAAACATGTGAATTTAGAAAGAATTATAAGCTTGAAACCATGTACATGCGTACATATTCATAAGAGCATGAAAAAGCACTAAAATATATTAAAGAGAAAATAGAAAGAAATGAGAATATTAAAGATATTCAAATCTGAATTTTTATTTAAAGAAGAGTAAAAAGATGAAAAGAAGAGAAGGTTGTTGCGATGGGGAGCCTATGAGTGACATAGCCCCACATGCACGCCGCCTTTAGTGAGCGGCCTTAGAATTCAGAAAGAAGAATTGTAAAATCCGTTAGAAGTGCGTGTGGATGAGAACTATACCCAGAATTAGAGAATTCACTCACACGGCTAAGGCTCCAAATCCATGCCTCAATCGAGTCCGATCGGCAAGAAAAGAAAGTATTATAGCACAGCCCCAATGCCACACGCACAAGTGCGCAGCAATAGCTTGCGTGGCGATGCCTTGCCTTGGCAAGACAAGCCTAGGCACTAATGTGCCCAGCTGCCCAAAACTTATGGGCCTCGTACTAAGTGCGTAGGCCTAATGGGAGTGGCCTGTTTTGGGCTACTACGGTTTAATGGTTGTTGCCATCGATGAGGATAAACCTTGCGATCATTTGTGGGGAAATTAAAGGCTTGAAAAGGATTTATCTCGTTGCCACAGGACAAGGGTATTTTAGGGATTGGAGAAAAACGTTTTGAATTTTTACACTTAACCATCAATAAAAGAATGAATTGTCGCTATTCTGGACTGTTTAGTCATTTTTCAAACTAGATAGGGACTAAACAAAAACTTTACAAATTTTAGGGACCAATATGAAACTCTGAAAAATTAAAGAGGGTGAAATTTACCTAACAATTTAAATATGGTAAATTTGAATTTATGCATTATATGATTGGTGTCAATTATGCATGGTGTTTGGTACTAGACCATAGACCTTAGGTTTTATTATTTTGGACTTGTTTGTTTTAAATAGGGCATGCGCGTCCTGCCTTACCTCTCATTCTTCAATGTAAATTCTCTTCTCATCTATATCCCCTCGAATATAACTCGAGGTTTCTTTAAATTTGTATGTAAAGTAGAATAGGCTTTGAAGACGAGGCGAAGGCGTGACGAATCTCGAAGATGTTTTATTCTTTGTAATAGAATAATAAACATAGGGTGACCTACCAACTTCCTCTAAGCTTGAGGAAATTGGTGCTAGAATAGCCATGTACCAACATGAGTTTATGGAGTGTCTTATTTGCAGAAGCATGCTAAGGTTGAATGCCAAACGATAACATGCTAAATAAGATAATGAAATTGTGAGAATTTTAAAGCATGAACCCCTCATAAAAGATATTAAGTCAAAAAATAAATTGAGCCTTCCATCCCATGGGATTAATCAAACCATCATTCGTCGTGGTCTCACTTGCCTCCGTAGGGAGCCACTTCTAACTTTGGGAGGTTAATCATCATTGGAGTTTTTCCTTAATTGTTATGGGTTACGACTTAACTACACATACTTTGCTAGATTCGCCTCTGTGAAGGGTTGATAAGTACAACTATAGGCATGGTAGAGTAGTGCATATTTAAAATGCATAAGTGGGCATGTAGTGTCCAAACTCACCACATTCGAAAGTTACACTTGAGGCCATTGGTTGGTGCCATTGGATTGTGTAATTGGTTTTTCTGCAATGCTTACATTTGAGTTTAATAAGTTGGTGCTATTAAATGGTGTAAGCTAGAGCTTGTGGCCTACCTACTCATCCTACTTTGGTCTACTTGCCCCCATAAGATGTCAAATTAGGAATGATAGGATTTCGGCCCACTGGGAAGACCGATGGGCCTTCTCGAGTTTAGTAGTGAGGGCTATTAACTTGAATAAAAATAGTGGGAGCATAGCAATTGATAAAACGCCTTATTAATTATTAAAAGATTATTAAATTTGTTTAATTTGTACTTGTAGATTTCCATAATGAAGATAAAATCATTGCAATTGATTATTAATCTAGGAAACAAAATCAATTGTGAAAACTTTGTGGATTGGTACTATAGCACCAATGATGCACTAAGGTCACGCAAAGAATTATATACCATTGAGGAGGCTCTATTACTAGGGCCTGAGAATAGTTCCATCCAACAAATTGGGTATGTGTATGATAAAGGCATACATGATAATAAGGTTGAAATCACAAGGTACATCTTATTGGCATCCATGACACCAATACTACAAAGCTAGTATGAAAATATGGATCTACCTACCATGATTTATACCTTTCGGAACAAAAAAGGTATAAGGTGTCACAAATACTATTCAGAAGCAAGATGGATGAAGGTACCAAAGTTGGTATTTACATACTCAAGGTTGCCGAGTATTTAAATACACATATAGCTTTAGATTGTGGACTAAGTGAAGATTTAGCAATAGATTTGATTTTGCAGTCCTTGCCAAGTTTATTGATCGATTTGTCAATGATTTTGTTGAGAAAGGTGAGAATAAAACCTTACAAGAAGTTCCAGATTTGTTGGAGACTTATGAGATAGACATGGAAATGTCCAAAGCATTGATGATAGTAGAAGTTAACTCAAGTGCGAATCAAGATGCTCATAAGATGGAACAAATCTCACTGTGGAAATCCTAGACACATGAGGAAATATTACAAGGCCTTCTTGGAAAAAAAAAAAGACTACATCTTCTTCTCAAGGTATTGATGCGTTGTAACTACGACATGCAATGAATAGCAAGTGCACTAGTCGCATAATAAAGTGATGAATGAGTATCGTTCCCATGAGGATAGTGTTACTAAGTACCGATTTCTCTAGTTTAAGTCCTAATTGAAGAAACAATAAATTGGATTGATGGAAGATTAACAAACTAAATACAAATTAACAAAGTAAAAATGATCGATAATGAAATTAAAGCAAAACCCAACAACTTAACTAATTAAACAATGCTAAAAAAATGCTAGGGTGTTGATTTCACCTAGATATGCTAACCCAAATCATAGAATCTATTACCCAAGTTCTAATTCCTTGATTGAAAATCGAATTCCCTAAGTTGTAAAACATACGTTCTCAGGCTACATTTCCCTACTTATCCCTATTAAGCTTCCGCACCCAACAAAATGAAGATTAATAGTTCAAAGTCTTTTAAGCTTTATGGAATTCTATCTAGATTTCATAGATCGCTAAACCTATCTCTAGCGTTTGCTAATCTACAGTATTTATCCCAAGAGGCACAATCACAAATAACTTCTCAGTCTCATTATGAACAACACACATTTGAATGGTGATCAAGCATCCAAAAGTCATTAAGCAAAGAGATAAACATCAACCATGAAATTAAAACTCAAAGTAAATCAATTCATATAAATTTGAATCATTGTATCAAGGTTACATCAAACCATTGCTAAAAAACTCAGTTCATACTAAAAAACGAAATAAAATAACAAAAACAAATTGAATCAAGATTCATCATTGAAAAACAAGCAAAAGATGGAGAAATCTTCTCTAATTTGAAGCCCAAATCTTCAATAATCTTCTCCTTCCATGAGCTGCCTCCCAAATGATGAACCAAGACCCTTTTGTCTTACTTTTCACTCTAATTTATACCTCTCTCACTTAAGGATGAAGCCCTAGCAAGTCAAAACGCGTCATTTTATTTTTACCTCTGATGCAGGTTTTACCGCGGCGAAAACTTTCGGGCAAAATTTGAGCCTGATAGAGTCTGAATCTGGAAACGTGTTAAACATATGAATTGTAGCCCTTTCAATTATCTTTCTGATAGTTCAAGAATAAGCACAATCAAAGTTCTACAGCTCAAGTTATGGCATAAATACTGAAGCACGTCCAAAGACATTTTTTCTTCAGTTCCCAGTGTACTTTTCACGACTTCAAGCCAAGTTTTCACCCTTGTCCAGTCAGAATTAGGAAAAACCCAAAAATAAAAGTTATAGGTCTTCTTCTTAGCTTTCCAAAGCTTCTAAATTCAGGTCATTCCGAGTTTCCAAGCTCAAGTTACACAATTTACGCTCAAAACTGTCATTTATGCTAAAAATCATCGTTTAGGCCTGCCAAGACAAATTAATAGAATTAGGTAGCAATTTTGACCCAAATTGTATGAAAAGTATCCTAAATCCTATCAAAATTCAATGAAAAATCATAGTGTAAAATATGATTATCAGGTATGTACATGATTGAAATCAATGTATCTCCTATTACATCTTGGCTTATTGACACAAGATGTGGTTCTCATATTTGCACTTCTGTGTAAGGACTGCAACATAGTAGACTGCTCATTCGAGGAGAGTTTGACCTACGAGTTAGGAGTGAAGAACATGTTACTACATTAGCTGTAGGGGATTATTATTTATGTTTGCCTTTAGGACTTGAACTAGAACTTTTAAATTGTTTTTATGTGCCTTTGATTTCAAAGAATATTATTTTTGTGTCCACTTTGGACAACGTTGGATATCAATTTATGATAACTAATGGATTGCTGTTAATTAGTTTGAATGGTATTCAATATGGAATTGCAAGATTACATAATGGTTTGTATATTCTAGAATTGTATAATAATGAGATCTTCAATCTAGTGAATAAGAAAGCCAAGGTTGATGGCTTTAATCAAACTTACCTATGGCATTATAGGCTTGGTCATGTGAACCAAATTCGCATAGCAAAAGTCCATAAGGATGAAGTTTTGGACCTATTTGACTTCATGTCTTATGAGGTATGCAAGTCATGCCTAGTAGGCAAAATGACCAAGTCACCTTTTACTTGGCACAGTGAAAGGGCAAAGGAACTGTTAGGCATCATCCGTAGTGATGTATGTGGACTGCTAATAGTACAAGCCAAAGGTGGATATTCTTACTTCATCACGTTTACTAATGACCTCAGTAGATTCAGATATGTCTACTTAATGAGACATAAATCTGAATCCTTTGACAACTTCAAGGAATTCAAGAATCAAGTATAGAATCAACTTAGCAAGAATATCAAGATTCTCTGATCCGACAGGGGAGGAGAATACTTGAGCTCAGAGTTTGATGCATACCTTAAGGAATGTGAGATTATATCTCAACACACACCTCTTTACACACCTCAACATAATAGAGTGTCTGAGAGGAGGAATCAAACCTTGTTAAATATGGTTTGATCAATGATGAGTTTCACAAATTTACCCACATCGTTCTAGGGCTATGCCCTAGAGTTGCAACATATACAATGAATCATGTACCGTCGAAATTAATGAATAAGACACCATATGAAATATGGAACAGGTGAAAACCCATTTTGTCTCATATAAGAGTTTGGGGTTGTGATGCTTATATCAAGAAATTGACTTAAAAAAAGCTTGCTTCAAAGTCAGAGAAATGTATCTTTGTCAGGTATCCTAAACAGATAAGGGGATACTGTTTCTACAATCCAGTTGAGCAGAAAGTTTTCGTTGCTTGAACTGGAGTCTCTTAGAGAATGATTTCCTTCAAAGAGAAAATGGTATAAACTTGATGAAATTCTAGAACCACAAGATGCATCAAACAGACAAACAAGATGATGTGCCATCAGAGATGGTTGAGCATCATGAGGAGATCGCTTCGCAGGGAGTGGAACAAAGCGAACCTCCAACACAATAGCCACGTAGGCCTGGGAGAATACGTCGTGAGCCCAAGAGGTATGGTTTTCTAATGACTCAAAGTGGCAACGTATTGGTCTATTAAGATGATAAGCCCAAAACCTATAATGACGCTTTTTCGAATATAGATTCCACAAAATGGCTTGATGCCATGAAATCTGAAATGGACTCTTTGTACCAGAACCAAGTATGCGATCTGGTGGACCCACCCAAAGGGGTCAAACCCATAGGGTGTAAATGGGTCTTCAAGAAGAAGACTAACATGGATAGAAATGTTCAAACCTATAAAGCACGGCTGGTAGCCAAAGGTTTCAAACAAAAGAATGGGATTGACTATGATGAAACTTTTTCTCCAGTAGCAATGCTAAAGTCCACTAGGATTATGCTAGCTATGGTTGCATACCACAACTATGAAATTTGGTAGATGGATGTCAAAACTACTTTCTTGAATAGAAATCTTGAAGAGGACTTCTATATGACACAACCCAATGGTTTCATTCTTGATGGACAAGAAGGAAAGGTATGCAAGTTGAAGATATCCATTTATGGACTCAAGTGTAAGGAAACAATCAAGCTTATCACAGCGGAAAACAAAAATTATAAAGCATAGATCGTTCCTATTGAACGAAGATCGGGGCACAAATTATACAGTTTATATGTTAAATCAAAATCTACAGTAATATGAACAATCAAAGTAGAGTCGTTCAACACCATGATAGCCTTGCCTACAGCAAACACCCATGTGTTACTCTAGGTTGTCAGCAAACAACCTTGGCAAGTAAGATTAGTCACTGCCTTTCGATAGGGTCGTTCAACACCATGATAGCCTTACCGTATTATCTGTACCCTTGGTCAAAATAATACTAGGGCTATGGACGTTTCTAGAATGGCCACCATATGTGTTCATAGGGTTCTCATTATCAAGATTTGAAACACTTGATACCCTTATCACGGTTCTACCATTCTAAGGACATATATCAATACATATAGATATGATTTACATGATATAGAATAAACATGCCTTTCTTTGATCAATGAACATTATTACAAAGAGTCAATTCTATAATAATTGATCGGCTCTAGGGCACCTACTCTAACAATCTCCCACTTGCACTATAGCCAATCATTCATGTATTTAATACCAAATGACCTCAAGTGCTGTTCATTCTTCTGTTGCGATAGAGGCTTTGCCAGTGGATTTGCGAGATTGTCGTCAGTATGCACTTTACTTATCTGCACATCTTTCCTCTCAACAATTTCTTTGATAAGATGGAATCGTCTGAGTATGTGTCTGGACTTTTGGTGAGACCATGGTTCCTTAGCTTGAGCTGTTGCTCCATTGTTATCACAATAGACATCTATTGGATCAACAATCATGGAAACTACACCAAGTTTAGTGACGAACTTTTTAATCCCGACTGCCTCCTTGGCTGCATCAGATAATGCAATATGCTCAACCTCCATTATAGAATCTACTACAATGCTTTGCTTGGAGCTCTTCCAGCTCACTGCACCCCCATTGAGACAAAATACAAACCCAAATTGCAAACGATAATCATTTTTGTCCATTTGGAAACTAGCATCACTGTATCCTTGTACAGTGAGCTCATCTTCTCCTCCATAAACCAAGAACATATCCTTAGTCCTCTTCAAGTACTTAAGAATGTTCTTGATAGCCATCTGATGACACTTACTTGGATCCGATTGATATTTGCTACAAGTGCTCAAAGCACATGAGATATCAATCCGAGTACACAACATGGCATACATGATGGATCCAATTGCTGATGCATATGGGATCCTCTTTATCCTATCTCTCTCATATTGTGTTCTAGGACACATATCCTTAGAGAGATAAACACCATGTGACATCGGAAGAAATCCCTTCTTGGATTCCTCCATACGGAATCTTTTCAGTACATTGTCAATGTATGTACTCTGACTTAGGCTAAGCAACCCACGCGATCTATCACGATATATCTTTATTCCGAGAGTGTAGGCTATCTCTCCTAAGTCCTTCATGGAGAAGCACTTGGTTAACCAAGTCTTTACCGACTGCTAGTTTGGTATGTCATTCTCGATCCAAAGTATGTCATCAACACACAACACTAGGAATGCCACTGCGCTTCCACTCACTTTCTTGTAAACATAGGGATCATCTTCATTCTTGATGAAACCGAATTCTTTTATGGCTTCATCGAAACAAATGTTCCAACTCCTTGAAGCTTGCTTGAGTCCATAAATGGACATCTGTAAATTGCATACCTTGTAAGCTTACCCATTAAGAACAAAACTGTCAGGTTGTGTCATATACACATCTTCTTCAAGGTTTCTATTCAGGAAAGCTATTTTGACATCCATTTGCCAAATCTCATAGTCATAATATGCAGCAATCACGAGCATAATCCGGATGGATCTAATCGTGGCAATTGGCGAAAAGGTTTCTTCATAGTCAATACCATGAATCTGTTTGAAACCTTTGGCAACCAGTCGAGCCTTATACGTATGCACCTTGCCATCCATGTTAGTTGTAAAACCCCTTCCAAGCCGAATATTTCCTAAGTATCCCTTGGCCATTGAGAACCTAGAAAAGGCACGCCTAGGAAAGAAGTTTATTTTAAAATCCTATTAAAAGAATAAACTTGTAGTTTAAAAATATATCTATTTTTATTTTAAAACATTTTAATTTCTTAACTTTATTAAGTTCATTGTACAAGTAAAAAATATAGTTTCCTTTCTTGGAGTACATTATGAAATCCATAGTAGTACTTACGAGAACATACACACTTTTACAAAATTTACTAGCAATTTGATTTCTTTTATTAGCACAAACATATATACTCCATAATAACATGGACATATTTACTGCATTATGAGATATAAACATAATTACTACACTAAATACTAGCAAAACCATTCAAAAGTCATAATTAAAACATCCCTTCATGCTCATAGCGTCCCTCGGAATCCTCTCCCAGCTTCATGCCTTAATCCTTACCTGCAAAACATTTTAAAACATTTCGTGGGGTGAGCGCTAATCGCTCAGTAAGGAATATGGCCATTTATAAACTATTAAGGTTCATTATACATCATTTTACAAGTATATTACTTAGGACCTTACCTACCTACAAAATATGACCTTCATTCTTTAACATAACAAGTTCATAAAACATATCATACACTTTGGACTTTTCTCATAAACATAAGTCATAACATAATCATACATAATATAACATAGAACATATATGACTTATGAAATATTCATGTACATGGCATGCTTATTTCTTTTGTCTTTATACTTGATGGTTTCATTAGTCTTTGTTATCCGATCGGATTCATTTAAACCATTACCTTGTTCTTGGTCGTCACCTCAAAGGACTCATGGTTTCCATAAGAATTCCATTCCTCTGATCTTGGTTTATACCTCAAGAGACTCATGGAATTCATTCTTTAACATTTCATAAATTTTTCATAAGACAACTAAATAAGCTATATGCATTACCATTATGAATGCAAACATATGGACTAACATATTCCATGCTCAATCATACTATATTCTCCTACTAAACTTCTTAACTTAATTCATTCAATTTCTCATACAATACAAGGAATTTCAGTAGTAAGATTATTCAGGGGTTTATTAGAATTAGAAACAAATGGGAATTTCCATTAAGAAGGTGGATGCCATACAGTTCGTTACTTTCAAGCATTTTTCCATTATCTTCTAATTCGAATTTATTTTTGGCTAAAACATAAAAGTTTTAGGTCTGTTTCTCAAATTTTTAACACTTCAAGAATCAACTCAATCGGACTTCTATAACTTCAGTTATGACTGATTCAGTGAAGCATGTACAGTATAAGTCTTAAAACAGCCAAATCCGAATTCTATTCATTTTAACCATGTCACCTTCATTTGCACATTCATATTATTTGCCATATCATTCTAAGTATAAAAGGCCATAAAAACCTCCCTTTTTACAGAACCAAAAAGTGCCAAAACATCGTCCAACTACAAATCTCTTAATTGGCATAATCATCCTCCACATGCACACATACACCAATCAACACACCCATTTAAACAATCCATAACCAAAACATAGCATCACACTCATATTAACATAAATAAATGTAAGTTTCATAAACCCTAGGTGTTATCAATTGTAGTCATAAGGGAGATTTTTTCCTTACCTTAGTATTCAAAGCACAAAGGTACTCCTCCTTGGCTCCAAAGTTTCACCTTTCTACCTTACACACATAACCACTTATGAATTTCTCTTTTAACCAAAAAATTCAGAAAAACTAGGGTTTTGAAACTCACCTTTAACCCTGAAATTGAAGTTCTTTAAGGGTGGATGGTGATCTCCTTTGAAAATCAACTTGAAATCCTAAGAAAATTTGAGAATAAAAGCTTGGATTAGTGGCTTTTATGGTGGATTTGAGAGATGAAGAAGAAGATGATATATTTGGGGTCTCCAAGGCCGACTACTCTCTTTTTAAACCTTGTAAATATTCATTCCATTGATACTCTAATGTGATTGGTCAATAAAAGTTAGATATAAGGGTCATTTGGCATAAATTTTTCATATAAGGGCATTTTGGTCATTTCCACCACAACATAAAGATAAGCACTCATTTAATGCCATTTGACTTCTTTGAAACACTTATCCATTAAGCAATCCCATTAGGTGAATGACTAATTTACCCTTGGTGCACTTTTATGGACACTTAATCATATGGTTTTGTATGAAAAGACCATTATACCCTTGGTTACTGTTTACGCCATTTAACCATATCAATCAACTTTATGACCATTCTACCCTCATTTCTCTTCAATGACATCACCCCTTACACTTAATAATGGCCACATCTCGAAATACATGTAAATTGACCATTTTACCCTTCCATTCAAAAAAAGAAAATTACTTGAAAAGTAAATTTCATACCTTAAGGCATTGGAATAATAACGCGGGGTTTACATTAGTCTTCTTCTTTAAGATCCATTTACACCCTATGGGTTTTACCCCTTCAGGTGGATCCACCAGAGACCACACTTGGTTGTGGTACATGGAGTCCATCTCAAATTTCATAGCTTTTAGCCATTTAACGGAATTTGGATCTGATATAGCGTCTTGGTAGACCAGTGCGTCACCATGTTGAGTTATGAGATAACCATATCTCTCGGGCTCACAGCGTACTCTCTTAGATCTACGTAGCTCTTGTGCTACCTGAGGTGGTTCACTTTGATCCACAAGTTGTGGAGTAACCTCCTCATGTGGCACATCATCTTGTCTTTCATCTAATATATCTTATGGTTCTAGAACTTCATCGAGTTCTAGTTTTCTCCTACTAGAACTTCTTAGAAAAAATTCCTTTTCTAGGAAGACACCAGTACGAGTGACAAAAAATTTGCGCACTTTTGGGTGGTAGAAATAGTATCCTTTGGTTTTCTTTAGATGCCCCACAAATATACAGTTACAGGATTTTGGGCCCAGTTTGTTCGACGTTAATTTCTTGACATAAGCTTCGCAACCCCAAATCCATAGATAGGACAAGTTGGGCTTTCCCCTATTCCATAATTCAAATAGAGTCTTATCTATAGACTTTGATGGCACACGGTTTAAAATGTGAGTCGCGGTCTCTAGGGCATAACCTTGGAATGATGCAAGTAGATCACTAAAACTCATCATGGACCTATCCATATCAAGTAAGGTCATATTCCTCCTTTCAGACACTCCATTGGGCTGGGGTGTATATGGAGGGGTGAATTGTGATACTATCCCACATTCCTTCAAGTGTTCAGAAAACCCTAAGCTTAAGTATTCACGTTCTCGATCCAACCAAAGAGCTTTACTACTTTTACCCAACATATTTTGTACTTCATTCTTGAATTCTTTGAATTTATCAAATGCTTCAGATTTATGTCTCATAAGGTAGACATAACCATATCTACTGAAATCATCAGTGAATGTAATGAAGTACGAATATCCACCTCTGGCTTCAATTGTCAGTGGACCACATACATCACTATGGATGATGCCTAACAGTTCAGTAGCCTTTTGACTTTTTCCTGTGAAAGGAGACTTCGTCATCTTGCCTAAAAGGCATGATTCGCATACCTCAAATGACTGAAAGTCAAAAGGGTCCAAAACTCCATCCCTTTGAAGTTTTGCAATGCGAGTTTGATTAACATGACCTAATCTACAATGCGAGAGATATGTCTGGTTTTGATCGCTATGTTTAGCTCTCTTGGTTTCAACATTGAGAATATTCTTATTGTTTAAATCAAGAACATATAACCCGTTATACAACCTTGCAATTCCAAATAGAATACCATTCAAACTAAAGGACAACAATCCATTAGAAATCTCAAAATGATATCCTATAGTATCCAAAGCAGATACTGAAATAATATTTCTAGAAATAGAAGGTACGTAATAATAGTTATGAAGTTCCAACAACAAGCCCGAAGGCAAAGATAAACAATAATGTCCTACAGCCAATGCAGCCACATGTTCTCAATTTCCAACTCGTAGGTCCACTTCTCCCTTCGCGAGTAATCTACTCTACCTTAGTCCCTTCACATCAGTGCAAATGTGAGTACCACATCCTATGTCAATGACCCAAGATGTTGGCAGAGAGAAGTTAATCTCAATCATGAACATACCTGAAGTCGAAGCCTCTGACTTTTTCTTGCTGGCGAGGAAAGTCTTGTAGTGCTTTCTCCAATGGTCAAGCTTGCCGTAATAGAAGCAAATTACTTTCCCGCCCTTCCCAACGCCACTCTTAGGCTTAAGAGCACCCTGTCCTTTGAGCTTGGACTTGGGTTTGGCCTTGGCCTTACCCTTGCCCTTACTTTTTCCTTTACTGGCAGCAACCAGTAAAATAGGTTTGGACTTTTTCATGTCTTGCTCTACAATCCTCAACATGTTCAAAAGCTCTGACAGAGGTTTCACCATCGTGTTCATGTTGAAATTGATAATGAACAGTGGTAAAGAATTAGGTAAGGATTGCAAAATTAAATCCATTTGTAATTCTGCATCCAACCCAAACCCCAAAGTCTCAAGCCTCTCTATATGCTCTATCATCTTCAGCACAAGAAGGCTAACTTCGGTTCCCTTAGTCATGCGACTTCCAAATAGTGTTTTTGACACCTTGTACCTCTCATGTCGAGCATTTTCTTCGAAAAGCTCTTGGAGCTGTAGAGTAATGGCAGTAGCATCCATATTCTCATGCTGCTTTTGCAGCTCAGGTGTCATCGATACTAACGTTAGGCATTGAACGCCATCAGCATCATCAAGGAACTTTTGATAAGTATCCTTCATTTCCTAAGTGGCATCAAGACTAGGCTTGGCCATGTATGGCTTAACAAGGATATACAACTCTTTTTGGACTTTAGTATAATCTGAAGAATACAATACTAGTCTAAGAAATTGGATCCATCTAGCCTGTACTCTTTCTCGATTATCGGTCGCAAGTTCATATTGCTCATTTTGGTGAATCTACAACTAAAGAAAAGTAGAAGTCATTATAATGTTCATTAACGTTTAATATGGTCTTTTATTAAACAATGCTTCCACTATTTTACTCAAGTCAATAGCCCTCACTATTAACTCGGGAAAGCCCATTGGCTTTCCTAGTAGACTGAGATCCCAAAATGGGTTAATTAGGTAGGCTAAAAAACTTAATCCACACCAGTTGATAGCTCCTACTACCAACCTCAAATGTGAAACAAGCCAATCACACAATCCAATGACCTAGCCATCATTCTCAAGTGTGATTCCCAGTATTAGTAAATTGGACACTACATGTCGCCATGTACACAACATATCTACTTCTGTACTATGCCTACGACGTGTTTATCAACCTTCGTTGTGGCGAACAAGCAAAACTGTCATTTTAAGTCGACCCATCACCATTAAGAAAAACTCCAATGAAATTTAACCTCACACTAGTAGAAATGTACCCTTTGCTATGGCGAACAAGATTCCGACGAATAGTGGTTTGATTAAACCCATGGTGATGGAAGGCATATGTGTGACTTAATACACTTTATTGGAGGGTTTTTATTTTAATGTCTCGCCAGATTGTTATCTTTGTTAGAATGACGTTGCTTGGCATGTTATTGAACATTCAAACATAGCATGCGTTCTAAACAAAATATAAATGTGCCAGTACATGGCCCAACTAAAACCGATTTCCTCGAGCCTAAAGGAACTGGTGGGTCACCTAGGGGTCCTGTAATAAATATCCTAAGTCTTCAAGTATGATTGCCTTGCCCTTTGCTTTGTCGTCAAGTACATTACAAAAACATCATACTAAATTTACAATAAAATTAATCTCAAACTAATTTTACATCAATAAATTTAGAAACCTCGATTTACATTCGAGGGGAATGAGATGAGAAGAGAATGTACATCGAGAAAGGGAAGAAAGGTAGGACACGCAGGCCCTATTTTAAAATTTACAACTATACATACCTAAAAATATTTTAAAACATTCACAATAGGTCTTAAGGCTCATGTATCGGGCACCATGCAATATTCAAATAAGTACATTGCATACATTTAAAAACAATCAATTTTTGGATTCGGTGGTTGAATTATTAATTACCCTCTGACAATTTGCAAATCTATAATTGCTCCAAAAGTTTTGAAACTTTTCACTTTGGCTCCTACGCACTCGAAAGTACGCTTGCTGTGGTGATGGGTTATATCGTCGCAGTGTACACTGATTTTTGTCGCATACATGCATCACATGTGATTGCCACGATGATGGGTTATATCGCCACAACGATGGGTTATATCGCCATGACGAGCGCTGATTTTCTTCAGTGTGCACCTTAGACTACGATCGCCGCAGCGAGCATTGATATTCAGTTAGTGGTCGTACTAAGGACGATCACCATGGCGATAGGTTACATCGCTGCGGCGAGCACTGATTTCCAACCTACGAGTATGCCAAACAACGATCATTGCAGCAATGGATTATATCATCGAAGCAAGTGTACACTGATCTGTAACATATTAGTTCAACCAGCAGGAAACAAAAAGCCAATCGGATTTTGCAATCAATCTAAACTTCTGATCTCAATAAAAATCCATATCCCAATATACCAATCTCGCAGATCCAGCAAATTAAATTAATCAAGTAAATTGATTTCTTAAAACGTGCTTTCAAGGCAGATTTTATACAGATTCAACAAGACAACATGTTGTCAATCAAATACATGTAATCAACCATACATTAAACTGTAAAATCTGGTACCCTAGGCTCTGATACCACTGTAAGGAAACGATCAAGCTTATTGCAGCTGAAAACAAAAATTGTAAAGCACAGATCATTCCCATTGAACCAAGATTAAGGCACAAATTATACAGTTTATATGTTAAATCAAAATTTGTAGCAATATGAACAATCAGAGTAGAGTTTAGAGTTCATAAGCACGCTTGGAGGCTCCTTCAAACTTGTCTCTGATTGGGTTCTCTACTGATCCAAGAGTAGGATCGAACCAGCGGTAATCTACACGAAGATAACCCGAAGAGCTAAAGAGGGATTTGCTAGATCCTCTTTAGCTTCAAGAACCAAATTGAAGAATCAAGAAATTTTGATTCAATGAAATACAAGGCTGGCGTGAGACTTGGGAGAGGGTTGTATATTCTTTTGTTTCAAGTGAAAAATGATTGAATGATTTCTCTACAATTGAATTCACAAAACATTGCACTTATATAGTGCACATAAAACCTTATTCCATCAAGGAATAGGCTTGGGCTTCAACCGAAATAGCCCCTATATCCAAACACTCCCAATCATGATATTTTAATTATAATTATTATTATTTTTCAATTAAACTCAATTAATGTATTTATAGAAATACATTAACATTTAATTAATAATAATAATCCATTTAAATATATGTGTACATTTAAATGTAATCTCACTTATTTAATTTTAATATCAAATTAAATATAGGCAACAACCTCATCAAATTTAATTGCGTTGTGAGATTAGCAAAATACCCTTCACCTAAAAAGACGAAAATGCCCCTCGCACAAACTGATTCTTAAGTTATCTTCTATGTGTGTTACCCGTATGCTCCTCATCATACCGGTAGTGTGTAGTATCGCGATTAACACCAATTAACCATCTCACTACACACAGACCAAGATTGGCCCCTAGCAAGGCATCATGGCCACCCGATAGATTCGGATTTAGCGAATCAACTACCTATCAACAATATGGTTACCATGCAATCAAATCTTTTCATCATCTATTATCTCATTGAGACTGAGGTACAAAAATAGTTTCAACCTTAGTTGCTCTCGATATGTATATATTCAGTTACTGGACCAGTGACCGGAATGATAACTTAGATTGAGCAACAACTCAATCCCAGTGTGGCCACAGTTTTAGTGTTATTGCCATTTACTAAATTGCGTCGTGAGATAACTTCTCCCATACCCAAGGGTGATGAATCATCTGTCGATTCACCATAGTCTTGATACACTCCTTGATGCAGCCAATTGTTAGAGTAGATGCCCTAGAGCCAATAAATTATTGTAGAATTGACTCTTTGTAATAATGTTCATTGATCAATAAAAGGCATTTTATACTATATCACGTAAATCATCATTGTATGTATTGATATATATGTCCTTAGAATGGTAAAACTGTGACGAGGGTATCAAGTGCTTCAAATCTTGATAGTGAGAACCCTATGAGCACATATGGTGGCCATTCTAGAAACGTTTGTAGACGCAGTTCTATTCAGAGCTGTCAATATGGTAGTGATTGGTTGCATCAAGGAGTGTATCAAGACTATGGTGGATCAAAAGACGATTCATCACTCCCCAGTATGGCGGGAAGTTATCTCACGACGCAATTCAGTAAATGACAATGACACTAAAACTATGGCCGCAGTGGATTGAGGTGTTGCTCTATCCAGTTTATAATTCAGGTCATTGGTCCAGTAACTGAATACATAATATAGAGAGGAACTGAAGTTGACACTATTTATATGCCTCGGTCTCGTCGAGATAACGTATGATGAAAGGATCGGATTGTACGGTAACCATATCGTTGACAGGTAGCTACTTCGCTGAATCTGAATCTATCGGGTAGCCATGATGCCTTGCTAGGGGCCAATCTTGGCCTGTGTGTAGTGAGACGATTAATTGGTGTTAATCGCGATACTACACACTACTGGTATGATAAAGAGTCTACAGGTCACACACATAGAAGATAATTTAAGAACCAGTTTATAAGAAGGGTGTTTTCGTCTTTTTAGGCAAAAGGGTATTTTGGTAATTTCACAGTGCAATTAAATTTGCTGAGGTCATAGCCTTTATTTAATTTGATATTAAAATTAGATAAGTGAGATTATGTTTAAATATGTGTTCACATATATTTAAACAAATTATCATTATTGTTAAATGTTTATATTATATATATTAATTGAATTTAATTGAGATAATGATAATTAAAATAAAATATCTTAAAGGGGTTGTTTGGATACAAGGAGTTGTTTGCGTTGGTGCCCAAGCCCATTCCATGATGGAATAGGGTATAGTGTTGCACTATATAAGTGCAACACTTGTGAATTAATAAAGAGAAATTTTTATTTTTCATTCAAAACAAAGCTCCAGCCCCCCTTTTCATTCTCTCCCACGCAAGATTCCTTTTGTTTGGGAAAAAGTTTTTGATTAATTTCTTCTTGGTTCTTAAGGACTAAAGAGGATCTAGCAAATCGCTCTTTAGTTTCTTGGGGTTGTCTTCATGTGGACTACATTGGTTCGATCCTACACTTGGGTCGATAGTGAAATCCCCTTCGAGACAAACTTGGAGGGGCCTCCAACGTGCGTATGAGTTCTAAACTTTAAACTGATTTTTTTGCAAATTCTATTATAATGTATAAACTGTAATTTTTGTGCCCTGATCTTGGTTCTAAGGAACGATCTATCATGTAGATTATTTTGTTTTCCGCTGCCATAGATGATCGTTTCCTAACAATGGTATCAGAGCCTAGGGTACTAGATTTTACAGTTTTTGTGAATGGTTGATTACATGTATTTGATTGATAACATGTTGCCTTGATGAATCTGCACAAAATCTGCCATGAAAGCATGTTTTAAGAAATCAATTCATTGATTAATTTAATTTGTTGATGATCTGCAATTTGGAATATACTGGGTTATCGATTTTTATTGAAATCACTAGTTTAGATTGATTGCAAAATCCGTTTGGCGTATTTTGGTTGCTGGTTGAACTGTTCTGTTGCAAAATCCGAGCACATTCCGAGTGCGCAGGGGCTAGATTGAAAAGTTTCAAAATGTTTGGACCAAATGTAGATCTGCAGATTGTCGTGTGGTAATTAATAATTCACCCACCCAATTCAAAATTGATTATTTTTGAATGTATGCCATGTACTTGTTTGTATATTGCATGGTGCCCGGTACATGAGCCTTAGACCTATGGTGAATGCTTTAAAAATTTTGGGTATGTATGGTTGTAATTTATTTAATAGGGCCTACGTGTCCTGCCTTTCTCCTATTCTCAATGTACATTCTCTTCTCATCTCATTCCCCTCGATTGTAAATCGAGGTTTCTAAATTTTTTGATGTAAAATTAGTTTGAGATTAATTTTATTGTAAATTTAGTATGCTGTTTTTGTAATATACTTGAAATGGAGCAAAGGACGAGGCAATCATACTTGAAGACTCAAAATATTTATTACAAGACCCCTAGGTGACCCACCGATTCCTTTAGGCTATGTAACGGTACGTTTTAATATTTAGTTTAGAATGCATGCTAAGGTTGAGTGTTCAATAACATGCCAAACAATGTCATTCTAACAAAGATAATAATCTGGTGAGACATTAATAACAAAACCTTAATTAAAGTATATTAAGTCACGTAAGCCTTCTATCACCATGGTTTCAATCAAACCACTGTTCGTCGAAACCTTGTTCCCCAAAGCGAAGGGTACACTTCTACCAGTGGGAGGTTAAAATGCATTGGAGTTTTCCTTAATGGTGATGGGTCGACTTAAAATGACGGTTTTGCTTGTTCGCCAAAGCGAAGGTTGATAAACGCATTATAGGCATAGTAGAGAAGTACACATATTGTGTGTACGTGGTAGCATGTAGTGTCCACTCTACTGATACTGAGAATCACACTTGAGGATGATGGTTGGGGCCATTGGATTGTGTGATTGGCTTATTGGCTTCTTCACATTTGAGGTTGATAGTAGGAGCTATCGACTAGTGTGGATTAAGTTTGTTGGCCTACCTAATCAACCCATTTTGGCTTGTTCACCAAAGCGAAGGTTTGAAATGGGCCGAATGGGATCTCAGTCCACTAGGAAAGCCAATGGGCTTTCCCGAGTTAATAGTGAGGGCTATTGACTTGAGGAAAATAGTGGGAGCGTCGTTTAATAAAAGACCATATTAAATAATAATGAACTTTATAATAACTTTTTCTTTTCTGCAATTGTAGATTCACCAAAATGAGCATTATGAACTTGCGACCGATAATCGAGAAAGAAAACAGGTTGGATGGATCCAATTTCTCAGACTGGTATCGTAATCTTTGGATTATACTCAAATTGGAAAAGAAATTGTATATCCTTGAAAAACCATACATGGCTGAGCCTGAGCCTGAGCCTGAGCATGAGCCTAAGCCTGAGCATGAGCCTAAGCCTGAGCCTGATCCTGATCCTGATGTCACTCAGGAAGTAAAGGATACTTATCAAAAGTTCCTTGATGATGCTGATGGCGTTCAATGCTTGATGTTAGCATCGATGACACCAATGCTGCAAAAGTAGCATAAGAATATGGACACTACTGCCATCATTTTACACCTCAAGGAGCTTTTCGAAGGGAATGCTTGACATGAGAGGTATAAGGTGTCAAAAGCACTGTTTGGAAGTCATCTGACTAAGGGACCCAAGTTGGTCCTCATGTGCTCAAGATGATCGAGCACATAGAGAGGCTTGAGACTTTGGGATTTGAGTTGGATGCAAAATTACAAATGGGTTTGATTCTACAATCCTTGTTAGACTCTTTTACACCATTCATAATGAACTTCAATATGAACACAATGGTGAAAACCCTATCAGAGCTTTTGAATCATGCTGAGGACTGCAGAGTAGGACTCGAAGAAGACCAAGCCTGTTTTATTGGTTGTTGTCAGTAAAGGAAAGGGTAACAGCAAGGGTAAGGCCAAGGCCAAACCCAAGCCCAAGCCCAAAGGACAGGTTGCTCTTGGGCCTAAGAGTGGCATAGGGAAGGGCAAAGTAGTCTACTTCTTTTATGGCAAGCCTAGCAATTAGAGGAAACACTACAAGGCTTTCCTCGTAAGCAAAAAGAAGTCAGATGCTACGACTTCAGGTATGTTTATGATTGAGATTAACTTCTCTACCTCAACATCTTGGGTCATTGACACAGGATGTGGTACTCACATTTGTACTGATATGCAGGGACTAAGGCAGAGTAGAGTGCTCGCCAAGGGAGAGGTGGACCTACGAGTTGGAAATGAAGCACATGTGGCTGCATTGGCTATAGGTACTTACTATTTATGTTTGCCTATGGGCTTGTCGCTAGAACTACATAAATGTTATTACGTACCTTCTATTTCTAGAAATATCATTTCAGTGTCCGTTTTGGATAATATGGGGTATCATTTTGAGATATTTAATGGATAGTTGTCCTTTAGTTTGAATGGTATTGTATTTGGAATTGCAAGGTTATATAATGGGTTATATGTTCTTGATTTAAACAGTAAAGATATTCTCAATGTTGAAACCAAGAAAGCTAAACATAGCGATCAAAACCAGACATATATTTGGCACTGTAGATTGGGTCATGTTAATAAGACCCGCATTACAAAACTTCAAAGGGATGGAGTTTTGAACGCTTTTGACTTTAAGTCATTTGAGGTATGCGAGTCATGCCTGTTAAGTAAGATGACCAAATCTCCTTTCACAAGACAAGGTGAAAGGGCTATTGAATTGTTAGGCATCATCCATAGTGATGTATTTTGTCCACTAACAGTTGAAGCCAGAGGTGGATATTCATACTTCATCACATTTACTGATGATTTCAGTAGATATCGTTATGTCTACCTTATGAGACATAAATCTGAGGCCTTTGATAAATTCATGGAATTCAGGAATGAAGTACAAAATATGTTGGGCAAAAGTATTAAAGCTCTTCGGTCGGATCGAGGAGGTGAATACTTAAGCTCAAGGTTTTCTGAATACCTGAAGGAATGTGGGATAGTATCACAATTCACCCCTCCATATACACCCCAACACAATAGAGTGTCTGAAAGGAGGAATATGACCTTACTTGACATGGTTAGGTCCATGATGAGTTTTAGTGATCTACCTGCATTATTCTGGGGTTATGCCCTAGAGACTACGACCCACGTTTTGAATCGTGTGCCATCAAAGTCTGTAGATAAGACTCCATATGCACTATGGAGTGGGCGAAAGCCCAACTTGTCTTATCTAAGGATATGGGTTTGCGAAGCTTATGTTAAGAAATTGACTTCGAACAAGCTGGGCCCAGAATCCTGTAAATGTATATTTGTGGGGTATCCAAAGGAGACCAAAGGATACTATTTCGACCACCCAAAAGAGCACAAAATTTTTGTTGCTCGTTCTGGTGTCTTCCTAGAAAAGGAATTTTTTCTAAGAAGTACTAGTGGGAGAAAAGTAGAACTCGACGAAGTTCTAGAACCACAAAATATCCCAGATGAAGGACGGGATGATGTGCCACAGAAGTTGGTTGAACATTAAGAGGAGGTTATGATAATCCTAGGATTATACTGTTTTATCTAGGCTTTTTGGCTGAATTTTGAGTACTTCTTATTTCGTTTGTGCCTACATTCCAACTTAATTTCATATATTTTATGTTTCAGGCCAAAACATGCAGTTAGAGCAAATACTAAGCGGAATTGAGTTTCTGGACCCAGAAGCAAGCGAATCTTAGGATTCAGGGGAGTTCTAAAGCGGATTTGAAGCACTATGAAGCTTTTTCCTATTGGAGAGCACTAAAGATTGAAGATTCAAGCAAGGAAGCAAGCGAAGGGTAGTTTCGTAATTTTAGAATTGTTCAGAAAAGTTCGTCGTGGCAAAGTTCTTTCTCCGCCTCGTGATAAACTCTCGGGACAGATTAAGAATTTTAAACCAACTCCTTGCCGCCGCGAAGAATATTCTTCGCCACAGCGAAGTCTGCAAGATTTAGTTTTTCAAAATTGTGCGTTTTATTTTAGGCGAGAGTTTTAGGTTTCTTTTGGACCAACTATGTAAGTGAGACTTAGCCATTTTAGAAAGGAGTTCGACATTTTTGGGAGAAAGAAGAGAAGATTAGAGATTGAACTCTTTGGATTCATCAAATAGGGAAGATTTTGTTCTCTTTTCTTTATTCCAACATGTTGAATGCATTGTTTATTGTTTTTATTTCTATTTGTGTTAATTATAGTATGAAACAACTCGTTTTGGGTTAGGGTTTTGATGTGATTGGGATTTTCATGTTTAATCAATAAATTAGTGTTGCTTTTACATTCTATTGCATAGATCGTGTGATTACTCTTGTTTTTATTGAAATTATTTGTTGAACATGATGAGACTGAGAAGTGAATCATGTATTAGCTTCTTAGAGTAATTGCCATTGTTTTATTGAACGCTAGAGATAGGTTTGAGAATCAATGAAATCAATTTAGGATTCCATTTAGCTTAACGAACTTGGAACTATTAATCTTCAAATTGTTGGGTGCGGAAGCTTGATAGGGAAAAGTAGGGAAACATAGCCTGAGAAGGTATGCTTTACACTTTGTAATCCGTGCATGTGAGTGTAGAAGTAACATAATTCGTAGATTAAGTCATAAAATCCTAGTGAAGTCAAAACCCTAACCGTTTGTTTAATTGATATTTCTCTTGAATTAGTTTTATTGTCATTAATTAGCCTTTAAAGTTAGTAGTAAATTTTGTTTTCACTTTAGCTTAAATTTCTCCCGCAAATCCAATATCTGCCGGTTTCTCCAACTTGATAAACAACTAGGAAAATCAGTGCTTAACAAACAATCCTCATGGGAACGATACTCTACTTATCACTTTATTACTTTTTGTGACTAGTGCACTTGCTACACATTGCATGTTGTAATTTCAACGCATCAAGTCTTTGGCGCTGTTGCCGGGGATTGCTTTTTTTGTTAACATTGAAATTTTCTTGTGTTAGCTAGATTGGAGTTTAATTTTAGTTTTAATTGTTTTCTAGTGTAGTTTTATTGTTCTTTTCTATTAGCTTGTGATCTCATGCTTTCTTTCTTTCTGTGTAGTTTATGCGAAGAGCTAGATGTCATCCAGTGGTTCCTATTGATCCAGAGATTGAAAGAACTGCAAGAAGACTTAACAGAGAAAGAAGAAAACGAGAGGCTATAGTCATTGAGATGGCAGAAAATAGAACATTGAGGGAATTTTCAGTACCCATGGTTGATGATAGTGGTCCAAGTATAACTAGGCCACCAGTGCAAGCCAACAACTTCGAAATAAAGTTGGCAATCATCCAGATGATCCAACAGTTGGTACAATTTAAGGGAGATCTGAAGGAAAATCTAAATTCACACATTGCAAACTTCTTGGAGATTTGCGATACCTTCAAATCAAATGGAGTGTCAGATGACGCCATCAGATTAAGATTGTTTCCTTTTTCATTAAGGGATAAAGCAAAGGGATGGTTAATAGCACTACCACCAGGAACAATCACAATCTCGAATGAATTGGCATAAAAGTTCCTTACTAAATACTTTCCTTTAGCGAAATCTACAAAAATGAGAAATGATATCACATCGTTTCTACTAGAAGAGACTGAGTCACTTTATGAAGCTTGGGAAAGATATAAGGAACTGCTGAGAAAGTGTCCACACCATGGTTTGCCAGTTTGGATGCAAGTCTAAACATTCTATAATGGGTTGATGGTTAATGTGCAAACGATGGTGGATGAAGCATCTGAGGGAGCATTACAAAACAAGACACCTGAAGAAGTTTATAAACCGCTTGAAGTCCTAGGGGCATAACAACTATCAGAGACCTAATGAGAGAATGCAATCGAAGAAGTCTATGGGTATTCATGAAGTTGATGCTTACACGACCACTTCAGCCCAACTTACAGCACTTCAGAAGCAATTAGGCGATATGCAAGTGAATTATATTCAAACACCTCAAATGACATGTGATTTTTGTGCAAGTAACCATGTGAGCCATGACTGTCAAGTGGGGAACAGCTTTGCTTCAGCTTCATCATCATCGAAACAAGTCAACTACTTGGCAGGGAATCAGAGACAACAAAACAACCCTTTCTCTAACACGTACAATCCTGGTTGGAGAAATCATCCAAACTTGTCTTGGGGCAACTAGAATCAACAGAATAACCAATTGAATCAAAGAACAGTGCCAAACAATCAAGTGGGGGTGAATAATAAACCAGGGGATCAAAGATTGTCAAAATTGGAGGATATGTTTGGGAAATTCATGCAAGAGACCACAGGTTTCATGAGTGAGACAAGGGCAACTTTCAGAAACCAAAGGGCATCCATTTGAAACTTGGAGGTACAGGTGGGGTTGTTAAGAAACGATTCGAGTTGTGCAGCAGAAAAAAAAAATTTACAACCATGGATCGTTCCTTAAAACCCAAAACCAAGGTGCAGAAATTATAGTTTATATATATTACAAGAATCTGTAGAAAAATAAACATGAGTTTAGATCCATACCCACGTTGGAGGCTCCTCCAATATTGTCTCTGAACGTGTTTGCTACCGATCCAAGTGTAGGATCAAACCCACGAAGTCCACACGAAGACAATCACAAGGAACCAAGGAGGGATTTGCTAGATCCTCCTTGGCCTTAAGAAATCAAGAAGAAAACAAAAGGTGTTTGATTTTAGCACAAACTAAAAACTGGCGTGGGCGAGTGTTATTCTTTTTGTTGTGTGTTTTCTTTTCTCTCAAAAAGGCAAATTAAAATCTTATTAAAATCACACAAACACTTTTTCTTTTATAGGCAAACTTAGTTGCCCTATTCCCATATGGAATGGGCTTGGGCTCCAACCCAAACACCCCATGTTACCAAACACTCCCAATTAGATATTTTATTTAATTCATCATTATCTCAATTAAAATCAATTAATATTTAATTAACATTTAACAATGATGATGATTTAATTAAATATGTGCGAACACACATTTAAACGTAATTTCACTTATTTAATTTTTCTAACAAATTAAATAAAGGCTACAACCTCAGCAAACTTAATTGCACTGTGAAACTACCAAAATACCCTTTCGCCCAAAAAGACGAAAACGCCTTTCTTTCTTCCTGGCTATTAAATTATCTTCTATGTATGTGACCCATAGGCTCCTCATCATACTGGCAGTGTATAGTATCGCGATTAACACCAATTAATCGTCTCACTAATACACAGACCAAGATTGGCCCCTAGCAAGGCATCATGGCCACCCGATAAATTCGGATTCAGCAAAGTAGCTACCTGTCAACGATATGGTTACCGTACAATTCGATCCTTTCATCATACGTTATCTCGACGAGACGAAGGCATAGAAATAGTGTCAACCTTCGGTTACTCTCGATATTATTTATTCAGTTTCTGGACCAATGACCCGTATTATAAACTGGATAGAGCAACAACTCAATCCCACTGTGGCCACAGTTTTAGTGTCATTGCCATATACTGAATTGCGCCGTGAGATAACTTTCTCCCGTACCCGGGAGTGATAAATCCTCTGTCAATCCACCATAGTCTTGATACACTCCTTGATGCAGCCAATCACCACCGTATTGACAGCTCTGAAAAGAACTGCGTTAGGCTAGTGTCAAACTACACCAATCGGTGCACAAGGCGCTCCGGTGATCTCAAGTCTAAGGATCACATGCACCACCATTCGTTAGAGGATTTGTTCCATAGACACTGGGGTTACCATCCATATGGAATCCTCTGGTGGGTCAGTCCAGTGAACTTGCTGTGGTGTAATCGCCTACAACAAACACCCATGTGTTGCACCAGGTTGTCACCAAACAACCTTGACAAGTGAGATCAGTCACTGCCTTTCGACAGGGTCGTTCAACACTATGATAGCCTTACCGTATTATCTGTGCCCTTACTTCAGAATAATACTGGGGCTACGGACGTTTCTAGAATGGCCACCATATGTGCTCATAGGGTTCTCACTATCAAGATTTGAAACACTTGATACCCTCGTCACGGTTCTACCATTCTAAGGACATATATCAATACATATTGCAATAATAATGATTTGCGCGATATAGAATAAAATGCCTTTTATTGATTAATGAACATTATTACAAAGAGTCAATTCTACAATAATCTCCAACTTGCACTATAGCCAATCATTCATGTATTTAATATCAAATGATCTCAAGAGCCTTTCATGCTTCTGCTGCGACAGAGGCTTTGTCAGTGGATCTGCGAGGTTGTCATCAGTATGTACTTTACTAATCTGCACATCTTTCCTCTCAACTATCTCTCTAATGAGATGGAAACGTTTGAGTTTGTGTCTGGACTTCTGATGAGACCGTGGTTCCCTGGCTTGAGCAATTGCTCCATTGTTGTCACAATAGATGTCTATAGGATCAACAATTGTAGGAACCACGTCAAGTTCAGTAATGAACTTTTTAATCCAGACTGCCTCCTTGGCCGCATCTGATAATGCAATATACTCAGCCTCTATCTTAGAGTCCGCTACAGTGTTTTGCTTAGAGCTCTTCCAACTCACTGCACCGCCATTGAGACAAAATAGAAGCCCTGATTGCGATCGATAATCATCTTTGTCCATTTGGAAACTAGCATCACTGTATCCTCTTATAGTGAGCTCATATTCCCCTCCATAAACCAAGAACATACCCTTAGTCCTCTTCAGGCACTTAAAAATATTCTTAACGGCCATCCAGTGATGCTCACCTGGATCCGATTCATATCTACTACAAATGCTCAAAACACATGAGACATCAATTCGAGTACATAGCATGGCATACATGATGGATCCAATTGCTGATGCATATGGGATCCTCTTCATCCTATCTCTCTCATCTTGTGTTTTAGGACACAATTCCTTAGAGAGATAAACACCATGTGACATCGGAAGAAATCCCTTCTTGGATTCTTCCATATTGAATCATTTTAGTACCTTGCCAATATACGCACTCTGACTTAGGCCAAATAGCCTACGTGATCTATCACGATAGATCTTTATACTAAGGATGTACGCTGCTTCTCCTAAGTCCTTCATGGAGAAGCACTTGGATAAACAAGTCTTTACCGACTGCAAGTTCGGTATATCATTCCCGATCAGAAGTATGTCATCGACATACAACACTAGGAATGATACTGCACTCCCACTCACTTTCTTGTAAACACAGGGCTCATCTTCATTGTTGATAAAACCGAATTCTTTTACGGTTTCATCGAAACGAATGTTCCAGCTCCTTGAAGCTTGCTTGAGTCCATAAATAGATCTCTATAACTTGCATACCTTATTAGCTTGACTATCAACAAAGAAACCACCAGGTTGTGTCATATACACATCCTCCTCAAGGTTTCCGTTCAGGAAAGTAGTTTGACATCCATTTGCCAACTCTCATGGTCATGATATGCAGCTATTGCAAGCATAATCTGGATGGATTTAATCATGGCAACCGGCGAAAAGGTTTCTTCATAGTCACTGCCATGAATTTGTTTGAAACCTTTGGCAACCAGCCGTGCTTTATAAGTATGCACGTTGCCATCCATGCCAATCTTCTTCTTGAAGACCCATTTACACCCTATGGGTTTTACCCCTTCAGGTGGTTCCACCAGAGACCACACTTGGTTCTAGTACATGAAGTCCATCTCAGATTTCATGGCTTCAAGCCATTTAATGGAATCTGGATTCGATATAGCGTCTTCGTAGGTTCTGGGTTCATCATCTTGGTAGACTAATACGTCACCATGTTGAGTCACTAGATAACCGTATCTCTCAGGCTCATGGCGTACTCTCCCAAATCTACGTAGCTCCTGTGCTACCTGAGGTGGTTTCTTTTGTTTCACAAGTTGTGGAGTAACCTCCTCATGATGGTCAACCACTTCCTGTGGCATATCATCCCGTCCTTCGTCTAGTATATCTTGTGGTTCTAGAACTTCATCGAGTTCTACTTTTCTCCCACTAGTACTTCTTAGAAAATATTCCTTTTCTAGGAAGACACCAGATCGAGCAACAAAAATTTGCGCTCTTTTGGGTGGTAGATATAATATCCTTTGGTCTCATTTGGACACCCTACAAATATACATTTATAGGATTTTGGGCCCAACTTGTTCGAAGTCAATTTCTTAACATAAGCTTCGCAACCCCAAATCCTTAGATAAGACAAGTTGGGCTTTCGCCCACTCTATAGCTCATATGGAGTCTTATCTATAGACTTTGATGGCACTCGGTTCAAAACATGAGTCGCAGTCTCTAGGGCATAACCCCAGAATGATGTAGGTAAATCACTAAAACTCATCATGAACCTAACCATGTCAAGTAAGGTCTTGTTCCTCCTTTCAGACACTCCATTGTGTTGGGGTGTATAAGGAGGGGTGAGTTGTGATACTATCCCACATTCCTTTAGGTATTCTAAAAACCCTAAGCTTAAGTATTCACCTCCTCGATCCGACCAAAGAGCTTTAATACTTTTGACCAACATATTATGTACTTCATTCCTGAATTCCTTGAATTTATCAAAGGCTTCAGATTTATGTCTCATAAGGTAGACATAGCCATATCTATTGAAATCATCAGTAAATGTGATGAAGTATGAATATCCACCTCTGGCTTCAACTGTTAGTGGACCACATACATCATTATGGATGATGCCTAACAGCTTAGTAGCCCTTTCACTTTTTCCTGTGAAAGGAGACTTGGTCATCTTGCCTAACAGGCATGACTCGCATACCTCAAATGACTCAAAGTCAAAAGGGTCCAAAACTTCATCCTTTTGAAGTTTTGCAATGCGGGTCTTATTAACATGGCACAATCTACAGTGCCAGAGATATGTCTGGTTTTGATCGCTATGTTTAGCTTTCTTGGTTTCAATGTTAAGAATGTCTTTATTGTTTAAATCAAGAACATATAATCCATTATATAACCTTGCAATTCCAAATAGAATACATTCAAACTAAAGGACAACAATCCCTTAGATATCTCAAAATGATACCCTATATTATCCAAAGTGGATACTGAAATAATTTTTCTAGAAATAGAAGGTATTGATAACAGTTATGTAGTTCCAATAACAAGCTCGTAGGCAAAGATAAATAGTAAGTCCCTATAGCCAATGTAGCCACATGTGCTTTCTTTCCAACTCATAGGTCCACCTCTCCCTTGGCGAGCACTCTACTTTGCCTTAGTCCCTGCACATCAGTATAAATGTGAGTACCACATCCTATGTCAATGACTCGAGATGTTGAGGGAGAAAAATTAATCTCAATCATAAAAATACCCGAAGTCGTAGCCTCTGACTTCTTTTTGCTTGCAAGGGAAGTCTTGCAGTGTTTCCTCCAGTGGCCAGGTTTGCCACAAAAGAAGCAAACTATCTTGCCCTTCCCTATGCCACTCTCAGGCCCGAGAGCAACCTGTCCTTTGGGCTTGGGCTTGGGCTTGGGTTTGGCCTTGGCCTTACCCTTGTCATTACCCTTTGCTTTACTGGCAACAACCAGTAAAATAGGCTTGGACTTTTTCAAGTCCTGCTCTGCAGTCCTCAGCATGTTCAGAAGTTCTGGCAGGGTTTTCTCCATCGTGTTCATATTGAAATTCATTATGAACGAAGCATAAGAGTCAGGCAAGGATGGCAGAATTAAATCCATTTGTAATTCAGCATCCAAGCCACATCCCAATGTCTCAAGCCTCCCTATGTGCTCGATCATCTTGAGCACATGAGGACCAGCTTGGGCACCCTCAGTTAGACAACTCCCAAACAGTGCTTTTGACACCTTGTACCTCTCATGTCAAGCATTTGTTTCAAATAGCTCCTTGAGGTGTAGAATAATGGAAGAAGCATCCATATTCTCATGCTACTTTTGCAGCATAGGTGTCATCGATGCTAACATCAAGCATTGAACGCTATCAGCATCATCAAGGAACTTTTGATAAGTATCCTTAACTTCCTGAGTGGCATCAGGATCAGGCTCAGCCATGTATGGCTTTTCAAGGATATACAATTTCTTTTCTGACTTGAGTATAATCCGAAGATTACGATACCAGTCTGAGAAATTGGATCCATCCAACCTGTTTTCTTTNGCAATAAGTAGAATAAATGAGTTCAACTACACTTGCCATCAACTAATTCTATGCCTTAAAGCTTTAATTTAAGGTTTCATAAAAATCTACAAACCCTAGCATAAACCCTAAAGTCATGGGAGGTTCTTCCTTACCTTTTTAAAGACTTCCTCCAACAAATCCTTTGCCTTTGACTTCTTTTACACCTTAATCCTACATATATAACATTATACCTCAACATCTACTTCAAATCTTCAAATCACATCAAAACTAAAGTTTTTAATCCTTACCTTAAACCCTTCTAATTGAAGATCCAAGGCTCCTATCTTGTTCTCCTTGAAAAATTAAGCAAAACTCCTTTAAAACTTAGAGAAAGAAAGCTTGTTTCATGGAAGATTTGAGAGAAAATGGAAGAAATGTTGAAGAAAGGCTCTCTCCTTTGGCTTGAACGAATTTCATCTCATTTATAGGAAAATAGTTCATTTATTTTCCAAAATTATGCAATTGGCCCAATTATTTTAATTGTATAACTCATAAGTCCTTAATTCTTCATATAAGGGCATTTTTGTCATTTCACACTAGACATAATTATTACTTAATTAATGCCATTAAATGCAATGAAGCCCACTCATCCTTGAATTTTTCAATGCTTATCCATAAGCAAAATAACTATTTTGCTCCTAAGCCTCTCTATGGATAATTGTTTCATATCATTCCAAATGAATTGACTATTTTGCCCTTAGTTAGATTTTATGCTTTTTAACATAAAATTAACATCTAAAGGACTGTTTTGAGTTAGGAACATACCTTTGATATCTTGGGTATTACAATATTGCTATAATAATGATTTACGCGATATAGAATAAAATGCCTTTTATCGATTAATGAACATTATTACAAAGAGTCAATTCTACAATAATTGATTAGCTCTAGGGCATCTACTCTAACAGGGGCAAATAGTAGAAAAACTGAATGAGTGACCACAGGGTTCCCTACCAAGCAACACAGTGACAAATCCATGTGAACAAGTGAATGCAATAACTTTACGGAGTGGAACAGTCTTAGAAGAGGTGGAACAAACAGGAAAAGAAGAGAGCCTACCAAAAGACTAGGAAGATTCTGATGAGAAAGCCGACGAAGAGATCATTGTTGAAGAGAAACCAACAAGTCCTAGGGAAGATGAACCAAAGAAGGAAGAGAGGCAAAGGCAAAAGAAAGAAAAATTGCCATTTCTCGAGATACCACCAGAGTTGGCACATCACACCGCTCCTGTGCCTTGTCCTCAGAGGCTCAGAAAGAAAAATCAGGATAAGCAGTTTACAAAACTCATTGAGATATTTAAAAAAACTGCATATTAACATTCCTTTTGTAGATGCCTTGCAACAGATGCCAAGCTACGCAAAATTCCTCAAGGAAATTATGTCAAACAAAAGAAAGTTGGAAGAGGAGGAAACAGTGATGCTTATGGAAGAGTGCAGTGCCATTCTAAAGAAGAAGCTACAACCAAAACTCAAGGATCCAGGGAGTTTCAGCATCCCTTGTGTTATAGGAGATATTACATTTGATAGAGTTTTATGTGATCTAGTGATGAGAATGCAAAATGTCATATTTACCCCCCTTAATGTCTAGTCTTTTATACTTATTTGCTGCCTAAATATACTCATTATTATTCTATTTTGATTTAGGATGCAAATGGAGGCGTTAATTGCAAAACAGAACTAATTAAGTGAATTCGGATAGTTTCGACATTGTTTTGTAATCTGGGCATAACTCTCTCATCCAAGCTCTGATTGAGATGATTCAAAATGATGTGGAATGCTAAGAAATATATCTACAACTTCATTCTTTGAGTTTGGAGAGATACTTGCTGTATAAAGGGTTTAATTGGGCTTGAAGTTGACACACCTGCACTGCCGACGTTCTGGAACTTTCTGCCTTGTCATGCAAGTCCAATAGGCAGTTTATTATTGGAAGATTTGAAGACCTGTTGAAATCAAGTTACAGCTGGAAACACCACTTTCCTATTTTGTATTAAGACTTTATTTTATTTTCAATTACTCAGATTAGGATAAAGGTTATTTTGGGATTTTCGAATATTTTTAGGAGATTTAGATTTAGTAGAATTAAAATTCAAATTGGATATTGAGAGAGGGAGATCAGATTAGGGATTACACATAGACACACACGCCTCTCTTTTTCTCTTCTGGAAATTTTCTTTTCCTTTGAGTTTTGATTATGGCCATGAGCGGCTAAACTTTTTAAACTTGGTCGAAGGAAACAAGACTCGGAATCAATAAACTGTGAGATCAATCTGTTTTTTTTTTTTTTTCTTTAAGTGTTCAATTTATATTTGAGTNTCTCAAATCTATCTCTAGCATTCAAAATAACAATGGTGATTATCCAAGAAGCTCAACATGACTCATTTCTCAATCTCATCATGTTCAACAAGTAAAATCAATAAAATTTGGAATAATCACACAATCTATGCAATAGAATATAAAGGCAACAATAATCAATCGATTAATCCATAGAAATCCGAATTACATCAAAACCCTAACCCAAATGGGTTAGTTCATAACTAAATTAACACAAACAGTAAGAAAAACAATAAACCCAATAATCAACATATTGGAATATAGAGAAAAGAGTAGAGATCTCCCCTAGTTAAATAATCCACAAGATTAAAGCTCAAATTTTCTCTCCAAATGTAAAAGCTACTCTAAGCTAGACGAAAACCAGACGAACCTCGACCAAAATGGCAAGGTTTTCCTTATATAGTTCCCCCAAAAACCTAAAACCTTTCCTAAAATAAAACTGTGTGTTTTGGAGAAAACAAAATTTCAAAGACTTCGCTGCGGCGAAGAAAGAATTTTTTCGCGGCAACGAACTAAAGTAAGTCTCGTGCCTAGCTTCTTTCACAGCGGCAAACCTTCTTGGAAAATTCTAAATTCACAGAATTGCCCTCCGCTTGCTTCCTTGCTTGAATCTTCAATCTTCGATGCTTTCCCATGGGAACAAACTTCATAGTGCTTCAACTCTGCTTTAGAACTTTCCCAAATTCTGAGATTCGCTTGCTTCTGGGTCTAGAAACTCCAATTCGCTCATTATTTGCTAAAAATGCATGTTTCAGCCTAAAAGATAAATTATATAGAATTAAGTAGCAATTTAGGCATAAACGAACTAAGAAGTATCTAAAATCCGGCCAAAAAGCCTAAATAAAATAGTATAATTCTTGGATTATCAGTGATACTAGTGATTTTGCATTAGAAGTAGTTTTGGGACAAAGGAAGAACAAAGTTTTGCATGTAATTCAGTATGCTAGCAAGACAGTAACTGATGCATAGTTAAATTACACCACTACTGAAAAAGAGCTGTTAGCTATTATGTTTGCATTTGACAAATTTCACTCTTATTTGCTAGGTGCTAAGGTGATAGTCTACACGGATCATTCAACACTCAAGCATTTGTTGGCAAAGCAAGAAGCAAAACCAAGGCTAATAAGATAGATCCTACTACTGTAAGACTTTGAATTGGAGATCTGAGACAAAAAGAGGACAGAAAATATAGTTGCAGATCATCTGTCAAGGATTGAACGACCAAACCAGGGAAGTGAATAGGAAACTCAAATCAAGGAGACCTTCCTGAATGAGAAATTGATGAGAATTGAAGAAGCACCTTGGTATGCAGATATTGCAAATTATTTATCATCGAGAGTGCTCCCAAATGTCATGACCTTCCAGTAGAAGAGGAAGTTTTTCTCTGACTTGAAGTTTTATTTCTGGGAAGAACCATTTCTGTATAAACACTGTGCAGATCAGATGATACGTAGGTGTGTCCCAGAAGAGGAGATGGAGAGTATTTTAAGGCATTTCCATGAGAAGGAAGTGGGTGGTCATTTTGGAGGAACTAGGACAGCAGCCAAGGTTCTTCAATCTGGATTTTATTGGCCAACCGTATTCAAAGATGCTTTTTGATTAGTTCAGGAATGTGATCAATGTCAACGGAGTGGAAATATTTCAAGGAGAGATGAGATAGCATTTAATAATATTCTTGTTGTTGAGCTATTTGATGTGTGGGGAATTGACTTCATTGGTCCTTTCCCAAGTTCTTTTGGAAATATGTACATCTTGGTGGCTGTAGACTATGTGTCAAAATGGGTGGAAGTAGTTGCATTAATCCAATGATGCCAGAGTGGTGGTTAACTTTGTGAGGAAGAACATTTTCTCAAGATTTGGAGTACCAGCGGGCAAGTGGAATTGTCAAATAGAGAACTAAAAAGAATTTTAGAGAAGACAGTTAACGCGTCCAAGAAGGACTGGTCACGGAAGTTAGATGATGCATTATGGGCATACCACACTGATGAGAATGCAAAATGTCATATTTACCCCCCTTAATGTCTAGTATTTTATACTTATTTATTGCCTAAATGTACTCATTATTATTCTATTTTGATTTAGGATGCAAATGGAGGCATTAAATGCAAAACGAAACTAATTAGGTGAATTTGGATAGTTTCGACATTGCTTCGTAATCTGGGCATAACTCTCTCATACCAGATCCAATTGAGATGATTCAAAATGATGTGGAACCCTAAGAAAGAGATATACAACTTTCATGTTTTGATTTTGGAGAGATACTCACTGCATCAAGGTTATAATTGGGCTTGAAGTTGACGTACCGCACTACTGACGTTCTGGAACATTCCGCCTTGTCATGCAAGTCAAATAGGCAGTTTATTATTGGAAGTTTTGAAGACCTGGTGCATGCAAGTTACAGCTAGAAACACCACTTTCCTATTTTATATTAGGACTTTATTTTAGTTTCAATTAATCAGATTAGGATAAATGTTATTTTAGGATATTAGAATTTTTTAGGAGATTAGTTGATTAAAAAGATTTGAATTGGATATTTTAAGGGGGCAGAGAGATCAGACTTGGGAGATTACACACGCCTCTCTTTCCTCTCTTTGGCAATTTTCTCTTTTGAGTTTTGATTATGGCCATGAGCGGTTTTTTTTTTTGGGAGGGGTGGGGGAGGTTCTAATGTTTTGAGTCTATGTTTTTTTTTTTTAAAACTTTTATAACTTGTCGAGGAACCGGAGGCTCGAAATCATAAACTGTGAGATCTAATCTGTTTTTTTTTTGTGTTCAATATATGTTTTGAGTATTGGATGTTCTTCTATGCCTATTTTCATGATTGTTTCATTTAATTACTAGGAGGCCTACTAGTTTATTATTTGTTGCAATTTATTGCTAAGTTAGATATCAAATCCATAATTGTTTGATCCCTCTAACTTGTGAGTAATTAAGGTTTAAGAATTTGCTGCATCAAGAATTATTAAATCTTAAGAAGAACATTCAACTAAATTAAATACAACCGCTTGTGTTTGTGTTGTTCAGCTTCATCGATTTCTCTAGCCCTTAAGGCTGCTACTAACTTGTGAGTAATTAAGGTTTAAGAATTTGCTGCATCAAGAATTATTAAATCTTAAGAAGAACATTCAACTAAATTAAATACAACCGCTTGTGTTTGTGTTGTTCAGCTTCATCGATTTCTCTAGCCCTTAAGGCTGCTACTAACTTGTGAGTAATTAAGGTTTAAGAATTTGCTGCATCAAGAATTATTAAATCTTAAGAAGAACATTCAACTAAATTAAATACAACCGCTTGTGTTTGTGTTGTTCAGCTTCATCGATTTCTCTAGCCCTTAAGGCTGCTACTAACTTGTGAGTAATTAAGGTTTAAGAATTTGCTGCATCAAGAATTATTAAATCTTAAGAAGAACATTCAACTAAATTAAATACAACCGCTTGTGTTTGTAATGTTCAGCTTAATCGATTTCTCTAGCCCTTAAGGCTGCTACTAGATTAAACCTTTAGCACTTGTCTAGGGTTGTTTAGTAGTAAGATTAATTAGATCGCTTGTTTTCTACTTAACTACAACTAAGGAGAGACAAGAAAATAGTTCTAACAGTGAATACTCAAAGTATGAATAGATATATACTTGCATCGATGATCAGTTGTAAAATTCCAATGGTGGATGTTGACTTAGACCAAGGTTTGTTATTTTGATTGATTTTGATAATTTAACTTGAATTGTTTTTTCCTGAAAGTGTTTTCGTTTTACTCAAACCCCCCCCCCCCCCGACCCAGCCTTGTTCACGTAACATAAAACTCAGCTAGACACTCTCTGTGGGAACGATCCTTACTCACACTACTACATGTGTTTTTAGATTTTAATTTTGGTTGCCCGCGACAGCACACCAGATTTTGGCGCCATTGCCGGGGAGTGATTCTAGTTAATTTTTTTGTTTTTTTTTAGTGCTTGAAAAAAAAATCTGAATAGTAGTACTATTCCTAAGAAAATTTTGGTTGAATTCGGAGTACTGTGAGTACCCATTTCAAAGGAAACGAAATTCTGAGCAAGACTAGAATCATATTTCTAGCCCCACCCTCTTGAGGCCAAAAAACAATGTTTTGATAAGGTTTTTGGCATTTTTATGTTTCTGGTGATTAAAAAAAAAAAATTAATTTTTTTTATTTTCTGGTTGGTTTTCATTATTTGTCATTTATTTTTTCTATGAGATTTTTTGTTTTATGACTAGGTCCTCTCATCTTGGTGCTTTAACATTCGACCCAGAAGTAGAGAGCACTTTGTGTAGGTTAAGAAGGGAAGTTCGGAGAAATTCTAAGGAAAACAATTTGGCTCTTGATTCCCGATTTGCTAGCAACTCTGATTTAGAAGAGGAGGAAGTCATGGCTGGAAATCAAACTTTGAAAGAGCTTGCTGCCCCTGATTTGAATCAACCACGTTTATGCATAACGTTCCCTATTTTAGATGCTACTACTACTTTTGAATTAAAATCTGGACTAATACATCTCTTGCGCACTTTTCATGGTCTTGCAGGTAAAGATCCTCACAAGCATTTAAAGGAGCTTCATATGGTTTGCACGAGTATGAAACCTACGGGGGTGATTGAAGAGCAAATTAAATAGCAAATTAAATTAAGAGCCTTCCTATTTTCTTTGAAAGATTCAGCTAAGGATTGGCTTTATTATCTACCATCTGGAAGTATTACCACATGAAACATGATGAAGAGGTTGTTTCTAGAGAAATATTTCCCCGCTTCAAGGGCAACCAACATTCGAAAAGAAATTTGTGATACAAGGCAGCACAACGGAGAATTTCTACATGAATACTAGGAACCTTTTAAGAAATTATGTTCAAGTTGCCCCTATCATCAAATTAGTGGAAACTACTTATCCAGTATTTCTATGAGGGCCTTCTATACACTGATAGGAACATGATTGATGCTACTAGTGGAAGAGCTTTGGTGGATAAAACTCCCAAGGCCGTGAGAAACTTGATTGCAAATATGGCAGCCAATTCTCAACAATTTGGCACTAGGCTTGACCTTCTTTCTAGGCGTGATAATGAGGTAAATATTTCCTCCCTTTAACAAAAAATCTCGAGTCTAACTTCTCTTGTTCGTCAAATGGCTGTAGGTAATATGCAAGTGGTGAAGGCTTGTGGGATTTGTTCGGTAGCACGGCATCCAAATGATATGTGCCCAACTCTTCAAGAGGAGCCCATTGAGCAAGTGAATATAGCAGGTGGTTTTCCTGGACAACCGCAAAGGAAGTATGATCCCTATTCGAGCACATATAACTCAGGATAGAAGGATCACCCTAATCTTAGCTATGGGAATCCACAAGTGAATCAACCCGTAACTTAAAACCACCCAAGTTACCAACAATATAAGCAGCCATACCACCCTAGAGAACAACTGGGCCAAACTTCTAATTCTGGTATGTCTTTAGAAGATATTGTTAAGTCTCTTGTCACTAATACTTTGCAATTTCAACAGGAGATGAGGGCCGATGTTCAAAGTTTAGAGAATCAGATGAGCCAAATGGCAACCGTAATAAGTTGGCTGGAGGCGCAAAGTTCAGGGAAATTACCTTCTCAAACAGTAGTAAATCCAAGAGAAAATGTAAGTGCGATCGTCTTGAGAAGTGGTAAAGAGGTTGAGATTCCAATAAAGGCAGCCCTTGCATCGTCAAAGGAAGAAAAGGAGAAAAACGTCATTGTAGACAGGAACATTCCCAACGACGATGGTGGTTGTAATGCCCCACTTGAGGTACATAGTAAATTATGTTGTATGTTTGAATGTTTATTGCTTTGTTCTCATTTGAGCTTGTACGTTGTTATTTTCAGTTGGTTGGCCCTTAGTTGGTTTGGTTGAGTGTTTGCCCTGATTTTGGTTGAAGTTTGGCGAAGTTTGGAATTTCAGTCTTCGCCGGGGCGAAGAATAGTCTTCGCCGCGGCGACGTTGGTTTTGTAATTGCGGTGTCGGCTCTGTAATTTTTCGTTGGGGCGACGAAACTTTCTCGCCGTGGCGACGGGCCAGCTGAAAAGTTTATTGACGTTTATAGAGAATTCTTCATAGGGGTAAAATGACCTTTCTACCCTTAATTAGCAGGAAAAGTGGGGAATGAATTATAAGGAAATTTTATGGAGAATAGGTTAGAGTGGGGGTGTGATTGTAATGAATCAAAGGTCAAGGATGGAATTTTCAAGGAAGAGCAAGGGCAATATGGGAATGAATGAAGATATTTTCAGCTAAAAAGGGGTTAAGTGTAGTAAACCCTTCATTCATTCTTCTTCCACCGCCATACTCTTTCACCATTTCCTCTCAACTTCTTTTTCCATCTTTCAAAGATCTTTGAGGGCTTTTAGTTGAATCTTGGTAGAACATTAATCTAAGGCATTCTAAGGTAAGGATTCTTGCTTTAGATGTAAAGTTTTGCATATATTTGTACATTGAAGTCTTATGGTGTTATTGTTTAAAGGGTAGAGAAGAGACAAGCAATCTAAAGGAAAAGAAAGTGCTAGTGAGATCTCTCCATTACAAGGTAAGTAAATCCCAATCCAAGTTGATATTTGAGAACTCTTTTGAGTAGAAATTTAGTAGAAATTGTGTATGCATGTTAGATGATATGTTATGGAGAATTGAGATGGAGATGAATAATTGCTTTGTGGTTGTTAAATACACTTCAATCATGAGAAATGTGATTTGTGATGAGAATGTAGTTTGAGATGAAATTGGAGGAGATTGAGAAATCTCTTTGGAAGTGTTATGTTGTGACAGGAATTATAGCTTGGTGAGGGAGTTTTCTCCCATTTTGGATGGTTCAAGAGAGGGATAGAACCATAGATAAAGTAGAGTTTATGTATGCACACTAGTTGCTTGATGAAATGCCTAAGAGAATCATGAGTAGTAAACCTTAATTCTTGCAACATTGCATGTTGGCATTTCATGAGTGCATTAGTGGAGAAGAACCATCCATATGTATTAATTGTGCATTGAGAAGTGGCTTGAGAAAGAGTAGAGAACTTTGTGTATGAACTACTCTAAGAGTAGAGAGAATGAGAAAAATACTAAAAACGGGTTGGTGCTTTGCGATCTCCACCCGGTAGTTACTCAAAACGGGTTGGTGCTTTGTGATCTCCACTTGAAAGTCACGAAGAGTGGGTTGGTGCTGTATGAACTCCACCCGACGGTGCCTCCGGTAAGATGAGGCCATGACATATGGCAGAAGTGAAGTAAGCGAGCTGTGTGAAAGAGAAAATAATAAATGAGATGAGAAAAAGTGTAAGGAAAGAATTAAGAGAAAGAGTTATGGGGACAGTCGAGTAGAGGATTTACTTACTGAGCATTATTTTGTGCTCATCCCATTGTTTTCCTTTGTGGTTGCAGGATCTAGGTGAGAACGCAGTTGGATGGACGTCGGCATGCGAGGAGAAATGGTTACACTATCCACTGTGTTTTTGATAACTTTTGTACATGATACAAATTTTGTGTACAGATTGTATATGTTTAATAAAAGAAATGTTTGGGCCAAACTCTTTATACTATCTCATATGTATTTTCATTACGTATATTTTGTGAGTATTTGAGTAGGAAGCAGTCATTACAGTGTTCCTAAGCGTAAGTTTTTGCCTCTGTCCGATTATAAATCAATACCTTATTTTCCTCAAGCTTTAGCAGAATCTAGAAAAGATGAGCAAAACAGAGATTTATATGAGACTTTTCGTAGATGCGAGGTAAATATTCCACTTTTAGATGCTATTAAACAAGTACCTCGTTATGCTAAATTCTTGTAAGAACTGTGTATAATTAAGAGGAAACATAAACTTAAAGGGTGTGAAAAGGTGAGAGTAGGAGAGAATGTTTCTGCAGTTATTCAGAGGAAAATCCCAGCGAAGTGCAAAGATCCATATATGTTTACTATCCCTTGTACGATAGGTAACACTATGTTTGAGAAGGCCATGATAGATTTAGGAGCTTCTATAAATGTCATGCCATATTCTATATATGCTTCTTTGAAACTTGGACCTTTGAGTAAAACTGGTGTTGCGATTCAATTAGATGATAAATCTAATGCCTATCTATGGGTGTAGTTGAGGATATTATGGTACAAGTTAATGATTTAGTTTTCCCTTCCAATTTCTATGTGCTTGATATGGAGAATGGAGATCATTTTGCTTCTATTTTGTTAGGAAGACCCTTCTTAAAAACATCCTAGACTAAGATAGATGTTCATAGTGGCATACTTACCATGGAATTTGATGGTGAAATTGTTAAGTTTAATATTTATGATGCCATGAAATACCCTAATGATGATGATAATGATAATCTTGTTTATTCTATTAACGTGATTGATTCTTTAGCACAGGAAGTTTTTGAACTTGATAGAAAAGATGGATTGGAAGTTGCCATTAATAAGCATCTTGAGAAAGGGAATGAGGAGTTACCCTTGAGTACTGATTTGTAGGAAACTGTTGCAGCGTTGAATGATTATCCAAAGTTACGGCAGTCAGGTAACGTTCCTTATATTGCATTACCAGTTTCGATGGCTTTTGAGCTACACTCCAAAATATTTCCGACCTTGATCCTAAACCCTATTACAACCCTTGAAAAGTCCTTATGAGTTGTGTTATACATGTGATTCCAGTGGTGGAGAATAAGAATATATGCAATCCTATGGTAGATTGTTTCCATTGGAATAAATTTGAGCGAAACACATACCCTTCAAACACATGAGAGTCGAGTCTTTAATTCCGTGAGGGTCTACGTATTTAGTTTACTCCATCTTCGAGTGAAAATGCTTACTGAGCAATTGGAAGTTGTTTAAGAATGTATGTTCATGATATGTTGTGAGTTTTGAAGAGCTTGATTATTCTTTATTGATGGCGTTGCAACTGGTTGTTTTTTTTTTTTTTTTTGGGAAAGTGAATTTGAGTTTTGTTCGAGGACGAGCAAAAGTTATACACTGCATTCAAGACTCCAATTGGTATGTCTCCGTTCAGGTTGGTGTATGGGAAGGCATGTCACTTGCTGGTGGAACTCGAGCACAAGGCATATTGGGCAGTCAAGCAGCTAAACATGGATTTACAAGTTGCCGGGGAAGAAAGGATGTTGAAATTGAATGAACTTGACGAGTTTCGTCATGAAGCGTATGAGAATGCCCGAATTTACAAAGAAAAGACCAAGATGTGGCATGACAAACATATCACAAAGAAAAACTTTGAAGTGGCTGAGAAAATCTTGTTGTACAATTCTAGACTTAGGCTCTTTCTTGGAAAGCTTAAGTCTAGATGGTCCGGACCCTTCATAGTTACCGAAGTCTACCCATACAGGGCTGTGGAGATTTCACATGAAGAAAAGAGGACATTTAAGGTTAATGGACAGCAGTTGAAGCCATACATTGATAGGGCGATGAGTTACAAGTCACTACCCGTCAAACTCGACATCTCAGAATGAGGACTTGAGAAAGTCGAGCTTCCAACTATAAACAAGCGCTTCTTGGGAGGCAACCCAAGTGTTTTCATTTTTGTTTGATTATTCTGAATTTGTTTTTTTGTTTTATGACCTAGGAAATAGTTTAATTTCGTTTGTTTTTGGTGTTTTAGTTGAATGATCAAAAAGTGGCGAAAATCGGAATTCTCCAGATTTCGCCGCGGCGTTGTTTTCATTGGAATTTCTTGCTGCGGCAAGAAAATCTATGGTATTGTGCGAATGAATTAAGAAATTCGCCGCGGCATTGTATTCACTGGAATTCTTAGCCGCAGCGATAAATTTTCTTCACCGTGGCATCGACTGTATTGTGAGTATGAATTAAGGACTTCGCTGCGGCGAAGTCTGTTTTCTATAAATATTCACGAGACTTTTCATTTTTGCGAAAATTTTCAAAGAACACCCAAGAGCCAAACACTTCCACCTTCAATCCAGAGACCTTCCAGTAAATTTTCTTCCCTCTACTCCATTCCTCTACCCTCATAAACACTAAATCAACTCACTTTTTCATGGATTTTTGCAAAATTTTGAAGAAAGTTTGGAAAACCTAGGGTTTCCAAAATTTGGGGATCTTGCAATCTGGGCATAAATCGGTGACATTTGTGGTGCATTCATCGTGGGAGTGGTAAGATTTCAAGTTCTCTAGCCTTAAATTTGATCAATTTCGATTGTTAGTGCTTTAAATTTGAAAAATTGATTGAATTTGTTGAGTTGTGGATTCTGATGCAATTTGTGGATTGATTTTAACTTAAAAAGTGTTGAGTTTGATTTGTTTGTTGTTGAGGAAGTTGGGTTTTCGATTTTGAAGTGGTTTGATTGAGTTTGGAAGAGTGTTGATTTAGGAGTGTAGGTGCAATTTTTTAAACCTTGGTGTGAATTTAGGAGTGATTGTGGTTTGTAGAAAAGGTACTTTAGCATTGAATTGTTGAGTTGAATTTTTAGTTTGGGGGTAGATTTGAGTGATCACTGTTAAAAACTAAAATACCGCTCAAAACGGTTGCCAAGGGTAAAGGAAAACAAGTCAACAATAGGTTTGTAAATGAGAAGGCTAGGCAACGGTATGAAGGCGTAATTAAACGAAAAGATAAAGGGTTTATTGCCGAGAGAGGTTTAACCACCGCCCATAGAAAGAGTGGAATCGAGGGAGAAATTGGGATATCTCTATGCATGAACAGGAACACTTAGCCATAGAGCCAATAGTGAGAGAATTTGATGCTAACTTCCCTGAATGTGATCCCAGGCATGTTTACATGAGAGGTATCAATTTGCCAATTGATGCAAAGATTATCAATGATTTTTACAAACTTGCTCCAATTGACCATGATGAGTGCCAGGAATTTAAGAAGAAGCAAATTAAGGAGGACGAGATTCTTAAGGTCATAGCAAAGCCAGGTACCTCTTGGGATATTTCGAAGAAGGGGAGAAGAAGCACTAAAGGAATGAATTTGATTCCTATAGCTAGATTGTGGTAGTATTTTGTTTGTGCGTGGATGGTCCCGGAGATACATTATAGTACTGTGGTTTTTGAGCGCGCAGTGTTACTTTATTCCATTACCACTAGAAATAAAATGGATGTGGGGAATATAGTCATGGAGAGTATACGGCATGCACCCGAACCAGGGCGAGGGAGCTTCGCCTTCCCACATCTCATCACTGAGCTTTGCACTGTAGCAGGAGTCAAGACGGTAAATGATGAACCACTTATTCATCTTGCTCTACCCCTCGATCACATTTATTATTGCAAGCTCCTAGATCGTCCTCCCAGTGAAGGACCCAACGTTGGATCGAAACGAAAAAGAACTACAACAGCTGCCACAACATCCAGTTCAACATCCTCGACAAGGGAGCTGCTGCAGCAAATTTTGGACAAGGTGAACCGGATGGAACGACATCAAGATTGGATGGTAGGGCAGACCCGAATGTTGTATGAGATGCAATACAACTGTTGCACCAATCTGGGCGTTGATGTTTCAGCCTTCTAATGGCAAGACTGGCAAGAAGAGGAAGAAGATGAGTCCATGGAAGAAGATGATGACGCCGAGGGAGAGGAGGAAGACAAAGAATGAAGCCTGAAGCATTTGTTTTTGTATTTTTTTTTTCATTTGTTCTTGTTCTTGTTTTGTACATTGGAACTAATTTTCTTTTCTTTTTAGATTGTTAATTGTTGTTTGAATTTTCTAGTTAATTTGTAAGGCCGAGATTAGGTTGTAATATTTTCATATTATTCAGTGGAATTTTCTAACACAGTGGACACCATAGAATTTCATTTGTTTTACCGATGACGATGATGAGGAAGCCAAGGAATGGGTGTGCATGCTGTTGAACGAAAATCAGACTTAACGGATTAATCAGGGATCTATCTCGCATCTTTTTAATTTTATTTTTTTATTCCTGGGATGTGCATGATGTGACATTGGGGACAATGTCCTTTTTAGTTTAGGGGTAGGAAAATTTGAAATTTTGTTGTGTGTTTAGTTGTTTTTATGTTTTGTATTGTTGTGCCAATGATGAATTGCATAAGTCTATGATGAGAATAGGATTGTTGGGATTTTATTTATGGAAAATGTTAAGCATTGCTTCAAGTTTAGGTTGGTTGATGAATTTTTCTTTTCTAGAGGTTTGTTGGGTGGTTCAACCACCATTTTCATTATTCCAGCATGCTTAGAAACATTTTATATGGTTAGGTGAAGTCTTGATAATGTTGGTGGACTCTGGAACCTAGTTGAGAAGTGCTTGAGGTGAAATTCTAGGAACAGACATTATTGAGGAAGTGATTTAGGCAGTTCTTTGGAAAGTTTGAGCCTTTCCAGTTGACCATGAAAATCTTTCCCTAGTCACCCATTTGAGCCTAATGAAATCATCACTGTCATATTTTTCCTGTGCAACTAAAAATGCCCAAACATTTCACCCTAAACATGTGTCACAACCTTTAAGAGAATTCTGAACCTAAGGCAGACACAAAAGAGTTTGGAGAGTCGTGTGAGATTTTGACGAACCAAAATAACAAGTTTGGGGGTCGTAAGAAGGGTGAGAAGAAGGGGTAATTGACATCAATAAATTGATGTTGCCTTGAAAAAAAAAATGAAATAAAGATAAAAAGAAATAGAAATTGAGAGTTTCATCTCAGAATCAAAAATAAGAATTGCACATGTTGAGGTCAACCTTGATCGATGGTTGAGAAAGAAAACAGAGATTGATGTTGTTCTTAGTATTTGCTTAAAGGAAACCAAGTTCTCTTACGTTGTTTATCTTATCCTTTTCTTTGGAGCCCACCAACCGAGCCTAACATTACAAGCTTGTAAAGACCTTTTGATCCTTAGTGATGTCTAGTCCTTATTAGTGGAGAGTTGTTCGATACTTCGGCTTATGGAGTCTACCACCATTTGATAAATTTTACATTTCTACATAAAATAATCTGAGAAGTTGGAAGTGGACTGAAGTGGGAATTACTTACTCAGGAGGCCGATAGAGAAAAAATAGTCAATCAACTTATAACTTCTTGGAGTGTTAAGCATTTTCCAGTAATAATGTTTCAACAATTTTTGAGACTTGTATAAATTCTAGGCAGTTCTTTGTGTTTGATTTTTATTCTAATTTCTCTCATTTCATTTTCAATTTTGTTGTATTTTTTTGTTTGTTAGTTGTTTTCTTTTAGTCGTATTTTGTACTTGATGCTCGGGGACGAGCATGTCTTTAGTTTGGGGGTATTTGATAATCCTAGGATTATACTGTTTTATCTAGGCTTTTTGGCCACATTTTGGATACTTCTTAGTTCGTTTGTGCCTGAATTCCAACTTAATTGCATATATTTTATGTTTCAGGCCAAAACGTGCAGTTAGAGCAAATACTAAGCGGAATTGAGTTTCTGGACCCAGAAGCAAGCGAATCTCAGGATTCGGGGGAATTCTGAATTGGATTTGAAGCACTATGAAGCTTGTTCCTATTGGAAAGCACCCAAGATTGAAGATTCAAGCAAGGAAGCAAGCGGAGGGCAATTCCATAATTAGAATTGTGCAGAAAAGTTTGCCGCGGTGATAAACTCTCAGGACAGATTAAGAATTCTAAACCAACTCGTTCTGCAAGTTCCAGTTTTTCAAAACTATGCTTTTTAAAACCGACTATATAAAGAAGACTTACTCATTTTAAAGAGGAGTTTGACTTTTTTGGGAGAAAGAAGAGAATATTGGAGATTGAACTCTTTTGATTCATCAAATGGGGAAGATTTTTTTATCTTTTCTTTATTCCAACATGTTGAATGCATTGTTTACTGTTTTTATTTCTATTTGTGTTAATTTTAGTATGAACTAACTCGTTTTGGGTTAGGGTTTTGATGTAATTAGGATTTTCATGTTTAATCAATAAATTAGTGTTGCTTTTACATTCTATTGCATAGATTGTGTGATTACTCTTGTTTTTATTGAAATTATTTGTTGAACATGATGAGACTGAGAAGTGAATCATGTATTAGCTTCTTAGAGTAATTGCCATTATTTTATTTAACGCTATAGATAGGTTTGAGAATCAATGAAATTAATTTAAGATTCCATTTAGCTTAACGAATTTGGAACTATTAATCTTCAAATTGTTGGGTGCGGAAGCTTGATAGGGAAAAGTAGGAAAACATAGCTTGAGAAGGTATGTTTTACACTTTAGGGAGCCTGATTTATAATCCGTGCATATGAGTGTAGAAGTAGCATAATTCGTAGATTAATTCATAAGATCCTAGTGAAGTCAAAACCCTAACCGTTTGTTTAATTGATATTTCTCTTGAATTAGTTTTGCTGTCTTTAGTTAGTTTTTTTTTAAAGTGCGCAGTAAATTTTTGTTTTCATTTTAGCTTAAATTTCTCCTGCAAATCCAATATCTTTCGGTTTCTCCAACTTGATAAAAAACTAGGAAAATCAATGCTTAACAAACAGTCCTCGTGGGAACTATACTCTACTTATCACTTTATTACTTTTTGCGACTAGTGCACTTGCTACACATATGAATGTTTATCAAAACATCGCATCAGTTACCATACAATCGAATCCTTTCATCATTCGTTATCTCAACGAGACCGAGGCATAGAAATAGTGTCAACCTCAGTTACTCTTGATATTATGTATTCAGTTACTAGACCAATGACTTGAATTATAAACTGGACCGAGCAATAACTAAATCCCACTGTGGCCATAGTTTTAGTGTCATTGCCATTTACTAAATTGCGCCGTGAGATAACTTCTCCTATACCTGAGAGTGATGAATCCTCTGTCTGTAACGCCCCACTTGAGGTACGTAGTTATTGTTTCTTCTTTTGGCTCTTTTTTTGAGTTGGTTTCTTGGTAGTATTGTTTGTTTGAGTGTTATGTTGAATACTTGCCCTGTAATTGGTTGAAAATAGAAGAAGTTCAGTGTTCCAAGCTTCGCCGGGGCGAAGAAGAATCTTCGCAGCGGCGAAGAGGTGTTGAAGCCACAGGAAGCTACTGGACAGTTTCGCCGCGGCAACGGGCCGACCAAAATATTTGTTAAGTTTTAGATATTTTCTTCCCTAAGGGCAATTTGACCATTTTACCCCTAATTAGCAGGAAAAGTGGGGAGTAAAATGTAAGGAATTTTCATGGAGAATATGTTGCTATGGGGGTGTGTTTGTAATGAATCAAAGGATATAGATAGAATTCCCAAAGAAGAGCAAGGGCAAAATGGGAATGCTTGTGTATAAATTTCATTAAAAGGAAGTAAGTCATTGCAAACCCTTCATTCTTCTTCTCCATCGCCACTCTCCTCTCTTGCTTCCTCTCAAATTCTCTTTCTTTTGATCAAGGAGTTTTAAAGGGCTTTTGGAGTGATTTGGGGTAGAAAATCAACCTAAGGCATCCTAAGGTAAGGATTCTTGCTTTGGTTGTGAAGCTTTGTGAGTTTTAGTATATATTGAATATTGAGGGTTTTTGTTCTTTTGTTTAAGAGTAGAGAAAAAGTCAAGCAAACCAAGTGAAAGGAAGAGTTAGTGAAATCTCTCCATAACAAGGTAAGTAAACCCCAACCCAAGTTGAGATTTGGGAATTTTCTTGATTAGGGTTTTGATAGCACTTATGTATGTGTGTTATATATATGTTATATGCCATGTTATTGAGGCTTAAATAGAGATTTCTAGTGCTTTGTGATTGTTTATACATTGCAAATATAAGAAGTGAGATGTGGGTTGGAAAGGTAGTTTGAGATGGAATTGAAGGGTATTGAGGAATCCTTTTGGAAGTGTCTTTCTTTGGCAGGATATGTGGCTATGTGAGGGGGTTTCTCCCCATTTTGGATGGTTAGAGAAAGACTTAGAATTATTGTTATAGTAGAGTTTTATTATGCACTTGAGTTGTTTGATGAAATGCCTAATAGAGGTTTGAGTATGAGTAGTGAACCTTAATTCTTGCAACATTACATGTTGGCATTTCATAAGTGCATTAGTGGAGATGAACCATCCATAGGCATTAATTGTGCATTGAGAAGTGACCTAAGAAAGAGTAGAGAACTTTGTGGATGCAACTACTCTAAGGGTAGAGAGAATGAGAAGTGCTAGAGCAGAGTGAATGAGAAGAGTAGTAGAAATGGGTTGATGCTTTGTGATCATTACCCGACAGTTATGAGAATTGGGTCGATGCTTTGTGATCATCACCCGACTAGCCATTAGAAATGGGTTGATGCTTTGTGATCATCACCCGATAGGTAGTAGAAATGGGTGGATGCTTTGTGATCATCACCCGGTTAGTTATTAGAAAGGGGTTGATGCTTTGTGATCATCACCCGACATTTATTAGAAGTGGGTTGATGCTTTGTGATCATCACCCGAAAGTCATGAGGAGCGGGTAGGTGCTTTGTGGTCTCCACCCGATAGTTACGAAAACTGGGTAAGTGCTTCGTGATCCCCACTCGGTAGTCACTAAGAACGGGTTGGTGCTGTGTGAACTCCACCCGACAGTCATGAAGAGTGAGATGGTGATGTGTGAACGCCATCCGGCCGTACCTCCGGTAAGATGAGGCCATGACGTTTAGTAGGAAACAACAGAAAGTGTGAGGAAAGAATTAAGAGAAATACATACGGGGATAAACAGATAGAGGGTTTTATTTACTGAGCATTATTTTGTGCTCACCCCGTTATTTTCCTTTGTGGATGCAGGATCGAGGTGATGATGCAGTCGGAGGGGCGTCGGCAAGCGAGGAGCAATAGCTACACTGTTTCCCCTGTTTTTGTCTTTTAAAATGGCTTTTTGTAAATGATGCTCTTTGTGTATAAAAGACGTATGACTTATAATAAAAATAAAGTTTTGGGCCCATTTTCTATTGTTATTATGCATGCATTGTACTAGTTTACCGTAGTTGTTACACTGTCAGTCCACCATAGCCTAATGCAGCTCTGAATAGAACTGCATTAGGCTAGTGTCAAACTACACCAATTGGTACACAGGGTGCTCTGGTGATCTCAAGTTTAAGGATCACATGCACCACCATTCGTTAGAGGATTTTTTCCATAGACACTGGAGTTACCATCCATATGGAATCCTTTTGTGGGTCAGTCCAGTGAACTTGCCTACAACAAGCACCTATGCGTTGCACCAGGTTGTCACCAAACAACCTTGATAAGTGAGATCAGTCACTGCCTTTCGATAGGGTCTTTCGACACTATGATAACCTTACCGTATTATATGTGCCCTTACTTCAGAATAATACTAGGGCTACGGACGCTTCAAGAATGGCCACCATATGTGCGCATAGGGTTCTCACTATCACTATCAACACTTGATACCCTCGTCACGGTTCTACCATTCTAAGGACATATATCAATGCATACAATGATGATTTACGCGATATAGAATAAAATGCCTTTTATTGATCAATGAACATTATTACAAAGAGTCAATTCTACAATAATTGATTGGCTCTAGGGCATTTACTCTGACAATCTCCCATCGAGTTGTGTCATATACACATCCTCTTTAAGGTTTTTGTTCAAGAAAGCTGTTTTAACATCCATTTTCCAAATCTCACGGTCATGATATGCAGCAATTGCAAGCATAATCCGGATGGATTTAATCATGGCAACCGGCGAAAATGTTTCTTCATAGTCAATACCATGAATTTGTTTGAAACCTTTGGCAACCAGTCATGCCTTATAAGTATGCACCTTGCCACCCATGTCAGTCTTCTTCTTGAAGACCTATTTACACCCTATGTGTTTTACCCCTTTGGGTGGTTCCACTAGAGACCATACTTGGTTTTGGTACATGGAGTTTATCTTAGATTTCTTGGCTTCAAGCCATTTGACGGAATCTGGATCCGATATAGCGTCTTCATAGGTTCTAGGCTCATCATCTTGGTAGACTAGTATGACAGCATGTTGAGTCACGAGATAACCGTATCTTTCGGGCTCATGGTGTACTCTTCCAGATCTACGTAACTCCTATGCTACCTGAGGTGGTTCATTTTGATACACAGTTTGTGGAGTAACCTCCTTATGATGTTCAACCACTTCTTGTGGCACATCATCCCGTCTTTCATCTAGTATAATTTGTAGTTCTAGAACTTCATCGAGTTCTGCTTTTCTCCTACTAGTACTTCTTAGAAAAAAAAAAAAATTCCTTTTTTAAGAAGACACCAGAATGAGCATAAAAAATTTTGCGCTCTTAACATAAGGTTCGTAACCCCAACTTCTTAGATAAGACAAGTTGGGCTTTTGCCCACTCCATAGTTCATATGGAGTCTTATCTACATACTTTGACGGCACACGATTCAAAGTGTGAGTCGCAGTCTCTATGGCATAACCCCAGAATGATGCAGGTAGATCACTAAAACTCATCATGGACCTAACCATGTCAAGAAGGGTCCTATTTCTCCTTTTAGATACTCCATTGTGTTGAGGTGTATATGAAGGGGTGAGTTGTGATACTATCCCACATTCCCTCAGGTATTCAGAAAACCCTGAGCTTAAGTATTCACCTCTTCGATCCGACTGAAGAGCTTTAATACTTTTGCCCAACATATTTTGTACTTCATTCCTGAATTCTTTGAATTTATCAAAGGCTTCAGATTTATGTCTCATAAGGTTGAGATAATTGTATCTACTGAAATCATCAGTAAATGTGATGAACTATGAATATCCACCTCTGGTTTCAATTGTTAGTGGACCACATACATCACTATGGATGATGCCTAACGGTTTAATAGCCCTTTCACCTTGTCCTGTGAAAGGAGACTTGGTCATCTTGCCTAACAAGCATGACTCGCATACCTCAAATGACGGAAAGTCAAAAGGGTCCAAAACTCCATCCCCTTGAAGTTTTGCAATATGAGTCTTATTAACATGACACAATCTACAGTACCAGAGATATGTCTAGTTTTGATCGCTATGTTTAGGTTTCTTGGTTTCAATATTGAGAATATCCTTATTGTTTAAATCAAGAACACATAATCCATTATATAACCTTGGAATTCCAAATAGAATACCATTCAAACTAAAGGATAACAATCCATTAGATATCTCAAATGATACATTATATTATCCAAAGCAGATACTGAAATAATATTTCTAGAAATAGAAGGAACGTGATAACAGTTATGTAGCTCCAACAAAAACCCGTAGGCAAAGATAAACAGTAAGTCCCTACAACCAATGCAGCCACCTGTGCTCCATTTCCAACTCGTAGGTCCACCTCTCCCTTGGCGAGCACTCTACTCTGCCTAAGTCCCTATACATTAGTACAAATGTGAGTACCACATCCTGTGTCAATGACCCAAGATGTTGAGGGGGAAAAGTTAATCTCAATCATAAACATACCTAAAGTCATAGCGTCTGACTTCTTCTTGCTTGCGAGGAAAGCCTTGCAGTGTTTCATCCAGTGGTCAAGCTTGCCACAAAAGAAGCAGACTACCTTGCCCTTTGCTATGCCACTTTCAGGCCCAAGAGCACCCTGTCCTTTGGGATTGGGCTTAGGCTTAGGCTTAGGTTTAGCCTTGGCCTTACCTTTGCCGTTACCCTTAACTTTACTGACATCAACTAGTAAAACAGGCTTGGACTTCTTCAAGTCCTGCTCTGCAGTCCTTAGCATGTTCAAAAGCTCTGGCAGGGTTTTCACCATTGTGTTCATATTGAAATTCATTATGAACGGTGCATAAGAGTCAGGAAGGATTGCAGAATTAAATCCATTTGTAATCCTACATCCAACTCAAATCCCAAAGTCTCAAGCCTCTCTATGTGCTCGATCATTTTGAGCATATGAGGACCAACTTGGGCTCCCTCAATTAGACGACTTCCAAACAGTGCTTTTGACACCTTGTACTTCTCATGTCAGGCATTCCCTTCGAAAAGCTCTTTGAGGTGTAGAATAATGGCAGCAGCATCCATATTCTCATGCTGCTTTTTCAGCACTAGTGTCATCGATGCTAACATCAAGCATTGAATGCCATCAGCATCATCAAGGAACTTTTGATAAGTATCCTTTACTTCCTGAGTGGCATCAGGATCAGGCTTAGCCATGTATGGCTTTTCAAGGATATACAATTTATTTTCCGACTTGAATATAATCCCAAAGATTACGATACTAGTCTGAGAAATTGGATCCATCCAACCTATTTTCTTTCTCGATTATCGGTCGTAGGTTCATAATGCTCATTTTGGTGAATCTACAATTGCAGAAAAGATAAAGTCATTATAAAGTTCATTATTATTTAATATGGTCTTTTATTAAATGACGCTCCCACTATTTTCCTCAAGTCAATAGCCCTCACTATTAAGTCGGGAAAGCCTGTTGGCTTTCCTAGTGAACTGAGTCCCATCTTGCCCATTTCAAACCTTCGCTTTGGCGAACAAGCTAAAATGAGTTGATTAGGTACGCCAACAAACTTAATCCACACTAGTTGATAGCTCCTACTATCAACCTCAAATGTAGAAAAAACCAACAAGCTAATCACACAATCCAATGGCCCCAACCATCGTCCTCAAGTGTGATTCTCAGTATCAGTAGAGTGGACACTACATGCCACCACGTACACACAATATGTGTACTTCTCTACTATGCCTATGACGTGTTTATCAACCTTCACTTTGGCGAACAAGCAAAACCATCATTTTAAGTCGACCCATCATCATTATGGAAAACTCCAATGAATCTTAACCTCCCACTGGTAGAAGTGTACCCTTTGCTTTGGCGAACAAGGTTCTGACGAACAGTGGTTTGATTAAAACATGGTGATGGAAGGCATACGTGACTTAATATACTATAATTGAGGGTTTATTATTTAATGTCTCATCAGATTATTATCTTTGTTAGAATGACATTGTTTGGCATGTTGTTGAACATTCAACCTTAGCATGCATTCTAAACAAAATACTAAAACGTGCTGATACATGGCCCAACTAAAACCGATTTCCTCGAGCCTAGAGGAATCAATAATAAAATCTTGAGTCTTCAAGTATGATCGTCTCTTTCTTGATTCGTCTTCAAGTACATTACAAAATTCTAAATTTACAGTGAGAATAATTATACAAAATTTTTTACATCAATAAATTTTGAAACCTTGATTTACATTCGAGAGGATTGAGATGAGAGAAGAATGTACATCGAGAAGGGGTGAAAGGCAGGACACGCAGACCCTATTTTAAAACTTACAACCATACATACCCAAAAACAATTTAGAACACTCACCATAGGTCATAAGGCTCATGTACCGAGCACCATGCAATATACAGACAAGTACATGGCATACATTTCAAAAACAATCAATTTTTAAATTGGGTGGTTTAATTATTAATTACCCTCTTATATGTACAGAATGATTATTGGCTTTATAGGTTATTAAAAACTGCAGTTTGGTCTCTTTACAAAAAACATAGAATTGGCATAGCAACTTCGTCACCATGGCAAAGCAGACTTCGCTAAAAATTCTAGCAAGAACGTCGCTGCAGCGAAGTTTAAAAATCCCAAAAATACAGTTTGCGTTTTTGCAGTTTTTCATGTAATAACATGTATCCAAGTCAAATCGAATGCACAAGCATTCGACCAGGATACCAACCAACCAATATAACATCCATCAACACATTATTAAACCAATTGATCAATTGAATCACTCATTCAAAAGCAAATTTTGCAGATTTTACAAAATAACATGTTATCAATCAAATACATGTTATAAATCAGCAATAAACTGTAAAATTTGGTACCCATGGCTTTGATACCACTGTTAGGAAATGATCAAGTTATGGCAGCGAAAACAAAAAAACATAAACAACATGGATCATTCCATAGAACCAAGATCAGGGCACAAATTTACAGTTTATACAACATATATTAGAATAAGTAGAAAAATCAGTTTAAAGTTAAGAAACCATACCCATGTTTAGAGGCTCCTCCAACTTTATCATTGAATGGGTTTCGCTACCGATCCAAGGGTAGGATCGAACCAGTGGTAGTCCACATGAAGATAATCCTAACGAACTAAAGAGGGATTTGCTAGATCCTCTTTAGCCTTAAGAACCAAGAACAAAATCAAGATGAAACTTTGATTCAAACAAATGTGAAGTGGCATGGAAGAGAGGAAAAAGGGCTAGGGTTTCTCTCAAAATGATTGAAATGAAAATTATTATTTAATTTCACAAAGTGTTGCGCTTATATAGTGCACACTTTGCCCTATTCCATCATGAAATAGGCTTGGGCACTAACCCAAACAACCCCTATGTCCAGACAGCCCCATTTAGATATTTTTTTTATTATTATTTCAATTAAATTCAATTAATATATATTTCATATACTAACATTTAACAATAACAATAACTTATTTAAATATATGCGAACACATATTTAAATGTAATTTCACTTATTTAATTTTATTAACAAATTAAATACAGGCTATGACCTCAGCAAATTTAATTGCACTATGAGATTACCAAAATACCCTTTCGCCTAAAAAGACAAAACACCCTTCTTATAAATTAGTTCTTAAATTATCTTTTATGTGTGTGACCTGTAGGCTCCTTATCATACCGGTAGTGTGTAGTATCGTGATTAACACCAATTAATCGTCTCACTACACACAGACCAAGATTGGCCCCTAGCAAGGCATCATGGCCACCCGATAGATTCAGATTCAGTGAAGCAGCTACCTGTCAATGATATGGTTACCATAAAATCCAATACTTTCATCATTCCTTATCTCGATGAGACTGAGGGATAGAAATAGTGTCAACCTTAGTTACTCTCGATATTATGTATTCAATTATTGGACCAATGACCTGAATTATAAATTGGATAGAGCAACAACTCAATCCCACTGTGGCTACAGTTTTAGTGTCATTGCCATTTACTGAATTGTGTCGTGAGATAACTTCTCTCGTACCCGGGAGTGATGAATCCTCTGTCAATCCACCATAGTCTTCATACACTCCTTAATGTAGCCAATCACTACCGTATTGACAGCTCTGAATAGAACTGCATTAGGCTACTATCAAACTACACCAATCGGTGCACAAGGCGCTCTGGTGATCTCAAGTTTAAGGATCACATGCACCACCATTCATCAGAGGATTTTTTCCATAGACACTAGGGTTACCATCCATATGGAATCCTCTGATGGGTCAGTTCCAGTGAACTTGCCTACAACAAGCACCCATATATTACACCAGGTTGTCACCAAACAACCTTGACAAGTAAGATCCGTCACTGCCTTTCGATAAGGTCGTTCAACACTATGATAGCCTTACCGTATTATCTATGCCCTTACTTCAGAATAATACTAGGGCTACGAATATTTCCAGAATGGCCACTATATGTGCTCATAGGGTTCTCACTATCAAGATTTGAAACACTTGATATCCTCGTCATGGTTCTACCATTCTAAGGCCATATATCAATACATAAAATGATGATTTATGCGATATAGAATAAAATGCCTTTTATTGATCGTTGAACATTATTACAAAGAGTCAATTCTACAATAATCGATTAGCTTTAGGGCACCTATTCTAACAGATACTTTAATATAACTTGTGTGGTTGGTGAAAGTTTTTATTCTGTATTTATTTTCATTGATTCCTATTCAACCCTCCCTAGGAATATTTGCCATAGTTGGGTTTTACAATTGGTATCAGAGCTTGGGCTCTTGTGTTAAAAATCTAATGATTTCAAGAATTAATTGATCTAGCTATGGCAAGCACGTCAACCTTTCTCTTTGGTGAGGGTTATTGCCCAACTAGACCCCTATTGTTTTGTGGTGTGAACTACACATAATGGAATATCAGGATGAGACTCCACATTAGGTCTATAGATTATAACTTGTGGAGAATAGTAGAAAAAGGAAACTTTGCTCCAAAGGATCTTGAAATGAATCTTCCTAAAGAGAAAGATGAATATACGAATGGCGATGAAAAGAAATTAAACTTAAATGATAGCAGCACTTAACATTTTCTTTTGTTTCTCTTGATTCTACAGAGTTTGGAAGAGCTTCGGCATGTGAAACTACTAAGAATGCTTTGGAAATTCTTCAAACAACTCATGAAGGAACAAGTCAAGTGAGAGAATCAAAGATAGAGATGCTATTATGAGATTATGAGCTATTTGAGATGAAAAAAAGAGAAAGCATCACCAACATGTACAAACGAGTCTCCAATCTGATAAATGGCCTCTAGGGTCTTGGAAAGTGTTTTGAAACTCTTGAACTTGTGAAGAAAATCCTTTATTCATTGCCTGAAAGTTGGACAACGAAGGTCATTGCCATTGAAGAATCAAAAGACCTCACTAAGATGAAAATGGATAAGCTTATTGCAAGTTTGCTAACTTTCGAAATGAAGAGAAACCCAAAATAAGAAGAGAGCAAACCAAAAAGGGAGATTGCCCTCAAGATGATAAATAAAGAAGAGGAAGATGATTCCTTCATGGAAGAAGATGAAACCAACTTCTTAGCAAAGAGGTTCACAAAATTTCTTGGTAGAAAAAACAAAGATTCAAAGGAAGGCACTTCCAATGATTTAAACCAATAAATGAAGATGAGAAGGGAAAATTGGATATCATTTGCCATGAATATAAGAAACCAGGCCATATTCAACAAGATTGTCCTTATCTCAAATGGAAAAAGAAGCACAAGATATTCAAGAAAAGTTTCTTGCAGCCACATGGAGTGGAGGTGATGACTCAAGAGACAAAGATGAGTCAAATGAAGAGCAATCCAACATTTGCTTCATGGCCAACGAATGTGATGTTAGAGTAGGTGCCCTAGAGCCAATCAATTATTGTAGAATTGACTTTTTGTAATAATGTTCATTGATCAATAAAAGACATTTTATTCTATATTACGTAAATCATATTGTATATATTGATATATGTCTTTAGAATGGTAGAACTGTGACGAAGGTATCAAGTGTTTCAAATCTTGATAGTGAGAACCCTATGAGCACATATGGTGGCCATTCTAGAAATGTCCGTAGCCCTAGTATTATTCTAAAGTAAGGGCATAGATAATACGGTAAGGCTATCATAGTGTTAAATGACCCTGTCGAAAGGCAGTGACTGATTTCACTTGTCAAAGTTCTTTGGTGACAATCTGGTGCAACACATGGGTGCTTGCTGTAGGCAAGTTCATTGGACTGACCCACTAGAGGATTCCATATGGATGGTAACCCTAGTGTCTATGGAACAAATCCTCTAACGAATGGTGGTGCATGTGATCCTTAGACTTGAGATCACCGGAGTGCCTTATGTTAGAGTAGATGCCCTAGAGCCAATCAATTATTGTAGAATTGACTTTTTGTAATGATATTCATTGATCAATAAATGGCATTTTATACTATATCGCATAAATCATCATTGTATGTATTGATATATGTCTTTAGAATGGTAGAACCATGACGAGGGTATCAAGTGTTTCAAATCTTGATAGTGAGAACCCTATGAGCACATATGGTGGCCATTCTAGAAACGTCCGTAGCCCCAGTATTATTCTGAAGTAAGGGCACAGATAATACGGTAAGGCTATCATAGTGTTGAACGACCCTGTCGAAAGGCAGTGACTGATCTCACTTGTCAAGGTTGTTTGGTGACAACCTGGTGCAACACATGGGTGTTTGTTGTAGGCGATTACACCACAGCAAGTTCACTGGACTGACCCACCAGAGGATTCCATATGGATGGTAACCCCAATGTCTATGGAACAAATCCTCTAACGAATGGTGGTGCATGTGATCCTTAGACTTGAGATCACCAGAGTGCCTTGTGTACCGATTGGTGTAGTCTGACACTAGCCTAACGTAGTTCTTTTCAGAGCTATCAATATGGTGGTGATTATCTGCATCAAGGATTGTATCAAGGCTACGGTGGATAGACAGAGGATTCATCACTCCCGGGTACTAGAGAAGTTATCTCATGGCGCAATTCAGTAAATGGCAATGACACTAAAACTATGGCCACAGTGGGATTGAGTTATTGCTATATCCAGTTTATAATACAGGTCATTAGTCTAGTAACTAAATACACAATATCGAGAGTAACCGAAGATTAACACTATTTTTATGCCTCGGTCTCGTCAAGATAACGGATGATGAAAGGATCGTATTGTACGGTAACCATATCATTAAAAGGTAGCTACTTTGCTAAATTCGAATTTATCGGGTGGCCATGATGCCTTGCTAAGGGCCAATCTTGGTTTGTGTTTAGTGAGACGATTAATTGGTGTTAATCGTGATACTATACACTACCGGTATGATAAGGAGCCTATGGGTCGCACACATAGAAGATAATTTAAGAGCCAGGAAGTTAGAAGGGTGTTTTTGTCTTTTTAGACGAAAGGTTATTTTGGTAATTTCACAGTGCAATTAAATTTTCTGAGGTCGTAGCCTTTTTATTTAATTTGTTAGAAAAATTAAATAAGCGAGATTACGTTTAAATATGTGCTCGCACATATTTAAATAAGTTATCATTATTGTTAAATGTTAATATATATTAATTGATTTTAATTGAGATAATGATGAACTAAAATAAATATCTAAATGGGAGTGTTTGGGTACAATGGGTGTTTGGGTTGGAGCCCAAGCCCATTCCATATGGGAATAGGGCAATTAAACTTGACTATATAAACTTAAGTTTAATTGAGAGATATGAGATTTTTCAATATATCATTTTTCAATTGAAAAGAAAAACCCACAGCCCTAAAACACTCTCTCCCACGCCCGTTTTTGTTTTGATTGAAAATCAAATACTCTTCATTTCCTTCTTTGTTCTTAAGGCTAAAGAGGATCTAGCAAATCTCTCTTTAGTTCCTTGCGATTATCTTTGTGTGAACTACGTCAGTTCGATCCTACAGTTGGGTCGGTAGCAAAATATGTTCAGAGACAAAGTTGGAAGAGCCTAAATGTGGATATGATTTCTTAAACTCTAAACTAATTTTCTATAAACTGTAAATTTGTGCCCTAATCTTGGTTGTATGGAACGATCTATTTTGTTATTATTTTTTGTTTTCCACTGCCTTAATGATCGTTTCCTAACAGTGGTATCAGAGCCAGGTTACCAGATTTTACAATTTTATGTGGATGATTGATTACATGTATTTGATTGATAATATGTTGCCTTAAAGAATCTGCGTAAAATATGCCTTAAAAGCATGTTTTAAGAAATCGATTAATCGATTAATTTTAAATTGTTGATGATCTACAAGTTTGGTATATTGGGTTTTGGATTTTTGATGAAATTAGTGCTTATGATTGATTGCAAAATCCGTTTGGTGTGTTTTTGGTGACTGGATGAACTGGTCCGGAGCTACAGATCAGTGTACGCTCGCCGCGACAATATAACCCGTTGTCCCTGCGTGCATGTTTGGCTTTCACTCTGATTACAAAATCAGCGCTCACCGCGGCAATATAAACCATCGCCGCTGCGATCGTCCTTAGGACGACGCTGTACGAAATCAGTGCTCGCAGCGACAATGTAACCTATCATCGCGACGATCGTACATTGAGTGTGAACATCAAGTTAGTCACCGCATGCTATATAGATGTAACTCATCACCACAGCGAGCACACTTTCGAGTGTATAGGGGCCAGATTGTAAAGTTTTCAAAACTTTTGGACCAAATTACAAGTCTACAAATTGTCAGGGGGTAATAAATTAACCCAGCAATTTCAAAAATTGATTGTTTTTGAAATGTATGCTATATACTTGTTTGTATATTGCATGGTGCCTGGTACATGAGCCTTAGACCTATGGTGAATGTTTTAAAAAATTTTTTTGGGTATGTATGGTTGTAAATTTATTAAATAGCGCATGTGTGTCCTGCCTGTCTCCTCTTCTCAATGTACGTTCTCTTCTCATCTCATTCCCCTCGAATGTAAATCAAGGTTTCTAAATTTATTGATGTAAAGAATTTTGTATAATTATTCTTATTGTAAATTTAGAATGATGTTTTTGTAATGTACTTAAAGACGGAGCAAAGGACGAGGCAACCATACTTGAAGACTCGATATTTATTACAAGACCCCTAGCTGACCCACTGATTCCTCTAGGATCAAGGAAATCGCTTTTAGTTGGGCCATGTACCGAGATGTTTTAATATTTTGTTTCGAATGCATGATAAGGTTGAATGTTCAATAACATGCCAAACAATGTCATTCTAACAAAGATAATAATCTGGTGAGACATTAAATAACAAACCCTCAATTAAAGGATATTAAGTCACGTAAGCCTTCCATCACCATGGTTTTAATCAAACCACTATTCGTCGAAACCTTGTTCGCCAAAGCAAAGGGTACACTTCTACCAGTGGGAGGTTAAGATTCATTGGAGTTTTCCATAATGGTTATGGGTCGACTTAAAATGATGGTTTTGCTTGTTCGCCAAAGCAAAGGTTGATAAACGCATCATAGGCATAGTAGAGAAGTACACATATTATGTGTACATGGTGGCATGTAGTGTCCACTCTACTGATACTGAGAATCACACTTGAGGACAATAGTTGGAGCCATTGGATTGTATTGTTAGTGAACGACCCACTTACGCAGTGGAAAACAAAAATATAAATGACATGGATTGTTCCTTAGAACCAAGATCCGGGTATAATATCACTGTTTATACAATATATAAATTAAATCTGTAGAAAATCAAATTCAAGGTTCAATAATCTTACGCACGTTTGGAGGCTCCACCAACTTTGTCCTTGAACGTTTTTGCTACCGACCCAAGTGTAGGATCGAACCGACATAGTCCACACGAAGACAATCGCAAGGAACTAAGGAAGGATTTCCTAGATCCTCCTTAGCCTTAAGAAACAAGAAGAAAAATCAAAGAAGAACTTAGATTCTTTGCAAAACAAAAGTGGCGTGAGAGTGAGAGTGTTTTGGGGCTGTGTATTTTCCTTTTCAATGAAAGAATGAATGAATAAAAATTCTCTCATTTTTCAATTAACACTTTTCTTTTATAGTGTTATTTTACTTGCCCTATTCCCATATGGAATGGGCTTGGGCTCCAACCCAAACACCCCATGTTTCCAAACACCCCCTAATTAGATATTTATTTTAATTCATCATTATCTTCAATTAAAATCAATTAATATATATTTAATATATATATATTAACATTTAACAATAATGATAATTTATTTAAATATATACGAACACATATTTAAACGTAATTTCACTTATTTAATTTTTCTAATAAATTAAATAAAGGCTACGACCTCAGCAAATTTAATTGCACTATAAATTACCAAAATACCCTTTCGCCTAAAAAGATGAAAACGCCCTTCTTTCTTCTTAGCTCTTAACTTATCTTCTGTGTGTGTGATCCATAGGCTCCTCATCATACCGGCAGTGTATAGTATCGCGATTAACACCAATTAATCGTCTTACTAAACACAGACCAAGATTGGCTCCTAGCAAGGCATCATGGCCACTCGATAGATTCGAATTTAGCAAAGTAGCTACCTGTCAACGATATGGTTACCGTACAATTCGATCCTTTCATCATATTGTATCTTGACGAGACGAAGGCATATAAATAGTGTCAACCTTTGGTTACTCTCGATATTATGTATTCAGTTTCTAGACCAATGACCTGTATTATAATTCGGATAGAGCAACAACTCAATCCCATTGTGACCACAGTTTTAGTGTCATTGCCATATACTGAATCGCGCCGTGAGATAACTTCTCCCGTACTCGGGAGTGATGAATCCTCTGTCTATCCACCATAGTCTTGATACACTCCTCGATGCAGACAATCACCACCATATTGACAGCTCTGAAAAGAACTGCGTTAGGCTAGTGTCAAACTGCACCAATCGGTGCACAAGGCGCTCTGGTGATCTCAAGTCTAAGGATCACATGCAACACCATTCGTTAGAGGATTTATTCCATAGACACTGGGGTTACCATCCATATGGAATCCTCTGGTGGGTCAGTCTAGTGAACTTGCTGCGGTGTATTTGCTTATAGCAAGCACCCATGTGTTGCACCAGGTTGTCACCAAACAACCTTGACAAGTGGGATTAGTCACTGCCTTTCGACAGGGTTGTTCAATACTATGATAGCCTTACCGTATTATCTGTGCCGTTACTTTAGAATAATATTGGGGCTACAGATGTTTCTAGAATGGCCACCATACGTGCTCATAGGGTTCTCACTATCAAGATTTGAAACACTTGATACCCTTGTCACGGTTCAACCATTCTAAGGACATATATCAATACATATTGCAATAATAATGATTTACACGATATAGAATAAAATGCCTTTTATTATTGATTAATGAACATTATTACAAAGAGTCAATTCTATAATAATTGATTGGCTCTAGGGCATCTACTCTAACAATCTCCCCCTTGCAGGATAGCCAATCATTCATGTATTTAATACCAAATGATCTTAAGTACCTGTCACGCTTCTGCTGTGACAAAGCCTTTGTTAGTGGATTTGCAAGATTGTCGTCATTATACACTTTACTAATCTGCATGTGTTTCCTGTCAACTATCTCTCTGATGAGATGCAATCATCTAAGTATGTGTCTGGATTTCTAATGAGATCGTGGTTCCCTGGCTTGAGCTATGGCTCCATTGTTGTCACAATAGATGTCTATAGGATCAACAATCGTGGGAACCACACCAAGTTCAGTAATGAACTTCTTAATCTAGACTGCCTCTTTGGCCGCATCTGACAATGCAATATACTCAGCCTCCATTGTAGAATCTGCTATAGTGCTTTGCTTGGAGCTCTTCCAGCTCACTGCACCGCCATTTAGACAAAATACAAACCCTGATTGCGATCGATAATCATCTTTGTCCGTCTGGAAACTAGTATCACTGTATCCTCTTAAGTGCTCATCTTCCTCTCCATAAACCAAGAACATATCCTTAGTCCTCTTCAGGTACTTAAGAATATTCTTGACAGCCATCTACTGACGCTCACCTGGATCCGATTGATATCTACTACAAGTGCTTAAAGCACATGAGACATCAATCCCAGTACATAACATGGCATGCATGATAGATCTTATTACTGGTGCATATGGGATCCTCTTCATCCTATCTCTCTCATCTTGTGTTTTAGGACACAATTCCTTAGAGAGATAAACACCATGTGACATCGGAAGAAATCCCTTCTTGGATTCTTCCATACTGAATCTTTTCAATACTTTGTCAATATATACACTCTGTCTTAGGACAAGTAGCCTACGCGATCTATCATGATATAGATCTTTGTTCCAAGGATGTAGGCTGCTTCCCCTAAGTCCCTCATGGAGAAGCACTTGGATAACCATGTCTTTACCGACTGCAAGTTTAGTATATCATTTCTGATCAGAAGTATGTCATCGACATACAACACTAGGAATGCTACTGCGCTCCCACTCACTTTCTTGTAAACACAAGGCTCATCTTCATTCTTGATAAAACCAAATTCTTTTACAGCTTCATCAAAACGAATGTTCCAGCTCCTTGAAGCTTGCTTGAGTCCATAAATGGATCTCTGCAACTTGCATACCTTATTAGCTTGACTATCAAGAACAAAACCATCAGGTTGTGTCATATACACATCCTCCTTAAGGTTTCCATTTAGGAAACTTGTTTTGACATCCATTTGCCAAATCTCATAGTCATGATATGTAGCAATTGCAAGCATAATCTGGATGGATTTAATCATGGCAACCGGCGAAAAGGTTTCTTCATAGTCAATGCCATGAATTTTTTTGAAACCTTTGGCAACCAGCCGTGCTTTATAATTATGCATGTTGCCATCCATGTCAGTCTTCTTCTTGAAGACCTATTTACACCCTATAGGTTTTACCCCTTCAGGTGGTTCCACCAGAGACCACACTTGGTTCTAGTACATGGAGTCCATCTCAGATTTCATGGCTTCAAGCCATTTAATAGAATCTGGATCCGATATAGCGTCTTCGCAAGTTCTGGGCTCATCGTCTTGGTAGACTAGTATGTCACCATGTTGAGTCATGAGATAATCGTATCTCTCGGGCTCATGGTGTACTCTCCCAGATCTATGTAGCTCCTATGCTACCTAAGGTGGTTCACTTTGTTCCACAAGTTGTGGAGTAACTTCCTCATGATGGTCAACCACTTCCTGTGGCACATCATCCCGTCCTTCGTCTAGTATATCTTGTGGTTCTAGAACTTCATCGAGTTCTACTTTTCTCCCGCTAGTACTTCTTAGAAAATATTCCTTTTCTAGGAAGACACCAGATCGAGCAACAAAAATTTTGTGCTCTTCTGGGTGGTAGAAATAGTATCCTTTGGTCTCCTTTGGATACCCCACAAATGTACATTTACAGGATTTTGGGCTCAGCTTGTTCGAAGTTAATTTGTTAACATAAGCTTTAGAACCCCAAATCCTTAGATAAGACAGGTTGGGCTTTCGCCCACTCCATAGCTCATATGAAGTCTTATCTATAGACTTTGATGGCACGCAGTGCAAAACGTGAATCACAGTCTCTAGGGCATAACCCCAGAACGATGCAAGTAAATCACTAAAACTCATCATGGACCTAACCATGTCAAGTAAGGTCCTATTCCTCCTTTCTGACACTCTACTGTGTTGGGGTGTATAAGGAGGGGTGAGTTGTAAGATTATCCCACATTCCTTCAGGTACTCTGAAAACCCTGAGCTTAACTATTCTCCTCCTCGATCCAACCAAAGAACTTTAATACTTTTGCCCAACATATTCTGTACTTCATTCCTGAATTCCTTGAATTTATCAAAGGCTTCAGATTTATGTCTTATAAGGTAGACATAACCATATCAACCAAGTTCAATCGGCAAAGAAAGAATAGAAAAGAAAGAAAAGAATAGAAAAGAAAAGAAAGAAAAGAATAGAAACAGCAAGAAAGAATAGAAAAGCAAGAAAAAGGAAGAATTGAAACAAAAAAAGAAAGAAAAATAGAAAAAGAAAATGCATTGCATAGAAAAGTTTATGCATCATGCTATTTTTACTTTCCCGAGTTACTTTCCCTATTTGTGCTTACATAACGGTAAGTGAGAAACTAGAATCGTAGAAAACGGAGAAGAATAGAGAAGCTTGGTGTAAGGAAAGAAAATTCATAATTTGAGTAGCGGAGAAAGGATAGAAGTGTTGTGGGTTTACTTACTGAGGAATTAGTGCTCAACCCATTGATTTCACTGTTTTTGCATGTAGTAGATGAGATGCGGTCGGATGGGACGTCAAGTAGCGGAGGAGAAAAGCAACACCATTGGACTGTATTTTTGATGAAAATGCAAAATGTCTAGTCTTTTATATTTATTTTCTGCCTAAATATACTCATTATTATTCTATTTTGATTTAGGATGCAAATGGAGTCATTAATTGCAAAACTGAACTAATTAAGTGAATTCGGACAGTTTTGACATTGTTTTGTAATCTGGGTATAACTCTCTCATCCAAGCTCAGATTGAGATGATTCAAAATGCTGTGGAACTCTAAGAAAGATATCTATAACTTTCATGTTTTGAGTTTGGAGAGATACTTGCTTCATCAAGGTTGTAATCGAACTTGAATTTAATGCTGCACTGTTGACGTTCTAGAACATTCCGCCTTGTCATGCAATTCAAATAGGCAGATTATTACAAGAAGTTTTGAAGACCTATTGCATGCAAATTACAGCTGGAAACACCACTTTCCTATTTTGTATTAAGAATTTATTTTATTTTCAATTACTCAGATTAGGATAAAGGTTATTTTGGGATTTTAGAATGTTTTTAGGAGACTTAGATTGAGTAGAATTAGAATTCGAATTAGATATTTTTAAAAGGGAGATCAGATTAGGGATTACAGAGAACACATATCACACACGCCTCTCTCTTCTCTCCTTGGGGGAATTCGTTTTGCTGGAATTTTTCTTTTCCTTTGAGTTTTGATTATGGCCATGAGCGGCTAAACTTTTATAACTTGGTCGAAGGAAACAAGACCTCGGAATCAATAAACTGTGAGATCAATCTGGTTTTTTTCTTTAAGTGTTCAATTTATGTTTGAGTATTGGATGTTCTTCTATGCATATTTTAATGATTGTTGCATTTAATTACTAGGAGGCCTACTAGTTTATTATTTGTTGCAATCTACTGCTAAGTTAGATATCAAATCCTTAATTGTTTGATCCCTTTAACTTGTGAAGCAATTAGGGTTTAAGAATTTCCTGCATCAGGAATTATTAAGTCTTAAGAAGAACATTCAACTAAATTAAATGCAACTGCTTGAGTTTGCGTTGTTTAGCTTCATCGATCTCTCTAGGTCTTAAGGCTGCCACTAGATTAAATCTTTAGCACTTGTCTAGGGTTGTTTAGTAGTAAGGTTAATTAGATCGCTTGTTTCTTAATTAATTACAACTAAGGAGAGACAGGAAAATAGTCCCAACGGTGAATATTCAGGGTATGAATTGATTTATTTTTGTATCAATGATCAGTTGTAAGATTCCGATGGTGGATGTTGACTTAGACTAAGGTTTGTTATTTTGATTGATTGATTAATTTGAATTGTTGTTTTCCTAAAATTGTTTCTATTTTTACTTAAACCCCCCAACCTTGTTCACATAACATTAAATTCGGCTAGACACTCTCCGTGGGAATGATCCTGACTCACACTACTACATGTGTTTTTAGGTTTTAATTCTAGGTGCCTTGAGTTTACTTTTGTGACTATGGTACTTGACGTAGAGATTTGTATATAAAAGTAATGTTATTTTTGGGCCCACTACCTTATACATTAATCCATATATGTTTTTCTATGATATATTTAGTGAGTTTTCATTTTATACCTCCCAGGTATACTAGCTAGAAAGAATATTACATTTTTGGTATCAAAGCATGGTTTTGGAATGTGACAGTGTGCCTCTCCCGCCGCATTAACGTATCGTAGCTGACCGTTGTAAGTTATTTCTTTCCTTACTTATAGTAGATGAGTTAACTTCGTTGACTAATAGTGTTAGTGCTTTGTGTTTTAGATGAGACGTATGGCCCGATCAGGTAAAAAAATGCAGTGAGTATGGGTGAACCGTCCAATCCATCAGGACCTACTCCCCTTATCCTCGATGAAGCGAAGATTCGTAGTATTGTACAGCAGGTTATGATAGAGAGTCAGGGGAAACCGATATCAGAGAGAGTTGAAACACTAGTTATTGTATCGACCACCAGAGAGGAGAGAGAGAAGCCGATACCCCCTATAAGACAAGGCCGTCTTGAGCCTATATATAGGTTACCCAGTCAACATCAGCCATCAAAATTCAGCGGTATGACAGACCCAATAGTAGCAGAAGAGTGGATTAGGTTCGTTGAGCGTACGATGGCACTATTTCCCATGACAGATCGGGAGAAGATCCGGTATGCTAGTTTTCTGTTTCGGGGTGATGCCCAGAGTTGGTGGGAGTTGATAGAGGATGTGCATGAGATAGCCAGTATGACCTCGAGAGATTTTAGACGACTGTTTGAGGCAGCAAATCAAACGGTTGATAGGGTTCATGAGAAGACCCAAGAATTTATTAGCTTGCAGTAGGGGTCCAGCTCGGTGAAGGAATATTTAGTGAGATTTAATTCCTTGGTGAGGTTTGCACCCGGTATAGTGAGCACACCAGAATTGAGGAGGGATAAGTTTGTACATGGGTTGAAACCAGAAATAGCTCGAGATGTGATGGTAGGTGCCCAGCCCTCTCAGGCCTATAGTGAAGCTTTGGAACGGGCCTTACGGGCTGAAATATTCGTGAATAAGTTAACTTCAACCACTCCATTAGTAACAACACCTAGTGTCCCACCTCTTGCTCCACAGAGAGATAGAATTGATGTCTCTAGAAATATGATAAGTGCTTGAAAATACACTTATACTTAGTGGTTTATAGGTATCATTTGTGGGAAATTAGGATTAATTTGCATGAATTAACTTAATTGTTTCATAAATGCACTTTTTAGGATCACGGGTATTTTTGTTGTGTTTTTAGGAAATAAGGCTCAAAATTAATATTCAGATGAGAGATGATGTTGACGAGAGAATTTGTGATGACTGGAAACAAACGGATCAAGAATCGGAGTTGAATTGAAGAAGTTATGGAAGTTGAAGTAAAGAGAAGATTCTAGATTACGTTCTAGCTTGAGCATGCCTAGGTATTTTAAGAATATCTTGAGCTGTAGAACTCAAATTAAGACGATTCTTGTACTGTTAGAAAGCGGATTCAAAGGGCTACATTTCATATGTTTACCACTTTTCCAAATTTCATCATTATCGAGTTCAAAAATCATCATCTCTGAAGAATAGTGGAATGATGCGGGAAGAAGACCAATAGCTATTGTGCTGTAGCACACTTTTTCCAGTAGGTACTGTGCCACAGCACAGTGTCGCGGCACATTCACAATAGCTGGGAACTTTTCTTCCATTTTTTACTAGGAAAATAGGGTTTTAAGAGTCCTAAACTAACTAGAATTAAGGAAAACAAAACCCTAACCCTTGTGGGATATAAATAGAAGTCTTTTAGCATTATTTAAGGGGAATTCTTTTAGAGATAAAAAAAAAAGAGAGAACAAAGATATTCAAGAACTGAAGAAAAAGGGAGATTAAAGAAGGCTTGGAGAAGAAGAATTGGAGGAGATCATCATCAACTTCAATAATCCAACCAAGTTTCACTAAGTTTTTCTTCTTCTTTGTTATTATTATTTGTTATGAATAATACAATGATGCTCTCATATTTATTCATGAAGAACTAATTCTTTTGTGATTGAGGGTGATTTCAAAACCCTAGACATGTCTTGTGTTTAATAAAATCTGCATCTTTTTATCTTTTGATCCCTCTTGGTTATGTGATTATTTCTCTGAAAATAGGGTCTAACTAGATTTTTCTAATTGTTTAAGTGGCCAATTAAATTGTTAAGATTAATCTATTAATTCCAATTTAGGTTGTTTAGTACGGAATCGCTTTATCAACCTAAATAACTAGTGGTAAAGTGTATGCCTGCATACATGGGGGGAATCACTTAAGATAACTAAATCGACCATATGAGTTTAGCCTTGATTCAGTAGGTCTCTCATAACTTAATGCTTTTATTACTTTGAATCTAGAGATTGTATCCTAGGTTACTAATAAATAAGGAATTGGGTTATGACTGTGTCTAATCCAACAACTCAGTAAGGAGAGATAGAACTTATCAACGTTTGATATTTTCTGAACTGATGTGATTAAGAGGGTAAAAAGTTAAAGAGTGCTTTTATTATCTATAATTCATGTCTAGTGGTGGCGAATAAACCTTCAATCCAGTTTCTCTTATTTATCTCTTTCGTGATTGTCTGCTTGTTTTATTTTATTTGATTTTAGTTTGATAGTTTTTGTTGAGTTTTTATAATTTGTGACAAACCCTGTTTGAAGTAGATAATTAATTCAGTTCACAAATCCTCTGTGGGAAAGACCTTTACTTGCTCTTTGCTACTACACGACATTGCATTAGAATTTAGTGAGGTAAAATTAGGTGTTGCATTTGCATGCATCAAAATAGAGAAGGGAGAAATAAGAAAAGATTTCAGCCCAAGCAGAATAGAAAGGATTGGTAGAATAAGTGACTGAGGACTACTAATTTTCCCCCATGTCAAAAGTGTGGGAGAAATCATTCGAGGGAGTGCCTAAGAGAGTTGGGCCGGAATGTATGATATAGGTGTGGATAGCCAGGACACATGATGAAAGACTGCAAAGCGCCTCTTACACCCGCATTACAGACATCCAAAGGTACTAATGCTCGGGTGTTTACAGTAGCACAGAGTGAAGTTGAGGCTAGTTCATCTGCAATTACTTCTTTATGCATTAATTGATTCTGGAGCCACACATTCATTTATCACACATGGGATCATAGAGAGATTAGGTTTGAAACCTATTATAGTGGGACAACCTATTAAGAAAGAATTGCCAGATGGTGTTAGTGTGGTAACCCAGGAGATGCTTCCAGGGGAGTCCGTAGTGATCCATGGAAGGGAGTTGCCGATAGATTTGATTGTGTTTGATATGCCTGATTTTCATGTTATTTTAGGCATGGATTTTCTGGGGAGATATGGAGTAGAGATTGATTGCCAAAAGAAGAAAGCAAGATTTAATCTTGATGATGGTGATAAGTTTATTTTTGGTGAGGGCCACTAGCTTAGTATGTTAATTAGCAGTGTAAAGGCCAGAAAGATGTTAAGGAAAGGGTGTTCTGGATACATTGCCCATGTAGTGCAAAGTAGTGATGTCCCACAACTAGAGACTCAGAATGTGCCAATAGTCTGAGAGTTTCTAGATGTATTTTCGAAAGATTTGTCGAGTTTACCTCCTAAAAGAGAAGTGGAATTTAGTATTGAGTTGGCACCAGGGATAACACCAATTTCTAAAGCCCCTTATCGAATGGCCCTAGCTGAACTTCAGGGATTGAAGAAGCAGCTTCAGGAAATTTTAGATAAGGGCTTTATTCGACCCAACCACTCTCTTTGGGGTGCTCCAATCCTATTTGTGAAGAAGAAAGATGGATCCCTACGGATGTGTATAGATTACAAAGAGTTGAATAAAGTGACAGTGAAGAACAAGTACCTGTTACCTCACATAGATGACTTGCTTGATCAACTGAAAGGAGTAGCAGTGTTTTCAAAGATTGATTTGAGGTTGGGTTATCATCAAGTAAGAGTGGCAGAGCAAGATATTGCCAAGACTGCATTTCGGACCAGATATGGGCATTATGAGTTTGTGGTGATGCCCTTTCGGTTAACCAATGCCCTAGCCGTCTTTATGGATTTAATGAACTGGGTGTTCCATGATTATCTTGATCGATTTATAGTGGTTTTTGTTGATGACATCCTGGTTTATTCTAAGACAAGAGTGGAGCATGAAGAACATTTGAGATTTGTGCTACAGCGATTAAAAGATAAGAAGTTGTTTTCCAAATTTTCTAAGTGTGAGTTTTGGCTGGATCAAGTTATTTTCTTGGGCCATACTGTCTTAGAGGAAGGTATATCAGTGGATCCTAGTAAGGTGAAAGCAATTCTCGAGTTCCAAAAGCCAAAGATAGTAAAGGAGGTTGGAAGTTTCTTAGCGCTAACAGGCTATTACAGGCGGTTCGTAGCAAGATTTGCCCAGTAAGCCAAGCCATTTATAGCTCTTACCAAATAGAGAACGCCTTTCATATGGTCTGATTCCTGTGAAGAAAGTTTTCAAGAGTTGAAAAGAAGATTAACTATAGCTCCTATCCTAGTGTTACCATAGGAGGGTGTAGACTATGATATTTATATAAATGCCTCACTTCAGGGACTTGGTGTAGTGCTAATGCAATTGGGTAGGGTAATAGCTTATGCTTCTCAATAATTGAAAGAGTATGAGACGAGATACCCTACGCATGATTTAGAGTTGGCCGCTGTAGTTTTTGAACTAAAAATTATGGAGGCAGTACTTGTATGGAGCAATGAGCAATATTTATACCGATAATAAGAGTTTGAAGTATTTCTTCACCTAAAGGGAGCTGAATATGAGACAAAGGAGATGGTTAGAGCTGGTAAAAGATTATGATTATGAGATTAAGTATCAGCCCGAAAAAGCTGATGTAGTAGCTGATGGCTTGAGTAGAAAAGCCTATTTGTCCTGACTCACAATGCAGAAAGAATTATTGAAAGAATTGTATAGGGAACAGATTGAGGTGATACCAGGAAGGATTGCCAGGTTAGAAATTTAGCCTACTTTACTGGAAGAGATTAAAGAAAAGCAAGTTGTCGACGAGTGGTGTGAGAAAATAAGTTGAAAAGTGTTGGAAGGCGAGATATCACAATTTCACCTTTTAGATGGTGTCCTCCACTTCTAGAATCGCTTATGCATTCCTCCAGATGTTGAGTTAAAGGAGAAGATTTTTTAGGAGGCTCATAACACACCATATACTACTCATCCTGGAGGAACCAAGATGTATCAAGATCTAAAGAAGAATTGTTGATGGTTAGGTATGAAGAAAGATATCAGAGATTATGTAGCTAAATGCCTGATTTGTCAACAGGTTAAGGCAGAGCACTAGAGGCTATCAGGATTGCTTCAGCCACTAAGCATTCCTGAATGGAAATGGGAAAATATATCAATGGATTTCATTATAGGCCTTCCAAGAGTTCAAAGAGAGTATAATGCAATCTGGGTAATAGTAGACAGATTAACCAAATCTGTGCATTTTCTTCCAGTAAAGGATAGTACAACAGCAGATCAGTTGGCCCAGATTTATATCAGAGAGATAGTTAGACTTGATGGGGTGCCAAGACCATAGTATTAGATAGAGATTCCAGATTTGTTTCAGTTTTTTGGACCAGTTTATAGAGAAACTCGGGTACCAGGTTAGCATTTAGTACATCATACCACTCTCAAACGGATGGCCAAACTGAGAGAACAAATCAGGTACTTAAGGACATATTGAGAGCATGTTGTACGTATTATAAAATTACTTGGCATGAGATGTTACCCTTGGTGGAATTTGCTTATAATAACAGTTACCAGTCTACAATTAAGATGGCTCCTTATGAAGCTTTGTATGGTAGAAGATATAGGTCTCAACTGTATTGAGATGAAGTAGGAGAGAAAGATCTCTGGAAACAGCTCTTGGGCCTAAGATCACTCAGAAAATGATAGAAGATATCAAGTTAATCAGAAATAGAATCAAACAAGCCCAAGACAGACAAAAGAGTTATGCGGATTTAAAGAGAAAAGATGTAGAATTTGAAGTGGGTGACAAGCTGTTTATTAAAATTTCCCCTGTTAGAGTAGATGCCCTAGAGCCAATAAATTATTGTAGAATTGACTCTTAGTAATAATGTTCATTAATCAATAAAAGACATTTTATTTATATCGCGTAAATCATTATTATTGCAATATGTATTGATATATGTCCTTAGAATGGTAGAACCGTGATGAGGGTATCAAGTGTTTCAAATCTTGATAGTGAGAACCCTATGAGCACATATGGTGGCCATTCTAGAAACGTCCGTAGCCCCAGTATTATTCTGAAGTAAGGGCACAGATAACATGGTAAGGCTATCATAGTGTTGAACGACCCTGTCGAAAGGCAGTGACTGATCTCACTTGTCAAGGTTGTTTGGTGACAACCTGGTGCAACACAGGGGGCTTGCTGCAGGTATTACACCGCAGCAATTCACGGACTGCCCACTAGAGGACCATATGGATGGTACCCCAGTGTTCTATGGAACAAATCCTCTAACGAATGTGGTGCATGTGATCCTTAGACTTGAGATCACCAGAGCACCTTGTGCACCGATTGGTGTAGTTTGACACTAGCCTAATGCTTTCTTTTCAGAGCTGTCAATACGGTGGTGATTGGCTGCATCAAGGAGTGTATCAGACTATGGTGGATTGACAAGGATTTTTCACTCCCGAGTACGGGAGAAAGTTATCTCATGTGCAATTCAGTATATGGCAATGACACTAAACGTGGCCATAGTGGGATTAACTTGTTGCTCTATCCAATTATAACACCGGTCTTGGTCTAGAAAATGAATACATAATACTGAGAGTAACCGAATGTGTTAGAGTAGATGCCCTAGAGCCAATCAATTATTATGAATTGACTCTTTGTAATAATGTTCATTAATCAATAAAGGCATTTTATTCTATATCGCGTAAATCATTATTATTGCAATATTATTTGATATATGTCCTTAGAATGGTAGAACCGTGATGAGGGTATCAAGTGTTTCAATCTTGATAGTGAGAACCCTATGAGCACATATGGTGGCCATTCTAGAAACATCTGTAGCCCCAGTATTATTCTGAAGTAAGGGCATAGATAATACGGTAAGGCTATCATAGTGTTGAACGACTCTGTCGAAAGGCAGTGACTGATCTCACTTGTCAAGGTTGTTTGGTGACAACCTGGTGCAACACATGGGTACTTGCTGTAGGTGATTACACCGCAGTAAGTTCACTGGACTGACCTACCGAGGATTCCATAGGGATGGTAACCCCATGGTATATGGACAAATCCTCTAACGAATGGTGGTGCATATGATCCTTAGACTTGAGATCACCAGAGCGCCTTGTGCACCGATTGGTTAGTTTGACACTAGCCTAACGTAGTTCTTTTCAGAGCTGTCAATATGGTGGTGATTGCCTGCATCAAGGAGTGTATCAAGACTATGGTGGATTGACAGAGGATTTTTCACTCCCGAGTACGGAGAAGTTATCTCATGGCGCAATTCAGTATATGGCAATGACACTAAAACTGGGCCATAGTGGGATTAGTTGTTGCTTATCCGAATTATAATATAGGTCTTGGTCTAGAAACTGAATACATAATACGAGAGTAACCGAATGTGTTAGAGTAGATGCCCTAGAGCCAATCAATTATTATAGAATTGACTCTTTGTAAAAATGTTCATTAATCAATAAAAGGCATTTTATTCTATATCGCGTAAATCATTATTATTGCAATATTATTGATATATGTCCTTAGAATGAAGAACCGTGACGAGGGTATCAGTGTTTCAAATCTTGATAATGGAACCCTATGAGCACATATGTGCCATTCTAGAAACGTTTGTAGCCCCATATATTCTAAGTAAGGGCACAGATAATACGGTGGGCTATATAGTGTTAACGACCCTTTCGAAAGGCAGTGACTAATCTCACTTGTCAAGGTTGTTTGGTGACAATCTGGTGCAACACATAGTGCTTGCTGTAGGCGATTACACCACGCAGCAAGTTCACTAGACTGGCCCACCAAGGATTCCATATGGATGGTATCCCCATGTCTATGGAAAAAATCCTCTAACAATGGGTGTGCATGTGATCCTTAGACTTGAGATCACCGGAGCGCCTTGTGCACCGATTGGTGTAGTTTTACACTAGCCTAGCGCAGTTCTTTTTAGAGCTGTCAATACGTGGTTATTGGCTGCATCAAGGAGTGTATCAAGACTATGGGGGATTGACATAGGATTCATCACTCCTGGGTATGGGAGAAATTTATCTCACAGCGCAATTCAATATATGGCAATGACACTAAAACTGTGGCCACAGTGGGATTGAGTTGTTGCTCTATCCAGTTTATATACGGTCATTGTCCAGAAACTGAATAAATAATATCGAGAGTAACCGAAGGTTGACACTATTTCTATGTCTTCGTCTCGTCGAGATAACGAATGATAAAGGATTGAATTGCACAGTAACCATATCGTTGACAGGTAGCTACTTGCTGATCCGATCTATCGGTGGCCATGATGCCTTGCTAGGGGCCAATCTTGGTCTGTGTATTAGTGAGATGATTAATTGGTGTTATCGCGATACATACACTGCCGATATTAGAGAGCCTATAGGTCACACACATAGAAGACAATATAAGATACAAGAGAAAGAAGGGCGTTTTGTCTTTTAAGGCGAAAGGGTATTTTGATAATTTCATAGTACAATTAAATTGCTGAGTCGTAGCGTTTATTTAATTAGTTGAAAAATTAAATAATGAAATTACGTTTAAATATGGTTCGCACATATTTAATATATTATCATTATTGTTAAATGTTATATATATATTTAAATATATATTAATTGATTTTAATTGAGATAATGATGGAAAATAAAATAAATCAAATTGGGTGTTTGGCAACATGGGGCGTTTGGTTGAAGCCCCAACCTATTCCGTATGGGATTAGGGCAATTGTTTTTACTATAAAAGAAAAGTGTGTTAATTAAATAATGATGAGTTTTTTCTTAAAAAAAAAACACACAACCCCTTTGAGAAAGAAACACTCCCACGTCGTAACAATTTTAGCCTAAAATCATTCAATTGATTTTGTTTTCTTTCTAATCTTGAAGCCAAAGAGGATCTAGCAAATACCTCTTTGGTTCCTTTTGAGATTGTCTTCTTGTGGACTACAAGGTTGCGATCGTACACTGAGATCGGTAGCAAACACATTCGTCGACAATTTGGAGGAGCCTCCAACATGCATTTGTTTCTCTTAACTCATTTTAATATTTCTGCAGATTATTATTATGATAAAATTGTAAATTATACCCTTGATCTTGGCTCATGTAAACGATCCTTAAGTTATATTATTTTTGTTTCCGCTGCCTTCGGGTGGCCATGATGCCTTGCTAGGGGCCAATCTTGGTCTGTGTATTAGTGAGACGATTAATTGGTGTTAATCGCGATACTATACACTGCCGATATGATGAGACCTATGGTTCACACACATAGAAGACAATTTAATATCCAAGAAGAAAGAAGGGCGTTTTCGTCTTTTAAGGCGAAAGGGTATTTTGGTAATTTCATAGTGCAATTAAATTTGCTGAGTTCGTAGCCTTTATTAATTTTGTTAGAAAAATTAAATAAGTGAAATTACGTTTAAATGTGTGTTCGAACATATTTAATATATATTATCATTATCGTTAAAATGTTAATATATATATATATATATATATATATATTATATATATATATAATATATATATATATATATATATATAATAAATATTATTAATGATTTTAATTGAGATAATGATGAAGCAAAAAAGAATCAAATTGGGAGTGTTTGGCAACATGAGGCGTTTGGGTTGGAGCCCAACCTATTCCATATGGGATTAGGGCAAATTGATGTACTATAAAAAGAAAAATGTGTTAATTAAATGTGACAGAATTTTTCTTTGAAAAACACACAGTCCCTCTCTTTCACTCCCACGGCAGTAACACCTTTTGGCCTAAAATCAATTCAATTGATTTGTTGTCTTCTTAATCTTGAAGCCAAAGAGGATCTAGCAAATCCCTATTTAGTTCTTTTGAGATTGTCTTCGTGTGGACTACGTGGGTTCGATCCTACAATTGGATCGGTAGAAAAACATTCGTCGACAAATTTGGAGAAGCCTCCAACGTGCATTTGTTTTCTTTAAACTCGGATTTATTTTTCTGTAGATTTTATTTAATATGAATTGTAAAATTATACCCTTGATCTTGGCTCATGTAAATGATCTCTATATTATATTTGTTTTGTTTCCGCTGCATATACGGGACCGCTTACTTACAGTGGTATCAGAGCCTAGGGTATTGAATTTTACAATTTTTATTTGGATGGTTGATAACATGTATTTGGTGATATAATGTTGCCTTATAAAATCTGCCTTAAATCATGTTTTTGAGAAATTGATTAATTGATTAATCTGATTTGTTGATGAACTGCAAGTTTGATTTAATGCATGATGGATTTTTTGTTGAGATCAATGTGTTTGATTGACTGCAAAATCAGTTTAGAGTGTTTTTGGTTACTGTATGAACTGATCTAGAGCTACAGATCTGTGTATGCTCGCCGTGGTGATATAAACCATGCCGCAGCGAGCGTTGTTCACGCTGGCGCTGGTGACAAAACCAGTGCTCGCCGCGGCGATATAAAGCATTGCCGCAGCGATCATCCTCTGGACGAGCACTGGTGACAAAACCAGTGCTCGTCATAGCTATATATATCATCGCCGCAGTGATTGTCTTCTGGACGATCTCTGTACGAAAACAGCGCTCGTCGCGGCAATATAACCCATCGCTGTGACGATCGTCCTTAGGACGGGTGCTGTACCAAATCGCTATGGCGAAGGTATGTTAAGCGTGAACTTCAAGTAATCAACGCACGCCATGGCGATCTAACTCATCGCCGTAGTGAGAGCACTTCAGAGTGCACAGGGGCTAGAATGTAAAGTTTCAAAACTTTTGGACCAAACAAGTTCTGCAAATTATCAGGGGGTAAATTGTAATTAGCCCAAAAATTCCAAAAATTGATTGTTTTTGAAATGTATGCTTTGTACTTGTTTGTATATTGCATGGTACCCGGTACATGAGCCTTAACCTAAGGGTGAATGTTTTAAAATATTTTGGGTATGTATGGTTGTATTATTTATTAAATAGGGCCTGCGTATCCTGCCTTTCTCCTCTTCTCAATGTACATTCTCTTCTCATCTAATTCTCCTCGAATGTAAATCGAGGTTTCTAAATTTATTGATGTAAAGAATTTGTATAATTATTTATTGTAAATTTATAATGATATTTTTTTGTAATGTACTTGAAGACGGAGCAAAGAACGAGGCAACCATACTTGAAGATTCAAGATGTTTATTATAGGACCCCTAGGTGACCCACCGATTCCTCTAGGCTCGAGGAAATCGGTTTTAGTTGGGCCATGTACCGGCACGTTTAGTGCAATTAAATTTGCTGAGTTCGTAGCCTTTATTAATTTGTTAGAAAATTAAATAAGTGAAATTACGTTTAAATGTGTGTTCGACACTATTTAAATATAATTATCATTATGTTAAATGTAATATATATATATATATATATATAGATATATATATATATAATATATACATATCGTTGACAGGTAGCTACTTTGCTGGATCCGAATCTATCGGGTGGCCATGATGCCTTGCTAGGGGCCAATCTTGGTCTGTGTATTAGTGAGATGATTAATTGGTGTTAATCGCGATACTATACACTGCCGATATGATAAGGAGCCTATAGGTCACACACATAGAAGACAATATAAGATACAAGAAGAAAGAAGGGCGTTTTTGTCTTTTAAGGCGAAAGGGTATTTTGATAATTTCATAGTACAATTAAATTTGCTGAGGTCGTAGCGTTTATTTAATTAGTTAGAAAAATTAAATAAGTGAAATTACGTTTAAATATGTGTTCGCACATATTTAAATATATTATCATTATTGTTAAATGTTAATATATATATTTAAATATATATTAATTGATTTTAATTGAGATAATGATGGAAAATAAAATAAATCAAATTGGGACTGTTTGGCAACATGGGGCGTTTGGGTTGAAGCCCAAGCCTATTCCGTATGGGATTAGGGCAAATTGTTTTTACTATAAAAAGAAAAGTGTGTTAATTAAATAATGATGAGTTTTTCTTTAAAAAAAACACACAACCCCTTTTGAGAAAGAAAACACTCCCACGTCAGTAACAATTTTAGCCTAAAATCAATTCAATTGATTTTGTTTTCTTCTTAATCTTGAAGCCAAAGAGGATCTAGCAAATACCTCTTTGGTTCCTTTTGAGATTGTCTTCTTGTGGACTACACAGGTTCGATCGTACACTTGGATCGGTAGCAAAACATTCGTCGACAAATTTGGAGGAGCCTCCAACATGCATTTGTTTCTCTTAACTCATGTTTAATATTTCTGCAGATTATTATTATGATAAAATTGTAAAAATTATACCCTTGATCTTGGCTCATGTAAACGATCCTTAAGTTATATTATTTTTGTTTCCGCTGCCTTCGGGTGGCCATGATGCCTTGCTAGGGGCCAATCTTGGTCTGTGTATTAGTGAGACGATTAATTGGTGTTAATCGCGATACTATACACTGCCGATATGATGAGGAGCCTATGGGTCACACACATAGAAGACAATTTAATATCCAAGAAGAAAGAAGGGCGTTTTCGTCTTTTAAGGCGAAAGGGTATTTTGGTAATTTCA